>NC_086444.1:788404716-788737771 GCF_028390025.1 Pseudophryne corroboree | reverse complement strand
ACAGAAGATCTGTGGTTAGTTCTTCAAGATGTTTGGAACAACCTCCCTGCTGAGTTCCTTCAAAAACTGTGTGCAAGTGTACCTAGAAGAATTGATGCCGGTTTTAAAGGCAAAGGGAAATCACACCAAATATTGATTTGATTTATATTTCTCTTCTGTTCATTCACTTTGCATTTTGTTTATTTATAAAAATAAACCATTAACACTTCTATTTTTGAAAGCATTCTTATGGGCCCTACATACTGGCAGAACTGCTGCCGAGCTGCCCGGAGGCAGGGGGGCAGTGACGGGGGAGTGAAGTTTCTTCACTCCCCCCGTCACCCGGCTCCATAGCAGTGCAGACAAATATTCCCGAGATCGTCCATACCGGCCTGCATGCACAAGCAATTGGGCACCAGCGATGAACGAGCGCGGGGCCACGCATCGTTCATCGCTGGTGCCACCACACTGAAAGATATGAATGGTATCTCATTTATTAATGAACGAGATTGTTCATATCTTTTGAGTATTATCGCCCAGTGTGTAGGGCCCATTACTGTGCAGCATTTTCTCCAAATCTGCCTAAAACTTTTGCACATCACTGTATATATATATATATATATACACACACACATATATAGTTGGGCAAAACCATGGGCCATGGGGGTCATTCCAAGTTGATCGCTCGCTAGCAGTTTTCAGCAGCCGTGCAAACGCATTGTCGCCGCCCACCGGGGAGTGTATTTTCGCTTTGCAGAAGTGCGAACGCCTGTGCAGCAGAGCGCCTGCAAAAACATTTTGTGCAAAACAAGGCCAGCCCTGGACTTACTCTTTGTGTGCGTTGATTGTAACGTTGGTGGGTTGGCTTTTGACGTCACACACCCGCACAGCCACGCCTGTGTTTTCCCTGGCACACCTGTGTTTTTCTTAGCACTCCCTGAAAACGGTCAATCTTCTTGCGGCCGCCAGTGCGAATGAAAACGTCGCTAGAACCTGTGCAAAACCACAAAGGCGGTCCATACGCATGCGCAGAAATGACGATTTTTAGCCTGATCGCTGTGCTGCGAACAACGGCAGCTAGCAATCAACTCGGAAATGACCCCCCTAATTCAGAGTTGATTACAGCAGCAAATTTGTTAGCAGTTGGGCAAAACCATGTGCACTGCAGGGGGGGGGTGGGGGGCAGATATAACACGTGCAGAGAGAGTTAGATTTGGGTGTGGTGTGTTCAAACTGAAATCTAAATTGCAGTGTAAAAATAAAGCAGCCAGTATTTACCCTGCACAGAAACAAAATAACTCACCTAAATCTAACTCTCTCTGCAAATGTTATATCTGCCACACCTGCAGTGCACATGGGGGGTAATTCAGACCTGATCGCTCGCTAGCAGTTTTTTGCAGCGCTGCGATCAGATAGTCGCCCCTACAGGGGAGTGTATTTTAGCTGTGCAAGTGTGCGAACACATGTGCAGCCAAGCGGTACAAAAAGATATTTTGCAGTTTCTGAGTAGCCCAGGACTTACTAAGCCGCTGCGATCAATTCAGCCTGTCCTGGGCCGGAAATGACATCAGACACCCGCCCTGCAAACGCATGGACACACCTGCGTTTTTCCAACCACTTCCAGAAAACGGTCAGTTGCCACCCACAAACCCCCTCTTCCTGTCAATCTCCTTGCGATCGGCTGTGCGAATGGATTCTTCGTAAAACCCATCACACAGCAATGATCCGCTTTGTACCCGTGCAGCGCACCTGCGCATTGCGGTGCATACACATGTGCAGTTCTGACCTGATCGCAGCGCAATGAAAACAGTTAGTGTGCGATCATGTCTGAATGACCTTCATGGTTTTGCCCAACTGCTATCAAATTTGCTGCTGCGATCAACTCTGAATAACCCCCCACATCAAGTACATTAGTAATCAAATAAGCTCACATGTACAATTACACACACAAAATCAGTTAGAATCAGTAGTAATACACCCAGATATTCGGCTCCATATAGTTTTTTAGGAAAAAAACCCAAAACATTGCACACTGGACTTAGGTCCACCGGGATCAGTACTAAATGCCGCCGGCCGGAATTCCGGCGGTTGAAATACCGACGCCGGAATCCCGACCACACAATCCCGACAGATGTGGCGAGCGGGTACGGTGCCTCACTACGCTCGGCACACTATTATATTCTCCCTCTATGGATGTCGTGGACACCCACGGAGGGAGAATATGTCGGGATTGTGGCGGTCGGGATTCCGGCGTCGGGATTTCGACCGCCGGGATTCCGGCCGGCGGCATCTTGACCGCATCCCGGTCCACCCATCAGTAGATTCACTGTTAGAATATACAGGGATCACTACATCATTTGACATTACAATTAAGAGTATCTTAACACTCCAATATTATTGGGAGTTCACCCAGTAACAGTTGTGTTTCGTACCATTCCATATTTTAAACAGATCGCCTAATCCATTCCTGAAAATATGTTGTTTGTTACATAGCTTTCCCAGGATTCAAAGAATTTGAATCTGCTTATCTTTTTCTAAGGTCATTTCCAATAAATCCATTTGGGAAATGTTATGGCGTTTTTCCTTAAATATGTTCATTGGAGGCGGGGAGGGATGAAACCATGTTTACAAAATAGATGTACGGGCTGCTGCCAGCAGCAATTTTTTACACCCCTTGGAGACCCTCTGGCTGTCAGGTATGATACCAAAGATTGCCCATTCCGCAGTAAATGGTATATAATTTACAATATGATCTATTGAGTATTTCCTGACCTGGATCCAATAATGTGTCATCAGAAGACATCCCCCAAAATTGTGCAATAGATCCGCCTCTGGACTATGGCATCAATGACATTCATGCGAACCGGACATGCCCGCGAGATATTGCCTATGGGGAGAGTATTACGCTCTACGGAATATGTTGAAAATTAGTTCTTGGTACTGCACAGATGGGAGTAAACGACATGAGGTTACCAAATTTTTAAGCAAAACCTGTCAATCTAAATTAGGGAAGTCAGTCATCCACTGTCGTACGCCTTACTGAGTGGTAGAATGATCCATTGATGACCTTAGTAGGAGATAATGTGCAGATATTGCCTTTTTAGCAGCAGGCTGGGACCCCAACACATCGTTCAGAGGATTCGACCAATCTTCCTCAGAAAAGCGTGAAATGACTGAGCTTGCATAATGCTGCATTTGAAAGTATGCCAATGGATAACTTTGGAGCATTGGGCAAAGCTGGACAGCCTGAGCAAATGTTTTTTTGTTGAGTTTTGCACCACATCACCAATATATCTAATCCCTTCCTGCCAGAGTACTGTAAATGGCAAGGCATCCTCCCCGTGCTGGAACGCCTCATTCCCCAGAAATGTCAGAAACAGTGTGTTATGTGCGTTTAGAGTAGCTGTGTTCTGTAATTTATGCCAAAGTTTATAAACCTGCCAAAGCAAGGGGTTGTCCTTTAACCACTTAACTGACGATTTATTTCCCTAAAAACCGTTCCGAAATTGTCGTGGTATTTTATGAGTGAATTAGGTGAAGAACAGGAATTTAACCCTATCCCAAATGATTTTAGCTTTAAAAAATTATTTTTTTTAAAATACCCCCCCCCCCCCCCAACATCGAAACATCTATCGGGAACATTGCGACCATCGGAAACATTGTTACCATTTTGAAAGCCGGGACAGGTATACAGGGGGGTCTGGGGGTGGCTTGGGAGGGTTGATTTACACTTCCCCAGTGCCTGCTATTGTTTGCAGCCGCTGGAGGGGGGATCCTGCCGTGCTGACCGATCAGCAGTGATTGGCAGCATGGCAATCAGTAGGGGAGAGTGCAGGGAGGCAGTGGGACCTTCCGGTCCCTCTGACAGCAGCAGCGGAGGGAAGTTTCTCTTCCCTGCCGCTGCTAACACTGTTTATTGGACTGGTCACATCCTGTGCGACCAGGTCAGATAACGCACTTTCCAGGCATGGTCGCATCTGATGCGACCATGCCAGGCAAGTGGTTAATTCGTGGTCTATCTCTGCCTTGAATTTATGGAGAAAAGTGACCAGGTTTCCCTCCCGGAGGAATTGTTGTTCCAGTAATATACTGGTGTAAACTTCACTAGAAGAAAGCCAATCCCTGAGATACCTTTAATAAAGCCACTTGATTTTACAGGTGGATTTGTGGAAAATGTATACCCCCATTTACTTTAGATTGCTGCAGTTTTAGCAATGCTATTCTTGGTCGTTTTCCTTTCCATATAAAGCGAAGAAATACGGCATTAATTTTAGTCTCATCAGAGTGTTTAATTAATAATAGTAGGGATTGTAATGTATATAAAAGACGGGGTAAACTTGACAGTTTGATAAACAATAATAAATGGTTCCAACCATCTAGTTCTGCTGAGATTGACGAAATTGCTTCCCCAATATTAATTTTGTATAGTTTAGAGGGACACTTCGGAAGTTTGATGCCAAGATAAATAATATGTGATTTTGCCCATGAAAAAATTAACTGTCCACTCCATGCTGGTCTTGTTCCCCCTTGGACTAAATGCATGCCTACTGATTTGGCCAAATTTCCCTCAAATCCCGATATCCTTCCAAACCTTTCTAGTAGGGAGAGTATTTAGGATCAGTGATGTATAATAAAACGTTATCTGCAAATGCAGATAATCTGATTTCCTGCAGCACTGTATATTTATAAAACCAAAATAGCTATGTACTGACACATTTATAGATAACAGTAATAAACTACCGCACAAAGAAGAACTGGGAGATCAAAGGGGGAAAGAGGGCTTACATGGTGTCATGGTCTTAATTTGGACACACATTAGAGCGATCTTGGCTCGATATGTAGTTTGCTGCCATATTGGAATGACATATTGGCCGGATCAGCAGTTTATACACCCAATCTGCGTGCTCCCGTGGTCGCATACGATATCTTCCAGACGTTCGTGCTGCACGGCCAACCGGATGATATTGCACGCGGCGCTTTGCAGTGTAATGAAGGACGGAATGAGGGATCAGGCAGCATATCGTCCAGGTACACATCGCTCTCTGTGTTCCTGGCCTTAGAGAACACCAAACAGCAAGGCTTGCTCTGTCATGGAGTAGGTGATCTAGGGGTGCTAATAAACTGGCTATGATAGACCCTAGGAATGTCACTTGATGGCGTTATCATCACATAATCTCACAGTAGCCAGCTGATTGACTAAAAGTCTCAGTCAAAGAGGATCCAACACTTCAGTATTCAGTAGCGGGCCATTTCCGCCCGTTTCCCCTCCCATTCCGAACATTAATTTCTGCCCTCTCTTATGGGTGAAAATGAATGGTCGAAAACAGATCGTTTTCGACCGCGGCGGGGAGGAAAACACATGGATGAGAAGAAATTCCACTCATCCATGTGTTTTTCGACTTGTCGGAATGTCCGACAGGGTGGAAAAACGGCACTTTCATTGAATATTGAAGTGTTGGAAAGTTCCTATTATCGGCTGAAAGTGCCGTCTTTACGCCCTCTCGGAACTTCCGACTGTAATTGAATATCCCCCTATAATGTGAGGGACAGCACTGTTTCATTAATGGTGTTATAAAGATAATAATTATAAAAATAGTAATAATAATAATAATAATAATCATAATAATAAGAATAATAACCTCATGTTCACATTTCAGAAGTGCAGGACTGGATTTTACTGTTCTGTACATATTCTCAATGACATTGCCCCCCAGGAAACATCTGTACAGGAGTAAAAAGTGATTTCAGCATGTAAAATGATAACTTAAGAAATGCATGTATTTTTCCTCTCCTGCTACTTTGCCACCCAATCTGATCTTGAGTTAGTGTAATTTGCAAGTAGATTACTGTCACTAGTCTTGCCCGAGATGAACCTCATTAGCCTTTGATCATGTAAAATATTTTTTTTCTGTTTTTTATAGTGGATGGACCATATCTCGAAATTACGGAGCAACCTAAGCAGGTAATGGAATGACTGTAAACATCCCTTTACTCTTAGTTGTTTTCCCTTCTTTAGTTATTACTTAGAGTGATGTCATCAATGAAATCATTTCAGCTATGATTACTCATAATATGAGAGATAGTAAAACTTCCAATTAAAGTAGATAGGGTTATGTGGAAAGACGGACATTTAAGCTTTTTTGAGAATGTAAATAGTAAACGTGTTCAGCTGGTAAAGTATTGACTTGCCTGTGAAATATTTTATCTTTAGATTTCAATAAAAGAAATTACATGGAATATCTAAAATACTATCAGATTGTCTTCATACATTGTTTCTGAACCCTACTGAAGTTAGACTAATATCCCTTTATCCCTTTCTCACACAAATCCCAGGCCTGACATAGGTTAATGAACGCGGGCTCAACATTAGGTGCACCTGTTCACACCACACATTGTTCTTTAGCTTTTACACTAGACCCATGCCTGCTCTTTGGGACAGTGTGTTCACATTGCTACATCATTACAATGTCATCAGACACCTCTGATTTACCATTGATGATTCTTGGTCATAAACTGGGTAGAGTCATTTGGTTCCCATTTTTATATTAATGACAGCCAACTTGGGTGAGACCCGATAATGGATCTGGGTCAGATAACATGTGTTGATCCATTCACTCTAACATATAACACAAGTTTTTCCTGGGGTCCTTGCCTGTGTGAGAAAAGGGTAAAGACACTTTAACCTTAAAGGGGGTAAGCACGGAGAGATTTCTGCAAGAGTTGTGCGCTGAGCAATTTAGCGTAGGCGATGTCCCTTGAACATTCCGGTGTCTAGATCGCACATAACACACGTAGCGATGTGTGCTGAGCGATTTGTGCTAAGCTAAAAAAAACTTGAAGAGGAGTTATCAGGCAGAGGCAGGTGAGTGGTGGGTGACGTCAATCGCTATCGCTCATTCCTGTACACATGAGCAATTTCAAGTTTTGTGCTAAGCAATCTGACTAGATTTTGCCTGCATGCAGGTTGATCTAGAGCCAGAGATAGCGACGCGCAGGGCCGCGCATCGCTATAGCTATGGGGTATACACACAGAGCGATGTATGCTTAATTTCTAAGAAATCTAGTCAGATTGCTTCAAAATTAGGCAAAAATCGCTACGTGTGTTCCCCCCTTAACAGTTTTCTTTGTGTGCTCACTACAGGGGAATGCATACATTAATCACAGTTTTCTGTCTGTGGTTTCCAGCATTTTCTCCCTGTCATGGGATACAAGTTTTCGAAGCAGACAAATCTTTTGTAAATTTCAGCCTCCGTTAAAAAGGGATGCGGTCATGTGACCGGCGTTAGGGATCCCGGCGGTCACCATGCCGACTCTGGAATCCCGAGCACTCAAAATTCCGGCAGTCAGAATGCCTACCCATAGGGCATTGTTGCGCTTGCCACCGCACCCCGTATCCCCCCATCCCCGCACATTCTGCTGCCAGTATCGGTATGCTGACCGCCGGGATCCCGGTAGCTGCCAACCCTTTAATTAGTTCACTTGTCATGCCTCATCCTTTTAACTAATTGTCTACATAGGTCCTTATCTGATAGCCTGCGAGATGTGGACACGAGCACAATCTCGGACAGCTAGCCTGTATTTGTAACGCAACAATAATTTAAAAAGCAATGCCACATTTAGTTTTTCCTTCTAAATTACTGCGGCTTTAAATATGCATATTTCTACCATACTCGACCACCCTCCCTCTCTGTGCCCTTGCTGTATAACCTGGAGGCAATTTAATTGGGATTATAAACCAGAGAGGAACACAAAAGGGCTGAGTCTATTAGGTGTGCAAGGACTAGGGTATCCACTTGTATTATCTTTAGATGCCAAAATCCTGCTTGATGCACCTTTAGACGCACCCATTTGTCGCACCATCGAATCTTGCACCAGCCCCATGCTAGGTAAAGATGCTCGGTCAGAATAAGACCTACAATGTAGATCAGGCATTCCCAACCGCAGTCCTCAAGGCACACCAACAGTGCAGGTTTTAGTGATATCCAGGCTTCAGCACAGATAGTTAAATCAATATAACTGAGGTACTAATTAAGTCACCTGTGTTCAAGCCTGGATATTACTAAAACCAGGACTGTTAGTGTGCCTTTAGGACCGAGGTTGGGAAACATTGATGTAGGCAATTGTCTGAGTTTGCAACCTGGGCCTAAATCAGGTGTAGTTGCAGGTGCTATTGCTGTTGCTCATTGGAAGCAGCAGCGATGCACACATATGGTAATGCAGCAGGAGCCGTCTGGTATAAGCGATGCATTGCTTGCATTAGTGATCTGTGCTGCATCCCAGGATGCTGCATTGGATCACCTGCAACACCATCAGCCGGCTGCGGTCATGTAAGCCACCCACTGCAGTTAGGCCAAGAAATTCCCATCTTCCAGTGAAGATCCTGGCCTCAGCACTCCCCAGAAACGGAGAAGACATGTCACCATTTTGAAAAATGTTGGCCGTCGCTGCCCGCTCCCTGCCCCCAAATAGCTGCAGACTGTAATTTAGTCTTGTCTGCAGCTGTAGTGCATCTGGAATGCAGTACTGGTTCGCCACATGCGCAAAGTACCATACACTAGTTCTTTGCTTTATGCAACTCAGATCCAACAAGATCTGATTTAGGCCCCCGTGTTTAGTGACACACCCGTGATATTCCCATAACACACCCATAAGATGGTACATCTCCATACATCTGCATTGTCATTTCTCAGTCACCGCCCATGGACGGCCAATACATTGTGTACATTGTGTGCCTTAATCGCTACTGCAACTGTATGTACACGGTGTCTGATTCATGTTTGTAAGTAAAGCAAATTATCAAGCAACTGGGCAAAACCATTTTGCGTTGCAGATGGGGCAGATGTAACGTGCATATACAGTTTGATTTGGATGGGGTGTTCTCAAACGGAAATCTAAATTGCAGGGTAAAAATAAAGCAGCCAGTATTTACCCTGCACAGAGAAAATATAACCTACTCAAATCTAACTCTCTCTGCACATCTGCCCCACCTGCAGTGCAGCATGGTTTTTCCTAGTTCTTTGATAATTTGTGTAACACATGCAGCATATGAGTTTTTAGGGATTATTGCATGGCCGTAGTAGCAAATATCACTCATCTCTTTAAACATCTCTGAGTTGTGCAAATTAGAACTAGACCCAGAGGCTCTTTGTGAGACTCTTTATTTTATCACCCAATGATATGACATCTCCACTCAGCATAGTATACAATTGCTTACCCCAGAGCATCAAGAATAAACTAGGCCAGTGGTTCCCAAACTGTGTGGCATGCTACCCTGGGGTGCCTCAGGGCACTTGCAGGGGTGCCTTGGGTTGGTGATCAATTCAAATTATTAATGGTCAATGTAATAGGCATAACCAGTGCTGGTGGCTGCCAATCATAAAATATGTGGGCAAACAGAAGCAAATCTTATTCCTCACCACATGACTGAACCTGAGGATGACATATAAACACAATTTACTTACTTTAGTATTTTTTTCTGAATTTCTCAATAAGACATATTTGGCCTAGGGGTGCTGTGAAAAAACGTCAGAAGGGTAAATGTAATAGGGTCCGAGTTGCCTGAGGTTCGGGATTTCGGGTGAGAATGCCATATTTTTAAAGTGGCAAAGGCTGGTTTTGCCTTGTATATTATTGACACTTTAAAAATGCAGGCATTCTCGCCCCAAAGTCCCGCACATACAGCAACTCGGACCCTATTACATTTACCATAGATACTCTAGGGCGCCATGATTTAAAAAACTTTGCGAACCATTGCACTAGATAGAAAAAGCAACATATTTAGTAAAAGTTGCAAGAGAGCATGTGGAAGCTATTAAATGAATACTATTCTATTTATAGATAATTGCATCTCCAGCAGCAAAGTGTTTAATTGTATATCTTTCTAGGTGATTATTATTTCAAAGCTGTACTCAATAAAATGGTCCTTGGTTAAGAATTTTATATACTAACATATGAACATTCATAGAACCAAAATTAAAAAGTTTATAGTTTATCATTTGGGATATCTATTTATACTGTATCATAATATCTTCTATGCAGAGAGGTTTCCGTTTTCGATATGTATGTGAAGGACCTTCACACGGAGGACTTCCCGGAGCTTCCAGTGAGAAGAACAAGAAATCCTACCCACAGATTAAGGTTAGATTTCTATGTTTAAAATTTAACAACATTCTAAACATATTTATGTCACTTTTTTTTATTTAACCGCTCTGTATAAGATTATTATGTAGCAGGTACAGAAGTGAAGGAGGGAGGAGTAGGCATAAAATGTACAGTACAATAGACATCGGAGTAACTTAATAATATTAACCTGGTCAATAAAAGTGATATTACTACTTACGGAAGAGTCTAAGACCACATAATTATTATACAGAGCTACTGTATCAGAGCCCATTTATCTGGGTTTAAATCTCTTACTGCTGTAGAAGTGGAGCCAGCCATACAGAGAGGGAGCGTTGTCTCCATGTTGTAGCAGAATTAATCTCTCGCTGTATTGTTATCCACAAGAGGGAGAGTATGAAACCTCCACAATTGTTTTTTGTGTGGCCAGTAGTACATGTCCTTCTACATACAACCACTCTTTAGTCAGGGAATTTCTGAAGGGGGGCTAGTGAGAGGCCGGTCAGGATGCTTTTGATCCATAAGTTTACAGACCAACTGAAAAATAGCAATCTGCAATGGAAATATTTTTGGCTTGTGTGATTAAATATTGAAGGCTCTGTCGCCACTACACCTCAACTATAAGGTGGGTAGCAGATGACCCTGCCATACTGAGTAATGTATGGGTTTCTAGAGGTCCCTTGAGCCTGGAACTCAATCTCACCTTCATACTGTCTCATCGAAATCTTGTGCTAGCCAGTAAGGAGAACGCAGTATATTGTTTGAAACTGGGCTATGTGGATTAGATGGAATTAAAACAGCTACAGAAATAAATGCTAAAGGCGGGTGAAGCATCTATTTCTGTTGCCGCATTTATTACAATGGTCAAAGCCACTGATCATAGGCGTCTTTAACAAACCAATGTTTAGGCAATCTAACCCTTAGGGGGACATTTACTAAGCAGTGATAAGAGCGGAGAAGTGAGCCAGTGGAGAAGTTGCCCATGACAACCGATCAGCACTGACATCTGTAATCTGTAATCTGTACAACATCTGTAATGATGTAACATGTTAGTAACATCTATAATTTGCATACTATAAAATGATACAGAGCTGCTGATTGATTGATGGAGCAACTTCTCCACTGGCTCACTTCTCCGCTCTTATCACTGCTTAGTAAATGTCCCCCTTAGTCTGCTGTCTTGTGCCTTTGCATGGGTAAGGTAATCCTTGTTCACTTTACTGAACATTGTTTGACGTTACTGAAATTTTCAACAAAGCAATAGTGATTATTATAGTTCCATTTTTATTACATTTCCTCTTTGGTTAGCACACACTCTAGATAGAATCTACTGCTTAAAATACTCTTCTTAAAAACTACAAGGTGACAGTCATCCAGAAATGTCTAGACACACTTTTGAGAAATAAAGTGAATAAATCTGTGCAGTTAAAAGAGGATAACAAGAGAAATGACACTTCTGATTTGTTGGGATGTATTTATCAAAGACCAGGGTTTTGTTTTGTTTTTGTAACAATTATTGATGAGTTATCAGCATACATATATACTCGTCTGCTCACAATAAAAGGACAGTTGAATACAAAATTGTAAAAATAGTCGTTATTATACATATCTTACAGTCGACATCAGAAAACCAATATCGGCCAGAGGTACTAACAAGGACAGGGCAAGCATAGTCTGGAAAGTACAATCATTTCCAACCGAGAATGTCAGGAGATCTTTCTTCTGAAAACATAAATATTGCACATCCATTCGCTCATAGACACATAGAAGTATACAGTATTTAACTTTCACAAAAATTGTTAACAGGGGACATTATTAATGAGAGTTTCTAAGTTGTACCAGGATTGGAAGCAATGCCTTAGATCTGTTTTTCATTCTGGAGACAGATAGTGAATATAGGCCCTCATTCCGAGTTGTTCGCACGCAAGCTGCTTTTAGCAGCTTTGCACACGCTAAGCCGCCGCCTACTGGGAGTGAATCTTAGCATAGTAGATTTGCGAACGAAAGATTAGCAGATTTGCGAATAGACAGTTCTTAGCAGTTTCTGAGTAGCTCGAGACTTACTCTGCCACTGCGATCAGTTCAGTCAGTTTCGTTCCTGGTTTGACGTCACAAACACACCCAGCGTTCGCCCAGACACTCCCCCGTTTCTCCAGCCACTCCCGCGTTTTTCCCAGAAACGGCAGCGTTTTTTTCGCACACGCCCATAAAACGGCCAGTTTCCGCCCAGAAACACCCACTTCCTGTCAATCACACTACGATCACCAGAACGAAGAAAAAACCTCGTAATGCTGTGAGTAAAATACCTAACTTAATAGCAAATTTACTTGGCGCAGTCGCACTGCGGACATTGCGCATGCGCATTAGCGACTAATCGCTCCGTTGCGAAAAAAAAATAACGAGCAATCAACTTGGAATGACCACCATAAGGTAACCAAGTATGGAAAACGATTTTTCTTATTTTTCTTTACGTTATGTTGTCTCAGCCCAATCCATCATAAATAAAAAGGATATTCTCATGTGCATTAAGGTTAGTGTGGGAGGGTCTAGAGCAATCCATTGCGAAAGTATTGTTTTTTAGTAATTTAGTGAGCAGCAAACGAGTGCCTTTCGAGAGAGTAAATATTCCAAAATGCCCATTCTTTGTTGAACATAAAGTCTTTGTGCAGTATACGGTTAAGACCAGGGTTTTTAAAGCCATAGATTCCTGGCAGCTTTGAGGGCTGGATTTAAAAAGGCAATAATACATGCAGAATTAATCTAATATTGCTTGTGTTACTATTGCCTTTTTAAAGCCAGCCATCAAAGATCGTCAGCTTTGAAATCTTTAGTAAATATGCCCCTATGCTTTTATAAAACTGTGTTACATCATTTGTATATCTGGAAACTGTTAAGGGGCCTACACACGGTGCAATATTAACTACCAATATGGACTATATGCTCCATATCGGTAGAAAACATAGTGCATATCACACCATGTGGAAACACTGTGCGATGCCGATGCGCCGGCGCATGCCAGACAGCCGACGGCTGTCTTAGCCCTGCGATCGCCTTTGCCTGATTGACAGGCAGAGGTGGTCGCTGGGCGGGAGGGGGCAGGCCAGCGGCGGTTGGCCGCCGTTTGGGGAGGGGGGTGGTCCGGGCAACGCAGGCGTGCCCAGAACATTGGTGGGGATGGGGGGGGGGGGGGGTGTCGCGGCGGCTGCGTGACGTCACACCCAATCACTGCGACCAGGGTAGCGACGAGTAGTTCCCTGCCAACGCGCAGGAGCTGAGCTGGCTGGGAGCTGCTCTTCCAGTACAAAAGCATTGCCACTGTGCGATGCTTTTGTACTTGTGCGGGGGGGAAGGGGGTGGGGTTGGGCCTAACATGCGGGGTGGACTAGCTTTGTGCCAGGCGTCCCCTCGCATGTCTGAAGACTGATCGTAGATGTGCTAAATTTAGCACATCTACAATCAGGTCTGAATTGGGCCCTATATCGGAGGTTCATGCCTCTAGGCAAATCGTATATACTGTATATATCGGCCGTAGCCTGAACCGCACCGTGTGTACCCGACAGTAGCATCTGCATTACTAATTTTGAGCAAAACATATAAAACATTTTTTAAATAAAATGCTCTGCTAGTTAACAAATATATAACCCCATATACTGTTTGCTGTATATACAATATGCCTATATCTGTGATTTGTAGTCTATGGATGATGAACTCTAGTATACATATTTTTTAGGCTGCTGGTGAACAATAATCTATATATAGTAATTGCCATGTTTCTGACCACATGATTTATTCCCATAGTCAGACACGTACTGTAACACAGAGTTAATGTAGTACTAGAGATAAAATGCTTTAAAACGATTACATTTGACCAGTTTCAGAAAGGGGAAGTCTTAGTTTCTCTAAATGGTGCGGTAATAAAAGGAACTAGAGTATCAAGCATCTGGTAATACTGTGCTGTGATGTTTTGGTCTTTTACCCACAGAAACTATACACGTCATACTTGTGACCTATGTATTAAAGGGGTGGACACTGCTTTGACGATTGTAATACTAAGGGGTATATTCAATGCATGACGGATCCTTTCCGACGGAAAGGATTCGACAATGCAGTATTCAATTCAATATTCAAATCGACTTGTCAGAAAACACATGGATCGGTGGATTAGCCGCGGATCCACGTGTTTCGTCGGATTCCGCCGCCAAATCTGACAGGTTTTAGCCCCGTTTCCGATAATGTCAATCCGACTTTAAAAAAAGTTGGATTGGCATTGTCGGGAACGGGCAATCTGACTTTTTTTAAATGGGGCTAAAACTTGTCGGATTTGGCCGCGGAATCGGACAAAATGCGTGGATACGTGGCAAATCCACCAATCCACGTGTTTTCCGACAAGTCGGAATTGCCAGCCTGTCGGAAAATCAGAAGCTCGATTGAATAGGTCCGAACAGTATCCGACCTAAAAAAGTCGGAAACTGCTGTCTAAATTGAATACCCCCCGAAGAGTTAGTATTTTTGATTGTCAGTAAGAAAAAACAGTAAAATATATTACAAACTTCCCAAAAAACAATGTTTCATGCCCTTTGGTTTAATGATGTCCCACTTGATGTATAATAGCACAATATTGCGTAGAGCTGAGACACCTTAAAGACAATTGCATTGCAAAGAAATGAATAGTCTGTTTGTTGGCGCAGAGTGAACTGTATTTTAAGAATATGACACAGGTTACATGAAGTGTCAAGAACGAATTACTAAGTTAGGGCTCATCAGTGCAGGGTAGGAGTAGTACTTAGCATGTAATCAGTTCCGAAGACAATGACAATGATGTGGCCAAGCCCATGTATAATTACACAAAGGTTATATCGATGGCTACTAGTGACCAGCCTCTGATCGAGAATGTTCCACTAATGCTGATTGGCGCTTTCTTCATGCATATATTAGATTTTTGTATGTGTGTGTTTTAGTGATTTTTATATTTTTTGTACATGTGATAAATGGCTAGATGCATCATCGCTTGGAAAGTAATAAAATTGAGAGTGAAAAAGTACCAGCCAATCAGGTCCTAACTGCCATGTCACAGGCTGTGTTTGAAAAATGGCAGTTAGGAGGTGATTGGCTGGTACTTTTTCACTCTCCAGTTTATTACTTTCCAAGCAATGATGCATCTGGCCTAGGGAACTGTATTTGCTACGTTAGAAAGTTTTCTTAAGTTTAATGAAACCTAATAGTGAATGTGTCAAGGCAAAACCAATAGGTAAAAACATGTATGTGCCGTACAGTATGCCTGGGAGAACCTTGTCTCATATGCTACTGGTGATGATGATCATGTGTCTAGCTATAGTTACACAATTTTGGATTTTTTAATAAAGGCATTTTATGACTTACTTTGGCACTATTATGGCTAACTCTGCATTAGCCCCTTTGCCTATAACGTGTCAAATTAAATTACGTATGTACAGTATAATACATCTTTATTTCTTGTTACACTTACCTGATAAAGTAATTTCACATGAAACTTGAAAAGGTAATTTGCCGAAGTGCAGAGACTTTCCATTCATGCAGATGTGCCTAACTGTCTGCATAGTGCATCACAAGAGTACACACCCCAACATTTTTAAACTGGCACTGGAGAAACTATCTGTCTTCACTTATATTTACAGGAGCTCACATCTGACTGGAAAGGCCCATGGTATACAGTACAAACATCATTTGAAAGTTCATCTTTTTTTCCACTTTAGAATCACTGAGGTATATTTACTACCGTGGTATATTTACAACTGACAGATTTGGCTTTCCAGGGAAGCCAGACTTTAGAATGCCATAGCACATTGGTTCACCGTCAGTGTTTTTGACAGTACAAGTATAGAAACCATAGAGGTACTAAGTGGTGGTTTTAGACCCTGCCACACCTGCCCAAATAAATGGCCTGCCTCAGGTGGGTGTGTTTGTAGAAAGCTATTAACCACTTTCCTGGCCTGGTTATATGAGATGCGATCACACCAGGTTGTGCTTTCCCTGACACGGTCGCATCTGATGCAACCATGTCAGAGGAGCCTGCGTGTATCTGATGGAAGCTAATCTTCCAGCAGCTGCCGACCCCAACCCACCTGGTTGTGGAAATGTCTTTAATAAAATTTTACATAATTCGGTGTGTGTCTTGTCATTTAAAAATATTTTTTAAGGTGGACCACAGGTGCCCATTGTTGTTTGTCCTTAGGGAGAGGAGACCCTTTTTTATTTTAGGGGTCCCCACTTCCCCAGAAAATCCTGCCCTGGGCTTACCAGTCTAGGGCTGGTTGACATTATGCACTCTATAACAGTATATGGGATCACAGTAGCATCAGCATTAGTGTCCAGCACTGAATCTGGCCATTGATCATTTAGTTCATTTAAAAAAACGCCACCGTTAATGAACTTTAGGACATAAATCATTAATCTAGTATCAGATAATTCACCCTACTGTTTACAGTGGATATTCATCTGTCCTGCTATCACATTACATCTGTAGGACGTCTCTTCATTCTGTGCTCTGTCACTCTCAGTACTTTTGAGGGCCAGGCTCTGATACTCAGCTTCTCCATGTTCTTACAAGCAAATTTCCATACTCATGACAACCTTCTGATAAGTCAATCTATTTCACTGTACTTCCTGAGCTCTGTCCACCAGTCACGGTATTACTCCACGTCTGTATTCCAATGCCTCTCTTTCAGGCTCTGGGCTAATCCTGACACTGGACACACTTCAGCCAAAACTGGGCCTGATGCTGAGTCCCCTCCAGACATGGTCACAATTTCCTCTTTTGCCGTAGCCATGTCTGTGTCTTTATGCTAATGACATGGCTGATTCTGTCCTTATTGAGACACCCATTTGCATGGGTGCAAATCCATTTCGGCGCACCACCGGATGTTCCATCAACACTTGTGCCAGTCCTATGGCTCCACCTATACATGGCATCCTATGTGAATGGTTCTTCATCTTTAGATGCAGCCAAACAACCCCCCTCCCGTTGCCACTCAGAATTGGACACTAAAATCTACACTCCCTGCATACAAATCCCTCCAACCATGGAGAAGCATGTGCGGTGTGACTCAAACGCATGCACAGTACTTACAACAACGGCTAGCAATGTGCATATTGGCATTGCGGGCGGTTAGCGTCCAACTTGGAGTAATTCACAAAGATTCCAAATGATTTTCCAAGAAATGTATTTTTCTTTTATGAAGTATTATGGGATTTGGGAGTTTTATGGTTATTGAAGTGGCCATTTTTAATACTTAGGTTCTGGAGGTAGCACACACATTTCATACCGCACTCAGTTGCATCATTTATGCAAACAAGGGTGGCATTACACCTAAATTATCTTCTTATGTTTCCTAACCTGAACCCCTGAACTCTTGCTATACCTATCATATTTTCAAAATGGGCTTTTGTTATGTGTGTGTCTTGTGTAATCCACAATGAATACTTTGTGTGTCTTGGAAACCAGTGTTGTGTTTCAGGTTATATGTAGTGTGACTTTTTTCCAAACAAAAATCCTTTGTAATCTCATTTTCTCTTTTACACAAGTTACTTTTCCTCACTTTATACAATTCATACCACTGTATATGAAATAATATATATTGTTATGTGTCTACTTCTGGGTAACACTAAAATCAGCAGTGTTTTGTGTTTAGGGGCCCTGTGTGCAAGAGTAGTGCTAAATTACACTTTATGGCCAAAATGATGTGACAATCCCTTCTAATTGTGTGTTTGGTAGTTCCACCCATTGCTAACAGGTGAACAAAACCAAGCATACAGCCATACAATCTACATAATCAAGCATTAGCAATAGAAAGGGTTGTACTGAATAGCTCAGTGACATACAGTAGAATGCCGCCTTTCCAATGAGTCAGTTTAACAGATGTCTGCTTTGCTAGATGATCCCCGGATTTAATGAAGTACTGTTATTGTGAAGTGGAAATGTCTAGGAGCATAGTAACATAGTAACTAAGGTTGAAAAAAGACAATTGTCCATCGAGTTCAAGTTATTTTTATGTTAGGACTAGTTATAGTAACTATAATGCGTGCCTACGCACCATAACCCTGAATATCTTTATCCAATAGGAATTTATCTAACCCATTCTGAAAGGTGTTGACTGAGTCCGCTGTTACTACTCTCTCAGACAGGAAATTCCAAACACGTATTGTCCTTACTGTGAAAAAACCTTTTCGCCTCAATGTGCGGAAACTCCTCTCCTCTAACCTAAGCGAGTGACCACGTGTCCTCTGTGCTGATCTTATATAAAACAGGTCCCTCCCAAGCTCTGTGTATTGACCCCTTATATATTTGTAGATGTTGATCATGTCCCCTCTTAGTCTCCTCTTTTCCAATGTAAACATGCGTAGCCTTGCAAGCCTTTCCTCGTATTCCAGCGTCTCCATGCCCTTGATTAGTTTGGGCGCCTGCCTCTGAACCTTTTCTAGCTCCAGGATATCCTTTTTGTAATATGGTGCCCAAAATTGCACACAGTATTCAAGATGTGGCCTCACTAGTGATTTATATAATGGGAGTATAATACTCTTGTCCCTTGCATCAATTCCCCGTTTTATGCATGCTAATATCTCATTAGTCTTCTTTGCTGCACTCCTACTTTGGGTACTGCTGCTTAATTTGTTTTCTATGTGAACTCCTAAGTCTTTTTCCAGTACAGAATCCCCTAGTATTACCCCATTTAGTATGTAGGTGTAATTTCTTGTCTTGGCCCCACAGTGCATTACCTTACACTTGTCTGTGTTGAATCTTATTTTCCATTTTGCTGTCCATGCTTCCAGTTTAATTATGTCGTTCTGAAGAGACTCAGCATCCCCCTCCGTATTTATAACCTTACACAATTTGGTATCGTCTGCGAAAATTGACACCATGCTCTCTAGACCTACTGTTAAGTCGTTGATGAAAATGTTGAACAAAAGTGGTCCAAGTACAGACCCTTGTGGCACACCACTTTGTACTTTAGTCCAATTTGAAAATGATCCATTGACCACAACGCGCTGCTCCCTATTATCTAACCAATTACTGACCCAAGTGCATATTGTGCTCCCTAGCCCTATTTCTTGTAGCTTATAGATAAGACGCATGTGTGGTACAGTGTCGATAGCTTTGCCAAAGTCTAAAAAGATTACATCCACCTCCTTACCCTGATCAAGGTTCGCACTTACTGTTTTTACTGTTTCATAAAAGCCAAGTAAGTTGGTTTGACATGATCTGTCCTTCACAAATCCATGTTAGTTCCTTTCAATGACCTTATTTGCTTCAAGGAACTTTTGAATACCGTTCCTTAGAATACCTTCCAATACTTTCCCCACTATAGATGTAAGACTAACTGGTCTATAATTACCTGGTTCAGCTATGCTCCCCTTTTTGAATATCGGCACTACCTCCGCTATACGCCAGTCTTTGGGAACCATACCCGATTTAACCGAATCCATGAAGATCAAATATAGAGGTCTTGCTAGTTCAGCGTGCAACGCCATAAGAACTCTCGGGTCAATTCCATCTGGACCAGGTGACTTATTAATCTTTAACTTTTTTAATCGGTCACAGACTACCTCCTCACATTAATAAGCATTTAGCAGTGGGACATTATCTTTGCTGAGATTTTGTGTTAGACCCAGCATTTGGTCCTCTCTGGTAAATACCGTTGAAAAAAACTTGTTTAGTTTGTTTGCTATGTCATTATCATTTTTGATTAAGACTCCCCTCTTGTCCTTTAAGGGGCCTATACTCTCCTTCTTTAGTCTCTTGCTGTTGATGTACTTAAAAAAAAATTTGGGATTCGCTTTGCTTTCATTTGCTACTAGTTTTTCAGTTTCTACTTTAGCCGCTCTTATTCCTTTTTTGCATATTTTGTTACAGTCCTTATAGTGCTGGAATGACTCTGCATCCCCCTCAGATTTGTATTTTTTAAATGCTCGTCTTTTTTTGTCCATTAATTCCTTTATATTTTTGTTAAACCACATTGGTTTGGGATTTTTATTCCGTTTTTTGCTGCTGGTGGGGAAAAAATAAGTATTATTAATTAGCAGTGATTTTAATACATCCCATTTCTCTGTAGTCTTTTTTCCTTGAAACAGAATTTCCCATTCAATGCCCCTTAACTCTTCCTTCATCATGTCAAAGTTGGCTTTGCTAAAGTCCTAGTTGAGCCAGTATAGGACTGCTTATGAAAACTGATATTGAATGTGACCATATTGTGGTCGCTGTTACCTATGGGCTCTCCTACTTCAATATTTGATACCAATTCCCCATTGTTAGTTAATACCAGGTCTAAGATTGCATTGTACCTAGTTACTTCCTCGATTACTTGAACTAAGTAATTATCATTTAGCGTGTTTAAAAACATATTGCCCCTAGCAGTATCACATGAATTGATTTTCCAGTTTATCTCGGGATAGTTAAAGTCTCCCATCACTACTATGTCTCCTACTCCTGCTGCTCTTTCAGTTTGGTTCAGTAACAATTTTTCGTCAGACACATTAATACCAAGTGGCCTGTAGCATAAACCCAATAACAACTTCTTTATTCCTTTATCCTCGCATGCAATTTTTACCCATAACGTCTCCATAGTATTTACAGTCCCTTCTTGAATATCTTCCCGTATAACAGGTTTTAGAAATGGCTTTACGTAAAGACATACCCCTCCACCCCGTTTATTTAGTCTGTCTCTCCTGTACAGCGTGTAACCCTCTAGATTGACTGTCCAGCATTAAGTACATCAGCACAGTAGACCACACCAGGTCACCGAAGTGGGCAGTGCAGTGCTGAAGCACATAGTGCATAAAAATTGTCTGTCCCCAGTTGCAACATCGAATAACGAATTCCAAACCGCCTCTGGAAGCAATTTCAGCACGAGGATTGAGGACCGGGAGCTTCATGCAATAAGTTTTCCATGCCAAGCAGCTAAACAAGAGCCACAGCACACCATGCACAATGCCAAACATCCGCTTGAGTGGTATGTAGCACATCACTCTTGGACTTTCGAGCAGCGATAACCCATTCTCTTAAGTGATTAATAACTATTCATCATCTGGCAACCTGACGGATGAATATGGCTTTAGCGGATGCCAAAAGAACACTTACTGCCTGAAGGCATACTGCCGACGGTACAATTTGGAGGATGTTTTTCATAGTTTCGACTGGGCTCCTTTGTTACAATACATGCAGTGACATTCTAGAGAATCGTGTGCTTGCAACTTTATGGCAATTAATTGAGAATTCCCTTTCTTGCTTCAGCATGATAATGCCCTCATGCACAAAGCCAGGTTAATCAAACAATGATTTGCAGATTTTGGAGTGAAAGAACTGGCCTGTACAGAGTCTTTACTGCAATCTCATCAAACACATTTGGGATGTATTGAAAATGCTGTCTGCGAGCAAGGGATTAGAGCACTAAATCAATGTTCCCCTTGTCACACATGAAACCCACCATTCTCTTATGTGTGACCCAAGCTTTCCCTCTACCACACAGGTTCCTAGCTGTTTTGTTGTCCACTGGTTGTAGCTGGTTCTGGTCTTCAGAGAAGCACTCACCTTTGTTATTCCATATAGATATTGACTTTGTAGAGCATGAGTTACTCACACTGATGATGTCGCTAATTCAGACCAGCCCACATCATGGAACAGCAGTGTGGGCGGTATGATCCAGTTTAGCACTGTACTGGACACTACATTAGGGTAATAGCTTCTGGCAGAGAAATAAGGCAGAACATATCTCCCGACTATCAAGGATAAACTCTTAACTGTGAGGGATAGTTAAAAAGAAATCCTGCCTGCCCCACTAGCCAGGCACACTCAGACCTAAGTGACAGACTGAGCTGCTTTTTCAAAGGCGGTCAGGATCCCTTCGGTCAGAATACTGACACTGGGATCCCAACCGCCAGAATGCCGGCAGGGGGGCGAGCGCAACAAAGCCCCTTGCGGGCTCGCTGCACTCGCCACAGGTTCTAGTTCCACTCCATGGGTGTCTTGGACACCCAGGAGTGGGAATAGCTGTGGTGGCGCTGCTGGCATTCTGGCATTCGGGATACCAGCGTCGGTATTCTGACCGCTGGGATCCCGACTGCCAGTATCCTGACTACATCCCATTCATACATGCTCTTGCATCTTTGTCTCCCTGCTATTGCTACTGCGTCATGCTCTTTATTTCTTCTTGACTGACCTTCTTGATAATAGCCTTCTGAAAGACACAGCACCAGCAGCTCACTTTTATAGCACGCTAGTCACAGCACTGCATGACAAAAAAGAGAGTTTAAGACAGTAGCTGGCATAGGAGAGATCCCAGGTACTGGAGTTCACCCGCACAGCGTCTAAGCCAGCTCCGGGCAGACAGGTGGATCAGAGACACTGCGCCAGGAGCTGTCTGCTGTCTCACTGGACCAACACAGCACTTCCGGTAAAAGAAAACCCAAAACCCTGCTCCTCTGTAGCTCCTCAGCGCCCCCTCAAATCCTGCACCCGGGGCATATGCCCCCTTAGCCCCCCTCCCTAGCTACGGCCTTGACATTACATTAACATCACCAACCATTTCTCATTATTTAAATAGTACCACTAGCACCTACAGAGGGTAGCAAGAAAGTGAGGCAGAAGGGAGAACATGGAAATTAAAAACCTTTAGGAGGGAGAGCATCAGAAGGAAAGGAACAGGGTAGAGTGGAGACCAAGCATGAGAGAGGAGAAAAGGGGAGGAGAGGAACAAGAAGAGAACTACTGTAGATAAATCATCAGGGAGGGTGGGCAAAAAAGAACCCATCTCTGACTGACTGCTCCAGACTAACAGATAGGGATGAACCTGGTCCTGTCTCCCCCCCAGTCCCTCCTCTCTCACAGCCACCGCTCCCCGTCCCCCCTCTCACAGCCTCTGCTCCCCGTCCCCACTGTCACAGCCGCCGCTGCTCATCTCCCCCTCTCCCCATCCCTCCTCTCTCACAGCTGCCGCTCCCCGTCCCCTCTCTCACAGCCGCCGCTCCCTGTCTCCTCCTCTCTCACAGACGCCGCTCACGGCAGCGTCTCACTTGCTGGAGCCGAGTGGACGCTGCTGTGAGCGGCGGCTGTGATATCCTCCAGCGCTGCTCACCCCATCCCCACCTCGGCTCCCCCCGTCCCCGCCTCGGCTCTCCCCGTCTCCGGCACTGCTCTACCCAT
This sequence comes from Pseudophryne corroboree, assembly GCF_028390025.1. Classification (NCBI taxonomy): domain Eukaryota; kingdom Metazoa; phylum Chordata; class Amphibia; order Anura; family Myobatrachidae; genus Pseudophryne; species Pseudophryne corroboree. The sequence continues at coordinate 788,714,502 of NC_086444.1, read as the reverse complement.
CTCACTCGACTTTTTTTTTTTTAAATTGTGTTTATTAAATAGAAGAAATGTAACACACATGTAATAATACAATATGAAACATTAAAGGCGGACAGTTGACACACCTGTCCGTTCATCACAGCAATATGTTTAATTGTAGAATATTGCAAGGCAAAGTAATTAATTCCCCAATGGTCATAAAGTATAGTATAATAATACATAACAGCTACGCCAAAGCGTGACAATGAGAGAGGGTGGAATGGTAAATATCCAACAGTGAGAGTCCCCTTTTAGAGAAACTAAAAAGGTGGCGACCCATCCGTTAGAGTTGTTACATTATACCAAGTTGTTAATCTAACCACTTTACGGATATTCTCTTTGGTATCAATAGGCAATGTGAGTAAGAAAGGAAGCCAGATCTCAAAAAACCCAGCAGCGCGGGATTCAACATCTAAAGCACATTCAGTCCAATCCATTTGGAATAGGAGTAATAACCGGGGCAACATAAGAGAAATAGGGATATGGTCTTTTTGTATCCATTGGGACAGTATTGTTTTCTTCGCTGCAGCTGTGATGCGAGCCAGAAGCAGTCGTGTACCTTTGGTTAGTACAGGGGTTTGGGGTTCTATATAGTTCCAGAAGGCCCATGCCATTGTTAATGTAAATGGGATACCCAAGTTGGTCTTAATGTATATCTGTACTAGATCCCAGAATGATTGTATAACTGGGCAAGACCATAAACAATGTATAATATCAGCATCAGGGGATCGACATTTGAAACATAATGAGTCATCCACTCAACTTTTTTTAAAGTCGAACTGAGATGGTCAAAAAGGGGGCCAAAACCATTTGACACAAGCACGTGGATTGGCAGCTATTCCGCCGATCCACGTGCTTTTCGACAAGTCGAATTAATCGACTTGTTGAAAAAATTGGGGTTATATTGAATAGGTTAAATCACGATTTGACCTTAAAAAGTCGAAAGCTGACGTCTTCCAATAAGTCCTTGGTGGCTAGTCCAGAACTCCCAAGCAACCATGCTGTTAGGCATTAACTATGTGGACTCAGCACCCGTTGTATGTAAGCCACTGTCTGAAGTACTATTTCACGCAAAGATAAAGTGGAACTTTAAAAAAAAAAATGAAAACGCTTATATTAATTCCTTTTCACATATTGTAAATACGTAACTTCCAGTGTTATAAATATGTGTGTTGAATATTTAAATGGGTTTATGCAATCTGTCACTTTTCTTTAAAAAAAAATCTGGCATGGCAAATCCTACTTTTATTAAAACCCATGTTTTCCAGTACTTTCCATTGTCTAATACAGATAAGTCAAAACATGGGAATGTTTTCCTGTTGTATTTAATATATGTAGCCTAAAAGGATTTTTTTACGTATTTATGCTCATGTGAAATGGCTCTACCTTCATAGGCAAACACAAGGGGGGTTTCTGGTTGCCCGGAAACACCCTCTACTTGGCCAGATGCTCAAAGTAGTACCACAATAGCAATAGTATATAATACTATTACTAGAGCTTCTGCCACAACATGCAGTGTAAGGGACAGAGCGGAGCTGCTGCACCTGCCTGGTGGTAGTAGCTTCTTTTATCAAGTTTGCTATGTGTGGATCTGAGCCCTCAATCGGTGCACTAGACCAGAGAGCAGCTACCAGGAAGGAGAAACATGTACCTTGCCATGAGGTGGGAGAATGTGTGCTTAGAAAGTGCAGTTCTGTCTCCTACTGGTTCTATTAGATTTGTGTTGTTACTTATTATGGGATGTTTAACCTTTTCCTGACCACTTGTTATTTATATTTCTTAAGTATGTTTTATACAACCTGTACTACAGACCATCTGTACTAGGTACTTCTGCCACTCTCTCAGACTCCCGCACTTGCTCCAATGTTCCGCGGAGTGAGAGATTATGGATGATATTTGGAAACCCCCCTCTAGAAATCCTGCGTTTGCCCCTGACCTTTTATTATATATATAAAGTTTGAAACAAGCAATGCAAAATAATTGTTAGCGTACAGCCAGCTGTTGTTGCATGTCTGCCTGTATTATGCTATATACCAATAACAACTGCAAAGCCACAGGTTTCTCACTTAGATAACAAGCGTATAATATGAAAGGCTACAGCCACGTACTCTTTCACATAGGCTGACAAGTCATCATTTATTATTACAACTGATGATATAATCCCTCATAAATTTTAGTGTATACAGCAGTTTTCTGCAGACAGGTTTGTAGAAATAATTTCCACATTGATTTGGGAAATTCCATGGAGCGGTTGGTGTACTTTCCATTACAGGGAAGTTGATATGCATTGGCTGCTATCCAGATACATATACGACTATCTCCAAGCTATAGTAACTCCTCCACACTTGCACTCTATGTTAAAAAAGATTTTGCTAGCTGGTAGTGCATCTTTTAAACAGACTTTTAGTTACCTTTTCCATGCTGTATTGTGAATTGTTACTATAATCCATGGCTAGTTGTGATCTCACTGACTTGCTTTGGCAACAGTCACCTACAATGGAAAATAAACAAGTATTTATTTTGGACAGTAACCTTGTAACTTTGTACTATGGCAAATCAGTTTTAATAGTTAATAATACATACATACCTTGCTAAACACTTTTTTAAGACTAAGGGGGATGTAATAGCCTCTGGTTTTGGATAACTGGCGAGTTTCAAGCCGCAGCATGTAATAGAAAGTGATTTCTAGGCAAAGTCGACAGAAATCTGCCAGAATCACTCCCGACTGGATGTAAGTTGCCATTGCGATTTTTTTCAGATTTATTTTCTCTTGTTTAAAAAATAAAATTACAAAAATTGTAGCTCATTTCTCTTATCTGTCAGGTGCCATATGCATTTCAATCACATACCCACTTGCAACTGGCGTAACTGGGCTTTGACTGCGTGTTCTCCTGCTGCACATTCGCATGCTGGTCATGTGATAAGTGTAAAGACGCCTGTTATCAGATGTCTTTGGCACAAAGTATAGGCTGATACACTGATGATGATGATGATGAGTAGCAGACCAAGTGCACAGATAAGTGGCGGCTACACCACAAGATGCGTACAACTCTTCATATGGGTGATCATTCCGAGTTGATCGCTCGCTAGCAGTTTTTAGCAGCCGTGCAAACGCTATGCTGCCGCCCACTGGGAATGTATTTTAGCTTAGCAGAAGTGCGAAATTTTGTGCAGTTTCAGAGTAGCTTCAAACCTACTCAGCGCTTGTGATCACTTCAGCCCACTCAGTTCCGGATTTGACAAAAAAACAAACACGCCCTGCGTTCGCCCAGCCATGCCTGCGTTTTTTCCTGGCACACCTGCGTTTTTTCGAACACTCCCTGCAAACGGTCAGTTGACACCCAGAAACGCCCACTTCATGTCAATCACTCTGCGGCCAGCAGTGCGACTGAAAAGCATTGCTAGACCCTGTGTGAAACTACATCGTTCGTTGTAACAGTACGTTGCGCGTGCGCATGGCGCCGCATATGCATGCACAGAAGTGCCGTTTTTTAGCCTCATCGCTGCACAGCGAGCGAATGCAGCTAGCGATCAACTCGGAATGACCCCCATGGACAGTATATGCATTTTTCCCTTGGCACAATGTGGGAGCACACATACCTGCTTTCCAAACAACACACAACATCAGGCCCAGGATTTACAGCTCTGTTACTGCAGATAAGTGTAACATGCATACCAGCACAGATAGGTGTCATCCGGCTGGAGTGAAAGCACAGATGTCAGCAGCATAGATAGGCATTGAAAGAGTCATGACAAATGTATTAGACCTTCAAAAGAGTGAAGAAGTGGACAAGGGCAGAAGTTGCCCATGTCAACCAATCAGCTTATAGATAGCATTTAACAGGCACATTCTATAAAATGATAGGTTGATGTTGATTGGTTGGTATTGGCAACTTCTCCACTTGTCCTATTCTCCACTCTTTTGAAGGTTTGATACATCTCCCTTTTATTCTCGGAACGTAATAATAATGATTTCCTATACTCTATATATATTTCATGGAATATGTTATAGATCCTTAAATTCTGAAATAAAGCAAATGTCTTTGTCTGCAGTAATACATTTTGATCACGTATAGCTGAAATGTAATATATTTTGTAATGGAAGTTATTATTTGTTTTAGTGTTACAGCCCGCTGTCTCGTGTTGATCCTGTCTTATTTTTATTATGATGGCTCTGGTGACTCATGGAATCCAATTGTGTCTTGTGTGTTCTTTTTTGTGTTCTTGATAGATCCACAATTACGTCGGCCATGCCAAAATCATTGTGCAGCTGGTGACCAATGGCAAGGATGTCCGGTTACATGCCCACAGCTTAGTGGGGAAGCACTGTGAAGATGGAGTCTGTTCTATAAATGTTGGACCCAAAGATATGATTGTAGGGTGAGTACCTGTTAAAGATTCTCTTCCTTACACCTTTGTGCTTCATGGTGCCTGATTGCCCTAGGACATAGGTTCTCAAACTTGTCCTCAGTACCTCAAACAGTTCATTTTCCAGGTCTCCTCACAGAATCACAAGTGAAACAATTAGCTCCATCTGTGTAAAATGTGTCATTGCGTAATGAGTACACCTGTGCAACTAGAAAGGTGACTAGAAAGCGGGAACTGTTTGGGGTCGTAGGGGCCTATCTGTTAAGCCGTGGGGGTATATTTGCTCATGTTCGAGTTTGGATTCAATTTTACGTTTTATGTTCAATTTAAATCGACTGAAATCAGATCAAATCAAACTTCTTTTTCAGTTATCAAATCCCTGGATCCGGTTTGAAGATCGACATTGTCTAGGTCGACAATGTTTAGGTCGACCACTATAGGTCGACAGTCACTAGGTCGATAGGGTCTGAAGGTCGACAGGGTTTCTAGGTCGACATGTACTAGGTCAAAAGGTCGACATGAGTTTTTTACATTTTTTTTCTTTTTTTTTTACTTTTTCATACTTTACGATCCACGTGGACTACGACTGGAACGGTAATCTGTGCCGAGCGAAGTGGTAATGGAGCGAGGCACCTTGCCTGAAGCATGGCGAGCGAAGCGAGACTTTCAAGGGGACACAGTGCACTAATTGGGCTTCCCTGTCACTGTACGGAGAAAACGACACCAAAAAAACATGAAAAATTCATGTCGACCTGGCGACCTAGCACATGTCAACCTAGAAACCCTGTCGACCTAGTGACTGTCGACCTATAGTGGTCAACCTAAACATTGTCAACCTAGACAGTGTCGATTTGATGATCCACACCCCAAATCCCACATTCACTAATATTCGAATTTGCATTCACTTTCAAAAAACAAATTTGATGTTGTTTGATTTTGACTAGTGATTTTGCGTTCGGTTTAGGACAGTGGTTCCCTAGGCCAAAAGTTTCTTATTGAGAAATTTAGAAATAAATATTAAATTAAGTAAATTGTGTTTCTATGTCATTCTTAGGTTCAATTGTGTGGTGAGGGACAAGATTTGCTTCTGTGTGCGCACATAATTTATCATTGGCAGCTACCAAAACTGGTTTTGCCTATTACATTGACCATAAGTAATTTGTAAAAATCCTGAACCACCAATCCAAAGCACCCCTGCAAGTGCCCTGAGGCACCCCAGGGTGCCTAGCCACATTGTTCGAGAACCACTGGTTTAGGATATCCATTTTAAAATCACCTATAAAATCGAATGCAAAATCAAATACAAATTAAAAAAAAACTTCCTCATTTATTCCTATTGGTCTAAATATATCACATGCATGAAGCTGTTGTGGTTTCTGTAATTCTCGTTTGCATACATCTCTGATTCTAGGGCACCTGCGCATGATCGGGATCTGTTCTATGCATATGCAGAACGGATCCTGCATCATCGCACACAGTGCCCCTAAGCCGCAGCCTGTCATTTTGGACGCAGTGCGTCCATCTCTGACTGAGGCACCATAATTCCTACAGCCACAGTGAATCACATGTTTGGGTACTTTTTCTTAGAGATGTGCGCAGATCCTCAAGTGTTTCTTGATTTCTTTTAAAATTGATAAAAACATCTGAAATCATATAATTTGGAGCTGTCACACAGAGCCTTTACTGTATTATTAATATTTGTACTGATTGATTGTCAGACGCTATAGTGACCGCAGATGCGATTGCGCACGTAGAGAATGTGCAAAACTACTTAAAAACAGAGCAGCCCTGAAAAGTACAGAGACGCCCAGCGGAGCAATCGCAAAGGCACAGCAGCAGCGTACACATTCCCAGCGCACAGGCAGATACGTCAATAATTGGCAGCTCAATTAAGTGAATGGCCACACAGCATGGTATCCTGAACAGAGATAACGAAGGCACGCTGCTTGATTACGGATTCGCAGGGGCAGCCCAAAAATTACCGTGACATGCTGCACTTTTGCCACCACTCCCTCACTGCCAGTCACTCTGCATAAAGATAAATGCTGCAAGTGGCATCACTATTAGACTTTGGCGCATGCGCTTAATTGCAGAAACATTGGCATAGCTCCTTCATCTCTACTTTTGTAGGCCTCATACTGAAGGTTTAGGGAGAAGAATGTTGTCTAGAAGCTAAAGTCACCTGTCTGCTCTTTTTTAATTGATTATTGGAGTTTTGTAGTTCGATTTTGAGTTTAATTTTCAATTTGAATATTAGTAAATCAGGGGATCCTATGTTCATCTGTGTGAAAGAACCAAAGTGTTACTGAGCTTAGATTAGGATTAGGATTTTAATGGGATTTGGTTTTATATTCGATTTTACATTTGATTCTGCCTTTAGTAAATCTCTCAATGCAAAATTGTATGCAAATCGTATGCAAAATAGTCCAAAATCAAACAACAGTAAATATGCCCCTTGGAGAGTGATAAAGTGGACGGAGTTATTTTTTCAAACACAGCCTGTAATGTGGCAAGTTAGGAGCTGATTGGCTGGTACTTTATCACTGTCTACTTGATGTCTCTTCATGGCTTAGTACATAGACCCCCTAATCAGAATAAACAGTAGTAAATATGGGCAGATTATCAGGAATGCACACACTGCATGATATTAAGACCCTTTGGCCAATCTTTCTGGATGGTTTTTGACCATTTTAGCTTATGCCTACACACTACACAAGGGCAGAGTTTGAGAACCACTGGCCATGTAGTAGCTGAGATCAGGAGGGAAATATGAAACCTCTTTGTACAAGTTTTTCAGATTTTCCAAAGTACAAAGTATGTGAAAGTATGTTTTACACACAGAGTGACATTTTGAGGTTTCTGTACAGCGATATGACACTACCCACACTAGATGACTAGTAACACTGATATTCATAAAGTATAGTTTTCTGAGATGCTAGAAATACTTGTACATGTTTCAGTTCCAAGCTAACACGGACAGGAACACATTTTATTTACATCATTTGAATGGACTTTCCGAGCGCTCACTACATTATATAAGCTTACAGAAATGGGTGTTGGCACTACTCCACCCTAATATAATAGAAAATTCATTGAGTAATCCTCAGCACTGTATTGAAATATAGAAACAATAGTAAATTTAATATGAGTGAAATTCATTCTTATGTAATACATACAAATAAGGCCCCATTTAATCAGAATATTGTATTGTGAGGCTTATAAGTAAAGCAAATGTTTTAGATGCTGTTATATAGTAGATGCTGATATTTAAAACTGGAAAAATATAAAATTCATAGATATTGAAAAAATTCTTCATTGCAAAAATCATGTCATGAACTGTGGAAAAGTCATGGTTACTCTGGGTAAGATTTATTATAGTGGCACGGATTGTGCCGCTATAGCACTTCCTGCTTCGCCTAAATACTGAGGCAAAGCAGGAAGGGACATCGATAAGATGTATGAACCTCTTGTCTGCCAAAACAGGGCAGTGAAAACTCCCCATCTGCGATCCCCGCCAGAGCACACAGGGCATCAGCTTAGTACTGATGCATTGTGTCTCCCTGCCCAGCCGGCTCCAGTGCGCATGTGTGGGATCTCACGTCTTGCACAAGATCTCACATGCAGCCCAGAGCTGCAGGTGTCGGAACGGTCAGTGCAGCTGACCATTCATACATTGCCCTGACATCGGCGTGCTGTCTTTTAGAATGCAGCGCCGATAATGACAGAGGCTCATTTTGCCCCTGTATCTGAGCACACAGCGCCACATTAATACATGAAGCGGTGTCATGCAGTATATCATGCGCAGATAACTCTTCCCCACTATACCGACCCTTCATACATCTTCCCCTCTGTCCTTAGCTGATATTGCTGCATTTTGCTCTTCACAAGATTTCTGCTGTGCAGATATTGTTATGTCATCACAGCAAACATTTCCAATATTTAAATCTTTACCTATGTATTACATGACCTTCAGATCTGTTCGTTGGACCATGCAGACACCTATTGGTAACTTATGTAGTTAAGACATTTAAGTGATCTTACTGGGGATACATAGTATGTGGACCCCAGAACGCAGGCAGTTAAAGCACTTCATGCACCTTAGCAGTATGGGATATTGTCATGTGACCGGCACTCGGAATCCTGGCTGTCACCATGGCGACGCCGGGATCCTGCCCGCTTACCACCCCGACTTTTCACACTCGTGGGTTGATCATCATGTTTACAATTGTACTGGCAGCGTGTGTTGTACTTGTCGATCTCCTAAGGCATTCCACAGTCTACATAGTGCTAGCTGACATTATGGTTGTCAACAAGCTGACTACATACCATCTTGTTGATTCACGTTTCTGCAATTTCATTCAAATAATATATGCACATGTGAAGTAGGTGGGTATATTATGGATATGTTGGGCACATGGTGAGGTTGAACATATTTGTGTTCAGTTTGGCAGATATAAAATATGTTTAGTCAAATAAACACAAAGTACAGGCAACGTTGAAAAAAATCACAAGCTGTGGTCACTTGAGCACTGGTGGCATACGGCGCCAGGGTTATGCCAAGGATACATCCGATACACTTATACCCATTTGTTTTTATAGCAAAAAATACATTTAATATTAGGTTTGAATAAAAATGAAAAACTCTTGAATACAGAAGGTATATCTTTGTCTCCTGTGTATGAAAGTATATTTTTTTAATAAAATATGCCCACTGAGTCCTATAATATATGTTTTAGCAATAAAGAAAGCTCCAGCACACTTCAGTAGTGAATCTGCAATCAGGAAGATGCGGCTTAGGTATCTGCAACTGATATGGCTTTAGCTAGAGCATGTGCACCTCTATGTGGGTCTGCATCTGTATGCAATTAAGGAAAAACGCTCTTACTGTACTCGCCCTCCTATACTGTCCCTTTCGCCTCTCCAGCCGCAATGGGAGGCAAGTGTAAATGCTGAACAAATCTGTATACTATATATACGTGCATTCTGTTTTCTGGGAATATGCAGAACCAATCTATGTATTTTACATTATGCAAATTGGTATAAATCAAATTCTAACTGCAAAGGACCTAGGTAAATTAAGAAATGACATGTTAAAGTAACTATCTTTTATTCTGGTTGCGGCTCACTCATCGATAAATATATGTATCTTTATTTTCATTAACACATTTGATCCATATGTTTGACATAAGCATTTCCACATAAAGGGCCTACTTCAGAGATGTTCACAAACCCTTTACTGTGCATCTGTGGAACAGGTCATGTGTTGTGGCACGCAGTGCCCCCTAAGGCTGCAGCCTGATTGACATGCTGCGGCCACTGGGGGCGTGGTAGGAGGCGGCAACAGAGACCGTTTTATAAAACAGGGTGGGGGATGTTCTTCCCATTTTATAGGCATGCCAAGTCTAGGGTCTGTGTCTTACGATTTCCTGGCCCTGGTAGCGTGAATTTCCCCAGCCATCCTGAGAATTACTCAGATTACTCAGGATTACTCAAATGGCCGATGTTCACGCCAGAGTGCTGCGTCTTCGGACGCAGCAGCGGACCACAGAAGCTGCCAGGAGGCGTCTGTTTACACAAGACGCAGCATTTGCATATTTTGGTACAGCAGCTCCATCCTAGGTATACTTTAGCTGGTTAATGTCACATAGATTATCGCCAGGCTTTAGTCCAGCTGTTGCATCTGATCTCCCAAGATTTTCAGTAAGCAAATGGTATGCAGTGGTTGGACTTGATTCCAATGACTGTCATACATAATGCTGATTAGCATCAATTGGTTACCATCATTGCCCTACAGTTATGTTTTTGCTGTAATTTAGCAACCTGATGAAGTATTTCTGAATTTAAGTTAATCTGTGCTGCTATCTGACAATTCTTCTGCTATACTGTTTGGCAGATGTGTATGTCCTGTAAAATACATCAAGGTTTTAAAATTGTAGATTACAGCATATTTACATAATTTTATTTTTGTGTCACAGGTTTCCTAATCTAGGAATTCTTCATGTCACAAAGAAAAAAGTGATTGAGATACTAGAGTCACGTATGGTGGATGCTTTCCGGAGAGGATATAATGCTGGTCTCTTGGTGCACCCCGAGTTAAATTATCAATATTCAGCAGATAGGCCAATGACTGGTGAGTGGTATTTTATTCATTTATTACAAAAGCCCCTCTTGTCTTTTAAACAATGTGCATCTGTTTTCATTGAACACTTTTGCAGTTAATTCTTCTGCCACCAATACCACCCACCGACATCCCATCCTGTATAGTAGGGTGGCTGATAATCTGTCCTGCCCACACTTGGGCCATAGTTTAGTGTTGGACATCCTATTTTCCCCCCAGAGGTAGTTGCGGATTAGTAACCGTTATGCTGGGGACTGTTAGTTTTCCAGTCCTTCATTACATCCAGGCTTGTGTATAGGACCTTCAGTATTAAAATGGATGCCATATATTTGTATCCATACCCAGTCAGACCTAAAGAGCTCCAGTTTTCTAAACCTTCCATAGGAGAATCATTGTGTTTATCATGAAATCCTTATGGTTATTGACACCTTATAGCAGATGCTTGGGGACCTCTACTCTTCCACACCTTCCCACTAGTTACTAGATAGGCACATGTCCTGCCCTCCACACTGTGAGCTGTTTAATTCCCTCACCCCCACCACCTGCATGTGTGACAGCTGTGCAACCTAGGAGATATATATTGTATTAAACCGCAGAGCATCCTCATGTACATTTATTACATGCAGTCGAGCACTTGACATCTCTGTAGGGTAAATCAGCCCATAATGCAAAGCCTTAATAACTACCAATATTTGCAGTTCTCATTCAATGCTTACATCTAGTTTACAATCCCTAACCCTAGCCTTTAATGAATAGGAGCCAAATGGCTCGATGCTGCAAATTAACTAATGCCCCAAATGGGATGAATACCAAATACTGGGAGCATAAATTAGCTGGTGCCCACAGGAAGTGGAACACAATTGGATCAGAAATGAACTGGTGTTTATATAAACTGCAGTGAAAATAATATAGCCCGAATGAGGGTGTCTAACTAACTGCTCCCCTTTACCAAAATGGAATGGACCACTTGATGTAATAAGGTAGTTTGTCTTTTAAAGGATTTTAATAAATAGACTCCACCCACTGATATCACATATGTTCTATGGTGGAATTCAAAGAAGTCAGAGAAAGAAAAACACGAATGCAATAATAAGATCACCTCATACAAACATTCTGCTCACTTCTAGGTATCTTCCCATCTCAGAGATAACATTTGATTGTTCAAAGTTGTTGTAGTGTGCCGGTGTTCCCGCTCACCAATCACAGCCTTTTACCTGTGGTTCTTAAATAATTCTGTAATTGTTATTTACTTCACATTTTATATTTATGTCATCTGGTGGATTACACATGATACTATGAACAATATTCTAGTTATCCCTTCATCCTTTTGTCTGCTCATATAAACACCAGCAGTGGAATTGATTTTAAATCTGTAAAAACATAAATTTTCATTTTGTATTCATAAACATTTTGTGGATTTTGTATCCTAGAGCGAGAAAAAGATGTAATTCGACAGGCAGCATATCAACAGTCAAAAGACATAGACCTCAGTGTGGTAAGACTGATGTTCACCGCTTTCTTGCCCGATAGCAATGGGAGCTTCACGAGGCGACTTGAACCAGTGATATCTGTTCCCATCTATGACAGTAGTGAGTAGTGTGAATCTGTGTGGCATTTCATTTGAATACCATAAGTATTTAATTGCATTTTGATAATATAACTCAAGATTGTCTTAGATCTCTTACTGACTCAAACACATTTTGTTGGTAAATGTGAAATTTAGACCCAGAAATACACAATCAATCAAAAATCGACTAAAAAATAATAAATAAATAAAATCTATCAAAATTGGCCCAAATCGACTTGTAGTAAATATACCTCTAGGATGTCAAGTGATCTTTTAATTGACCTTCCCTTGGTAACTTCAATATCCCACTTGACAAAACTACATATTTAACTGCTTCTAAGCTTCTCTCTCATCTTCCTTCTTTGACATCACCCAAGGGATCTACTCACCCCCACCCCTTGCCAAGGTTACTCTCACCAAGTGTAACTTTGATGCCCTTCATCCTGTCCTTGTTACAATTCACCTGCCTCTAATGTTTGGCAGGTGAATTACAAAGAGAGGATTACCACTGGAGGTGTAGGCAGATGCAGAGTGACACAGAAATGGTTAACCAGACTTGACTGTGGAATACTGTAATAACTTGAGCAAGGTGTAGCAGAATTAAAGTTTAGCAGACAATGGACTCTCCCTTTAAGACCGGAATGTGCAGCACCATACTTTACACTGATTATGGACAGCAGATGAGTAAATACACAGCTATGAGCCAGGGCTTGAATACAGGACCAGAATGTATCACAATCACTGTAGCAGGTAATGAATGTCCACAGAAGTGCAGGAATTCTAAGTACTTTATTATAGCAGTGGTATAATAATGTATGGTAGAGGAATCACAGAAACAATCCAAGGTACAATATGAACAGAGAGTAAATGGTTCTCCAGAATGAGACTTGCAGCAGAGTAATGAGATAGTTGAACAAGGAACCAGAGTAATGTAATCCACGGAACTCAGATTGCAGGATTTGCACAATAGAGCAGAACAGCATGCAGGCATAGAGGAAGTCCACAGTACTATGTTACACAAGTAATGAATGCTTAGAGAATCCACAGGGCACAGTAAAAGTCCATAATACTTAGCTAGGTAGTCCTGGAACATGAACTGGCAAGAACAGTAGTTACTGGATAACATGAACTGGCAGACCAGGTTTCTCGGCATGAACAGGAGCTAGAACTAAGACATTAGGCAATGCAGATAGTTCAGGCAGGAAAATAGTATAATATCACCGGCGTGGGAGAACTCAGCTAGCTGTTTTATAACAGCCACACTAACCAATGAACAAGGCCAGGCTGGGAGTGCGAACTCTAATTACAAACTCTGTGCACCTGCTGAGCTGCATGTACACAGAGCCTAAGAAACAGAAAACACAAATGGATCAGCTAACACCAAGTACATACTGAACAGAATCATAACAGTCCTTTGTCCTCCTCTTTGGACACACTTACTCCAGCTGCTAGCTCCCACCTCACTCATCTCTTCAACCTATCTTTCTCTGCCAGCTCTGTCCCCTCCATTGTTTTGCCTGTCTTAAAAATTTTTTACTCTCGACTGTGTCTCTCTCTCTCTCTCAAACTGTCACTCTCTCTCTCTCTCTCTCTCTCTCTCTTTCTCTTGTCCTTTGCTTCTAAGCTCCTTTAGAGTATTGTCCAACGTCTTTCCACATTCCTATCCACCCACTCCATTCTCCTTTCTTAACCCTCGTCAATATGGTATCGTTCCAGATTGTTCCCGCTCCACCCACTCCTCTGGAAGGTATCCTCTCACCATTTCCAAGTATCTTCAACTCTTTAAACAATCCTTTAAATGCACCTCATTACTTATTCCTACCAGCCCTCCTCTAAACTCCTTTTTCATTCCCTCCTCCAACCGACCTTGTCTCCTCCCCAGCTTCCCCTGTAGAATGTCGAGATGGTAGCTGTCGGCCATTTGACTGGATACCCTCTTCAGCGACTCACCCATGTGATGGGTACCGGTCATTGACAGCTGTTATGCCATCTCCTGCCACTCGCCACTGCCTGCTGACTCTAGCTGCAATGAATTGCTCTACCATTTCTTCTGTACTTGTCACTCATTGTATGTGGTTTTACTACAGTGTTTGTATATTCCTGTAATGGTTTACTGTTGTGTATTCTATTTGTACTATTTACTATATTTATTTTCATGTCTACCTCAAGTATGGCGCCATGTACATGTTGTGGAACCTAAGAAATAATAATTTATTACATTTCTGTTCCTGTTTTGAATATGATTTATTAATTTGTTACAACCAACTGTGTGCTAGAATATTTAAACCATAGATGTCCATACAGATTTGACCTATGAATAAGTGGAATAAATATTTGCAAGAATTGTTTTTCCAAAATGCAACTGAATAATTAGGGTGATCCAAGAGGATGTCTGGCCCTGGTGTCCGTCATTTTGATGGGCTTTTAACTAGTGTTTCAAAGGAATGTTAACTTGTTGATGGCCTTTCACGGTTTTATTTTTTGCAGTAAAGTTGACATTTAGAGTGTGTTACAATACTGAAGACCGTCTGGCTTTTCTGCACTGGCCAGGGTAATGTTTACTGCGCTGCTTTTGACTAATACTAGCCCGTAGTATAATGGATGTAGGAACACACCCAAATATATATTCAGTATATTTAATACATTAGGTTCATTAATAAAAGTGATGAAAAAGGATGTTAACAGAGGAGAAGGTAATGTATGGGTAGAAGCGTAATTGCCAAAACTGCAATCGTAGCACTCTTAAGCAAGGGTTAACTTTATTATACGAATGCAGTTACAACAACAACACATAATTCATACATGTAGATCACTGGCTGGTATGAGTTCTACAGATTCTCCTTCCCTGGTGCAGCTGGCAAGGCAGCTTGTCATGCTTAACTGTCACTTCACTTTTGGCAGACACACAGTCAATCTTAAAGTAGCTGTGATCCCATGCCAGTCCAGACACTTGTGTTTTTTTCCAGGTTGCAGATATTGCGAAATGGTCCCTAAAGAGGATCTTATGCAGTCCTCCAAGTTGGGCCTAGCCTTTCAGGCTTACCCAGTTGGACACATCAAGAGCTTTTAGGCAGGATATTCACCTTTCCCAGAGATCATATCTCCCTGGGATGTACCACTTTTTTCGGGCAGTTTCCCCTCTTCTTTGGGACCACTTGTTAATTCTGGCCGCACGACATCTGGGATGCTCAAGTTCATACAAACTATTTTCTCCAAAAAAGCCTAATCACTGCGGGATGTCCAGGCATTTGTTTTATAAATTAACTGCTGGATACCCGCTTCTTCCTCCATACCCTACTGTAGATGAGTTCCTGGAAGCTTCACTCCGATAGCAGGAAAGGTCTGACTCTTAAGCCCACCACCGGAGCAGCTTGTGCTTGCCATGTTCCTCACTTGAAATGTGATGCCCAGAGTTGCTACAGCTCTTTTGCAGTCCTGGAACCAGTGGTAACATAAAAAACATGGTTAAAACGTATCAGTCATATGGCATAGTTAGTGTATATCCTATGCATCAGTTATCAACACTGGCATATATAATGAGGGTATCTTAAGGAGAGGTTGCCACAATGGAAATAAACCTTTTTTGGGACATGCTAGTCCTCACTTCTCCATGTTCTGGGGTGAACAAACCTAAGAGGGCATACTAGGGTACCCACCCAGGACACAAAGGATTCCACTTGGCAGTAGTTAAAATGTATCAACATATTACTCCTCAAATTAAACACTACAGACAAAGTATCTTCAATAGAAGCGAAGCCAGGAGGCAAAACATGCATTTTAGTTATGTCTGGCACTCTTACCACATCCTACTCTTCTTACATTCTGCCATGTCACATATCGTATGGTTTTATTTTATTTTATATACCTATCCTTAGGACACCATTTAGGTTTCTGGTTTGTGCTGCAAAGCAACCCTAAACTTTGTCAATGTGAATCTGTGTCACTCTGAAAAGAAGTGTTTTCAATGAAGGGCTTAAGTATACAGTTATGAGGTGGTGCCGCTTTGGTTGCTCCTTGTCTGTGGCGTGGCCACAGCTTTACACCTTCCTTATCTGCAAATGCAGCATTGTACTGTACATAGCAAGAAGAGTAATGACATTCACAGGAGTGCATGTTTCACTTACATGGCATGAGCCTGGTCGCGGGTGTCTGCTTAATGCAGACTTGTAATAGGAGAATTCCCCAAAATCCATGTGGAGGCATCATTATTATCTTCATCATTATCAGCATTAGTATCTGGTATTACACCAGCCCCGTACTGGGGGCAGAACTTACTTTCCAACATCTGCAGTCTTCTCTCCAGGAGAAGCAGGTGCAGGGTGACTGGGGTAATGACAGACTAGTCATGTAATTAGGCCCCGCCCCCTCACAGTAAAACCATGCAATTTATGCGTACTTGAATACGGGCAGGGCTAAAACAATGCATTTACCATAGAATTGCGCCATAAGGCCCCGTCCCCTCCCGAGAGACCAAGGGTTCACAGTATTTATCTCCACATTCCGCCCACTTCACTAGGAGTGAAGTGGGCGGTAAATCATGTGTCTCCCGCAGGATCCGGGAGCTTAGGGAAGTGTGGTGTCGAAGATCTGTCTGATAGAGATGTTCCATCTCTGCCTGCTGCTAATGAGCACGGCAGCTGCCTGACACACCCATGACACTCTCAAGTGATAGAAGAGTCCCGTGTAATGGCATGGTTGCCGTCCATAAACACTTATTTCACAGATAGTGTGATATCCGTCCAGGTGCAAATACAAAATCCGGTGTATGCGCAGAAGCCGATTTCTTCCTTTGCCGCATGCGCAGTTTGCTGAAATCCGGCAAATCCATGAGCATTGCAACTTCCACTCCATATCATGGATCACATCTTTCCATCTGTAATCTTTGAAGATGTCATTTTCCTCAGTATTTTTTGATAATCATTGGGTTATTTTAACATTTTGAAAATATTATGGCAGAGACAGCACAGATCTGACATGGATTTAGAATTGAGTCACTGTGGCTAATGAGAATCTAGGTCAGGTGTTACTGTTGTTCTTGGTTGAGAAGCAGTTGAGTACAGGCACCCCTAGGAGTATGTTAAAAGTATTCCAGGCACAAGGGAACAATGCTTCTGATGGTGACTAGCATCAATAAGTGGGTGTGAGGACGTTAAGGCCACTGGACCTGGTTGAACCTGTATCGCTATGAGCTTGTACTGATGTGATCCTGTACTGATGTGATCCTGTACTTATGTAAACCTGCATGCTATGTACTGTACTGTCCTGCCTAACAAAGAAATAAAGAAACTGGTGAAGTTTATCCGGTCTATGTAATTCCTGTCACAATGTATTCACTTATATTTTTTGTTAACATTCTGTGTATTTCCTTTCTGTCCTCAGAAGCTCCAAATGCATCTAATCTAAAAATAGTGCGAATGGACAGAACTTCTGGTTGCGTTACTGGAGGGGAAGAGATTTATCTACTGTGTGATAAAGTACAAAAGGGTATGTATAATTTGTTACTTAGAATGGGAATATCCACCACAGCTAATGCACTGGTATTAACTGTTATTATATACTTTTAAAGTTGCATGATTTCAGCATTTACTCCAGTATAACACAACAGGAAAAAGATCTGTGCTCACAGTTGCGCAATTAACTTACAATTATGGTGGCCAATCCCGGGATCGGGATCCTGGGATTTAGGCCAAAAATTGTCCGGGAATTCAATCCCGGGATTGGAATTTCCAATCCCGGGGATTTCGGGATTAGCCAGTCCACTGTTTTTTTTTCAGTGCCGGGCAGCACTGAACCTCTTCAGCTGGCTCAGATGATGCCCGGCTCCCTGCTCCTGGTTCTCTCTGCCCCCGGCTGTGTGTACTGCATAGCGTGACATGATGTCAGAGGTCACGCTGCGCAGTCTGTTGCCAGCTGCCCACGCCGCCCGGACCGTACATCGCCATCCGCAGCCTGCACCAGTGAACTCTCCCACCCTCCTGTCTAGGATGGTGAGTATTTGTGTGGGCTGGGGGAGGGGGGGAAATCACTGAAGATTTTACGTTTGAAATCTTCAACCCAATCCCGGGTATCCTGGGAATCCCGTGATTGACCATTTTTCAATCCCGATACCCAGAATTGATAAAAAGCCCGGGATTGGCCTCCCTACTTACAATCTACAGACAGACCACCTCTGAATATGCTGTGATGCATTACATGTGTCAGCCATTGCACAGTTTTTTTCTCAGGCATTATAGCACCTTAGTTTTAGAGAGAGAAATTCATACAAGGAAGTTCTGGTTAGCAAAGTACCAATTACTGACAAAGACAAAGGCCAGGATACTAGATGAAGGGTTTGAGTGACATGATACATTTGTCATTTGCCACCCACATTGGTCAAAATGACTATACGCACAATATGACAGCTGTCATCTGGTGACTGGAATTTAGGGCCTGCCTGTAAATGATTACATTTATTTCCGTCATCATTCTTTATCATGTTGACTCCACACACTTGGGAATGCTATTGCTGATATATGTGTGACCAACATTTGGTACAGCAGGTGTGCATTCACTTCCTCATGGTATATTTATGAAGCCATTCACACTGCAGTTTGGCAACTTTCCCTTTGGCTTTAGCAAAATGTTGCTATCATCTTAATGCAGAGTGCATGTAAATGCTAGTGAGAGAGTAGCAAGGCATTGTTTGCAGTTTGCTGGAGTCTAAAACAAGGAAAATAGGTTAAGCAGACATCAAACATTTACAGTTTTACTTCAAAGATAGGTCCATACGAGATGCGTGGACCTGTTCTGTGTAAGTCAGATGTGTTTCATGATAGCATTCTGTTACATTGGTAGAAATGCAGACTTCATTCTGATTCCGAGTTGTAAACAAAATATAGGAAAAAAAAGATTTTTCCAGAAAAGGTGCCTATAGGAAAGCCTGAAGTAATGTAATGTTTACACTGCTCATTTCACCCTTTGCCTCATTTAAACCTTTACACTTCAACGTTCCTGAAGTGAAACATCTGCTTTGTGAAGCTGTAACTGTGTAAATATTTGTTCAAGCCCCTGGATATTTGAAATACATCATCCAAAATCTATGTTGTAACATATAGTGAAGTGCTAATGTAAAATGCATACCTCCCAACATCAAGAGATGTTAAGGAGGGACTCCCTGTCGTGGCCTATAGAAAAGGAACGTGGCATCGCAGGAATGCCGCGATCGCAAGACACACCCCCATTTTCTGCCCAGCGCCCCAGTCCCTCTGACTCCTGTGAATCGCGCCCAGCGTCTATTCACCGCTGCTCAGCTAGGCAGAGCAGTGACTGACAGGAGCCTCCCTACTGCCTCCCCACCGTGGGACACTGCAGCACGCGGGTAGGACAGCGGTACAGTCTCAAAAAAACGGGACTGTCCCGCGAAAATTGGGACAGTTGGGAAGTATGATAATGGTGTGTAGCTTTGAATCTGCTGCTTGTTAAAATGTCATAAATTGTCATAAAAAACGTGCAAATAGTATAGTAGCATTAGCTTTTAGCTCCATCTGTGCATATGGAATTAAAATTGGTGTCCCACTCCAGTGATACTTATGTTGTGTAGTGTTTGGCACACATTTGTATGTATAAAACAGAACAAAGGATAGATTGTGACCCATTTAACAAAAACAAACCTGTGATGGCTTCTGGGGCCTCAGAAAGCCAGCTCCTAGTATTGCAGCGTGCGAGTGACATCATGTTACCAGTGTGCTGTGGAGAGCTTAAGCTGGGTACACTCTGGACTGAGGTGTCGGTGGGCCCACCGTTGCACCAACACAGCGACAGATTCAGGGCATATCCCCAGATTTGTCACCAACTTTATTGGTCCACATCCCTGAATGCCTTTCTGCCATTTCATCTTTGATGTCATCTCGCCACCTTAAACTTAATATTTCCAAAACAGAATTATATTTCCACCAGCCAATAGTAGTTACCATCCTGATATCTCTATCACTGTTGTTAACTCATCCCTACCCCATAAGCTCGCTGCCTAGGTGACACTCTTGACTCTGAACTGTTCTTTATTACCCACATTCAATCTGTCTCAAAATCATGTTACATACATCTAAAAAATCGTATCCAAAATACGACCATATCTCACACAAGACACTGCAAAAACTCTAATCCATGCTCTTATTATCTCCCGCATTGATTATTACAGTAGTCTCCTTACGGTCTTCCCCAGTACACCACTACAATCCATTTTGAATGTAACTGCGAGGCTGATCTTCCTGACCAACCCATTCATCGTCTGTAGATCCACTTTGTCAGTCCCTTCATTGGTTACTGGTATTCTACCATATTCAATATAAAATACTTTGGGCCTTATTCTGACCTGGCCGCATCAGCGGCCCACAGAGCACTTTGCCTGCATTGGCATACTGCACATGTGCAGCGGCCGCATCGCACCTGCGCAGCCTTACACATTGCAGACACATCTCGGAAGGATGTGGCCACAATGTGATTGACAGCGGCAGGGCATTCACGACACGGGGGTATGACATTGTGGGTGCGTGACGGGCCGAACGGGGGCATTACGGGATCGTTTATGGAGCGGCTGCATGATGTCACACGCAGCAGCTCCGATTTAAAAAATGGCAGCGGGCTGCCTGACAGTGCAGCCAGGCTGCACTGCAGGGGTCATTCTTAGTTCGATGTCTGCGTATGCAGTGATCAGCGTCCATCTCTGAATAAGATCCTTTGTACGGGATGTACTAAAAGAAAAATGTGGTAAAAACCCTGTTTTGAAGATTTTTACAGCATTTACATATGACGTAAGCCCCACATCCCGGGGCTTAGTTGCGGAGAGTAATGCCAAATTTTGCTGTCATTACCCTATAGAAGCCTATGGGCTTCTTTCCGCGACGTGCTCTGGTCGGATTCCTCCCAGCATGCCCTTCAGCTGCCGCGTCACTCCCGGGGTCGAATCCCGGAAGTTCAGTGACGGGAGGACATCTCTTAACGGAAGAGTTGTCCTTTGCAGTACCAATCGCATATGTTAGTGCATACAATATTACTACCACTAAAATATCTGTGCAAAGTCTGGCAGAATGTATTCCACCTTCTTTGTGCATCCTGCCCTTTTACTTACTCATGGTTATTAACCTACAGTAACTGCACCAACATACTGTACTTCGCTTATCTCAAAATATCTCCCTACTCAACCTTTCTGTTCTGCACAATATCTGCATCTCTCATCCACACTCATTACTGGCTCCCACTCACGATTACAGACTTTTATCAGGCTGTACCTACTCTGTGGAATGCCCTACCACGTATACTAAGACTCTCCTCTAGTCTCCAAACCTTCAAGCATTCCCTGAAAACTCGCTTCTTTACACAAGCTTATCAGATTCCAGAACTGCCCACAGTACCTTCATAAGCTATCCTACCCACTTATATTCCCTCTATACAGTCCACTGTACATATTTTGTCTTTCTTCACATATCATATAGCCCAAGAAGAACCTTTTGCAATCTGGTGGACCATTATGCAATAGATAGCATATATCCTTGTGTATCCATGTCTATTTCCCTATAGATTGTAAGCTTGTGAGCAGGGAATTCCTACAGTACCTCTCTGTCTATCTTTTATTACCCAGTTTTGTTCTATTACTGTTGTTTCAATCGTAAAGCGCAACGGAATATGCTGCGCTATATAAGAAACTGTTAATAAATTTAATAAAATAAGTATGACTTTTTCAGTTAATTGGTCTTCAAATGAAATATGTCTAATGGTTCAGTTTGCTTATTGCAGATGATATTCAAATACGTTTCTATGAGGAGGATGAGAATGGACATATCTGGGAAGGATTTGGGGACTTCTCACCTACGGATGTTCATAGACAGGTATGTATTGTACCCAGGTCTGTAGAGAGATTGCCGCAGCCTTGTTAAACAGGGTTGTGACCTAATCACGGAAGTATGGTCACGCCACCTTTCTAAAATTACAAAAACATGGGAAAAGTACTGTTTATGCGCCGTGAGCCCCTCAGCCAGGAGCGCAGAATTAGTACCTCCTCCCCTTGCCACCACTGATTGTACCTACTGATTGTATTAATGATGACTGTCATCGGCAGGCTCCAGGTAGATTAGACCACAGCTGGTAAATGTGTATAGTATACAATATCGAGCTGTAGATCAGAACAGCTTATTTTTTGTGCAAGATTCAAAGTGTGCAGCATGAAAATGTGGAGCCTTAACTGGATATTTTATTTAGTGCGATATATATATATATATATATATATATATATATATATATATAAAATTATATATTAATATCTAAAAATTTGCAAATGTACAACTGTGAGAGAAATGTCAAGTACAGCATACATTGAGATGACCTTGCGATAATGTTAAGTAAGCAAATGTATATAATCGTTTGACCTCTAAAAATCATGTGTTTTTATTGTGTTTTGTTCATCTCTTTAGTTTGCTATAGTGTTTAAAACCCCTAAGTACAGGGATGTCAATATTATAAAGCCTGCATCAGTATTTGTGCAACTCCGGAGGAAATCAGATTATGAAACTAGTGAACCCAAGCCATTTCTTTACTATCCAGAAATAAAAGGTAAGACAAATAAACTCTCATGTCTTTTATATGTTATCAGATCATGGGGTACATTAACTAAAGTGTGGGTTTACATGTTGCCCATATATACCAATAAGAGTTTGGCTATCGTTCTAGAAAATGGTAGCTGGATTGTTTGGTTGCTATGGGCAATACCTCTGCGTTTATAATCCTGCACTTTAGTAAATATAACCCCGTGTCTTAAACATAGAAAAACGTTTCTTTCAGTACAACTTCCCCAGGTGATGGACATGAACAAATTGATGTCCAATGTACCTTGGTGTCTTCAAATCTAAACCTTCAAACTTTGATATACAGGTTGAGTATCCCTTATCCAAAATGATTGGGACCAGAGGTATTTTGGATATGGGATTTTTCCGTATTTTGGAATAATTGCATACCATAATGAGATATCATGGTGATGGGACCTAAATCTAAGCACAGAATGCATTTATGTTACATATACACCTTATACACACAGCGTGAAGGTCATTTTAGCCAATATTTTTAATAACTTTGTGCATTAAACAAAGTGTGTGTACATTTACACAATTTTTTTTGTTTCATATAGAACTAATATACACAGCCTGAAGGTCATTTAATACAGTATTTTTAATAACTTTGTGTATTAAACAAAGTTTGTATACATTGAGCCATCAGAAAACAAAGGTTTCACTATTTCACTCTCACTCAAAAAATTCTGTATTTCGGAATATTCCGTATTTCGGAATATTTGGATATGGGATACTCAACCTGTATTAACTCATGTTGACAATTATATCATAGTACAAACCACCCTTTCCTTCTGTTGGATGTATTTGCTAAAACACGCACTCATGACTTTCTGTGCCCAAAGCAGTCACAAAAAATGGCCTAATGCAGTCTGCACGCAAATTAGCTGCGATTTCTCACTCGCACTGCATGCAAAGAAATACATGTGGATATTCACCTGGATGTATAGTTGTGCGCTATGCAGCTGAACTGTCCCTGTCCATACTCTTGTGGAAGGAGGCATTTTCACTATCAGCTCACATTTGCACCAGCCTTATACCTGGTGCAAGAGCTCATTCTGAAATCAGTTGGATCGATGGGTACGCGTAACTCAGCATAGTCTGCAATCCCACATACATGACCACGGTGCACACTCAGAACACATACATGCAAACGGGTTTGGATTGTTTTGCCGGTGGTTGTGATCCCGGAGGTCATCATACCGACCCCGGGATCCCGGCTGCCAGTGTGCCGACTGGGGCGTGTGCGCAACAAAGCTGCTTGCGGGCTCACTGTGCTCACCACAGGTTCTATTACCACTCTATGGGTGTCGTGGGCACCTACGAGTGGGAATAGTCCCTGTGTGCCGGCATGCCGACCGACGGTATTGTCAGCGATCGGGATCCCGGCGTCAGCATCCTGACCACCGGGATCCCGACCGCCAGTCATGTGACCGCATCCCCATGCAGACACCCGGTTGTCACACAGGTACACCTATTCAGCAGCAACTGGTGTAATGCTAAAAATCCCAGGATCTGTTGGCAACTGTGCATCAGACCCAGTATGTTAATATGTCGTTTATGGAATTCTGCATTTTAGCCATCACTAAACGTATACATTATTGATGCTCATAGCACATTGTTTGCAATACTTTTTCTAATAGATAATTATATACATTATAGATATAAATGAGTAATTGTACTTTGAATGAGAATTAACCCTAGTGTATATGGGTGTGATTATGTGGTAGGGAATATAGAATGTAAGCTCCACTGGGGCAGGGACTGATGTTAGTGGCCAAGTATTCCCTGCTGCGGATAATGGGAATAATTCATGTTTGTATGCAAATGCAATTGCGATTTTGTAGGCTGCGGAATTGCTAATATTAGCATGTGAAGCTGTCGCCTTGAAATTAAAAGAGATGCCCACTGCAGCCATCACAAACTCGTTCACAATTGCATACACATGTGCAACCTATACGCAAAAACCAGGAACATCGAGGCTGAGGGTTGCTGTATGGTTACGCAGGCCGGCAACAGCAGGAGCGACTCAGGAGCCATATTTTTGCATGTACAAGCTCGCAGCTGTCAGCAGATACAGGCACGAAAACAGCCATGACATGCCTGCATTTTCCCAACCACTCCCTGTAAACCCGCATTAACACCTTTAGTACATTTAAAAATAGAAAGAGATTATTGCGCCACTTGTGTTCATCAACGTCTACGTATCCTGAATGTGAAATGTACCAAACAAATGGATCTGACACTCCCTAAGAATTTAAAAGGGCGTCTGCTTACCCCCAGACAGGGATGGCGGTTCCCTGGAGCATAAAATTAAATACACAAATGGGGGGAGGGGGTTTAGCGACCAATGGTGTCTAAAAACTCACACTATAGGTAAATGAGTAGAATATAAAATACAGTTTATTTACGTACAAATTTAAAACAACAAATCTTTTTCTAAAAAATGGGATAAAAAGTATACACACATAATATATAATACCAGTTAAAATGAATAAATGATAAAAAGTTCCTTAACTTGGTATGCAGTCACTGCCAGGTTGCCCAACGCGTTTCGTCATTCAGACTTCATCAAGTACATTTAGTACATTAGTAAAGTATATTTTAAGATCATAAAGGGTTGAGGTTACCTAAAGGATAAAAAAAAGGGGCAGACTAGATGGGTCAAGTGGTTCTTATCTGCCGTCAAGTTCTATGTTTCACCTCCAAACGGTCACTTCCCGACAATCACTTTTCCATGAAATCCTCATGGCAGGCAAGAATGCAGCAGCACCTTTGCGCATGCGCATTGCGATCGCAACACGGTGGTCATTCCGAGTTGTTCGCTCGTTGCCGATTTTCGCTATATTGCGATTAGTCGCTTACTGCGCATGCGCAAGGTTCGCAGAGCGCATGCGCTTAGTTATTTTACACAAAAGTTAGGTATTTTACTCACGGCATAACAAGGATTTTTCATCGTTCTTGTGATCGTAGTGTGATTGACAGGAAGTGGGTGTTTCTGGGCGGAAACAGGCCGTTTTCTGGGCGTGTGCGAAAAAACGCTGGCGTTTCTGGGAAAAACGCGGGAGTGTCTGAAGAAACGGGGGAGTGTCTGGGCGAACGCTGGGTGTGTTTGTGACGTCAAACCAGGAACGAAACTGACTGAACTGATCGCAATGGCTGAGTAAGTCTGGAGCTACTCAGAAACTGCTAAGTAATTTCTATTCGCAGTTCTGCTAATCTTTCGTTCGCAATTCTGCTATGCTAAGATACACTCCCAGAGGGCGGCGGCTTAGCGTGTGCAATGCTGCTAAAAGCAGCTAGCGAGCGAACAACTCGGAATGAGGGCCCACATGCGCAATCTTCCAATAGTCGCTCCATTGCATGAATTGCCATTGTATACAAACATGAATTAAATCCAATGTGTGCGCTATATAAATAACTGTCAATAAATAATAATAAAAAATAAAATACATCTAAACGGTTTATTTTTTTGTATCATAATGTGACTGGGGCACCTGCGTAGATCTTTAAGTGTTTTAGATTTTCAAAGCCTGGTCCCAAAAACTGGTAGCATGTGTGGTATAGTCTCACCTGCGAGTGAAAAAGAGCTTGTGGGTAATGTGCATCTGCATGCATGAACAGCACTTTGACAACAGAAGTAGAAGTGAGCACTTTGTTTTTTACAATTGCTGTATCTATATATTGTATGTATTTAAAACTTAATATATCTTATTGTATTCGTTATGCAGTTTCTGTTGATATTTTTTTCAGAATTTGAATTTTAAATCCGTTTGCTGCAGTAATAAATAAAATGTCCCCTTAGCTCACATTGCAGCGTTGAAAACTGTCACTATCGGTAATTATTTAACTTTTCCTTCTTTAGACAAGGAAGAAGTGCAACGAAAGCGTCTGAAACTCATGCCTAATTTCTCTGATGGGTTTGGTGGAAGTGGGGCAGGATCTGGAGCAGGCGGGGGAGGTGGTGGTGTATATGGAAGTGGTGCAGGAGGTTCGGCAACTGGAGGAGGTATAATATATCTAACATAAGCACTTAATTTTCTTCTCTCTTAAATGTTTGAAGTAATGTTTGTAAAAATGTAAATATATCACACACCGTGCTTGGAATTCATCTGGATTGGATGGCATGCCCATAAAGATTACAAGCTTTAAATAGATGAGCTCTCCCTAAGCTTTCTCCTTATAAACTATAGCTCTGATCCAGATCACACCAAGCCAATAAAGGCTCTCTTTTCTGGAAGTTCCATAAGCCCATTGGCTTTCTGCTCTTAAACTCACATATCAAACGAT
Source organism: Pseudophryne corroboree (assembly GCF_028390025.1). Lineage (NCBI taxonomy): Eukaryota > Metazoa > Chordata > Amphibia > Anura > Myobatrachidae > Pseudophryne > Pseudophryne corroboree. The sequence goes on along the minus strand of NC_086444.1, from coordinate 788,687,546 downwards.
TTCATAGGGCTCTCAGAAAGATAAGTTAGGCTTATGTGGTGAGGGTATAGTCCCCTTTTCTTCTGTGAGCTCTAGCAATTATCCAAGAAGAATAGAGGCACTTAGCTCTGACCATTAGTATGTCCATTTAATACCCAATGATTTTCAAAATACTGTGGTTCTAGAAGTTCGGAATGTTCCCCTCCCCCTAGACATACATCCTATGAAATAGATGGACGGATATTTTTTATTCTCAGTGTAAAATTCATAGAGGACCGCCTGCCACCGTTGCACACATTATATGGACTGTATCTGCCACCACTCAGCTATCTTAAACTAGATGTGCCCTGGATTACCTGAATGTTTCACCTTGGCTTATCTTGGCTGGCTAATTTTTTGTTCTCCCAGGCCACAAGAAAATGTCGTTTGTATTAGCTGTCTATTTCTTTTAAATGACCTTAAGGGCATCTGCATTATATAAAGCTCTTACATACTCATCACCAGTGTCTGGAATAATTTCTCAAAGTGATTTGTTTGGACTCTCTGATGTTGGCTATGCCACCGGAGCATAGCTAGGCATTTTAGATACACCCCTTGCTTACCAATGTCTACATCTTTCAATTATATGAGTTAATATCCTCTCATGTCCATATATTAGACGGGATGTAATAGCATCCAGGTTTGCCGGAGATGCCAGATGCCGGCCGAACTCAGATGTTTTTTTAAAGCAGCAGTCATTTACAAGGCAAAACCATGCATTGTAAACGCCTGCCACTTTAAAAACATGTCCGAGTCCGGTCGGCATCTCGCACCTACTGCAAACTCGGACGATATTACATTCCGTCTTTTGTCTTTTTACCCTGAACAATTCATGTGATGCAGTTGCTCTGTGTACTCTTTTAGTTTGGAGCAGAGAAGAGAAAGGGGCGACATGATAGAAACTTTCAAATATATGAAGGGTTTTAACAAAGTCCAGGAGGGAAACATTCTCCAAATGAAGAGAAGCAATAGGACACGAGGACATGCACTGAGACTGGAGGGGGGGAGGTTCAGGGGAAATTTGCGGAAAAATTATTTCACAGAAAGGGTAGTGGACAAGTGGAATAGCCTCCCATCAGAGGTGGTAGAGGCTAAGACAGTAGAGCAATTTAAACATGCATGGGATAGACATAAGGATATCCTTACAAAGAAATAAGGATCAAATAAGGTTAGTGATAAAAAAAAATAATATATAAAAAAAAAAAAAGGGGCAGACTAGATGGGCCAAGTGGTTCTTATCTGCCGACAAATTCTATGTTTCTATGTTTTTTCCAGTTTGTTAGGCAACTGTGTATAAGCTTAGAATCCAATCACATTTCCGAAATAAAAGTAGAACTATATTGAAAGCAGTTTATCTTTTCTATAGTCAATATATCTGTACGTAGAGTGAAGCGTCTGCTGTTAAAAAATTGCAGAAAGTGAAAGTGTAAACATAAGGTGAAATGTGATTGGAAAAAGCAAATAATATTTGTGTGTTTTAAAAGAGTATCTCATTGTGCAGTGCTTAATACACTATACCGTTGAGTTGCAGTGTAGAAAATTCTACTGATTTTGTAGGTATGGGGTATATTTACTGACAGGAGAAAGGCAGATTGCACAATACGTACTTCCCATCTTGTTACGTTGGAGGATTGAGACAACTCTGCTTCGCGCACACAATTCCACCCATCCCTTTCCTCTCTGCTTACAGTGGTGATAGAACAGAGCCCCCATATAAGGACTGTGCCATCTAAATCCTGACAATTGGGAGGTGTGGATGTTTCTCTGGCATCCAGCTATCTTAGCTTGAAATATATCTTTCTATTCATGTTTATTCAGTATTATTATTATTATTATTATTATTATTATTCAACATTTATTATATACTGGTACACAATGGCACCTGATGGTCCGACACCTCTTTTAATCTGGACACATCAGGTGCTGGGGGAAGTTAGGCTGTGGGTGGCAGTTAGGATGTGGGAGGCACTTAGATAGGTTGCGGGTGGTCTTAGATTAGCAGTGGGAGGCTTAGTTAGACTGCAGGAGGTCTTAGATTAGCAGCGGGAGGTTCAGTTAGGCTGCAGGTGGGGGAGTCTGGCTGCGAGCGGGTAGATGGGCTGCGGCGGGGAGACGGGCTGCGGGTGGGGAATAGGGCTGCATGGCCTGAGTTAGGCTGTAGAAGTCAATCTAGATAGAATTAGTCTGCAGAGGGGGGTCAGGATGCTGATGACACCACCGTCAATGATACCACCGATAATCCGTCAAAACCGATAATCCGGCACAGTACTGGAACCGAGGGTGCCGGATTATCTGTGGTGTACCTGTAGTGCCAGATACATTAATTTTACACTTGGTGAGCGGTGAGAGGACCCTGCTCACAATCTTGCAATCTATAGGAAATAGGGATTTTATACATGTGGTTAAGTGTTCCATATTACATATTGATCACCCAGATTGCAAGGTTAATAAGTGCTTAGTGGAACCTATGAATATATAAATGTTGGCAGCAGTGTTGACACATGGTTATTTGAAAATGAAAAGGGGTAGAATAGAGATTATGAGGGACTGTTGTGTAATTTGATAAACTTGCCAGAAGAGGTACATTTTCAGAAAGAGCTTGAAGCTTTGGAGGCTAGAGGAAAGTCTTATTGTATGAGTTAGAGCACAGGTTCTCAAACCCGTTCCTCAGGACCCCACATGGGTCATGTTTTCCTGTGTGCGGTCCTGAGGAACGAGTTTGAGAACTACTGAGTTAGAGCATTCCACATAGTGCAATGGCTCACTCAGGTGGGGTTTCTGAGTACCCAGAAACCTACCATAGTGGCCACAATTGGAGCCCTGCCCCCACTCTGCATAATATGATTTTATTCTATTAATTGTGTTATTTTGATATATATATATAGACAAGTGAAGAGATGAATGTTGACGTGGTCTTTATTTTAGGGCCTTATCTGTTAATAGAAGTATTTTGATTCTCCGAATACAGGTAACCAATGTAGGGACTTTCAGAATGGAGCAGCAGCAGATTGCTGTTTGAAGAAAATCAGTCATAACTCGAATGTAGTGGTGAAAGATTGGGGAAGACCAGTAAGGGGGCTGTTGAAACAGTAAACGCGGGTGATAATGAGTGAATGAATTAGAGTTTTAGTAGTGTACTATGTACATGTGTATTCTGGAAATATGGCTTAGATGTATGTAAAAGGATTTGGAACAGATTGAATGCCCGGAGCTAAGGAGAGTTCTGAGTCAAGAATGACACCTAGGCAGCTGGCTTGATGCTAGGGTAGATTGTTGTGTTGTCAAAAGAGGCAGAAATGGTGACTGGTGGCAATAGTATCATATTATTATAGTTTGAGGCAGCAAGAGGACATCTCAGATGAGATAGCAGAAAGGCCATCAGTAAAGCTGGGTACGCACCTATACAATCATCAGCCTGTTCTCCTGATATCAGGTGAACAGAATATGTCTATACCCATATAAGGAAGATACTGAAATCCAATTGAGCTTATTAGTTTTCCAAGAGTCAAAAAAACAAAAAGATTGTCTTCCAAGAGACATGATATAGAGAAGTGCAGAGAACCTAGGACTGAGCCTTCTCTAACTGAAGCTAAGAAGAAGAAGGAAGCTAAGAGGAGGTGGCTCCAGATAAACAAACACTGAAGGTGCAATTTTATAAGCAGGATGTTAACCATGTAGCGTTTGTGTGAGGAGAGAGTGGTTATCGGTGCCAAATGCCACAGAGACATTCAGGAGAATTACAAGTGAGTAATGGCCTTTTGAATTAACAGTCTACAAATAACTAACTACATTGGTCAGCAGATATTTTCTTGACTGTACTACATCAATAATAGCAAAATTCTGATTGGTTGCTACTGGCAACACCTCCACTTTTAGAAGTTTTGATAACTCTACCCTTAAATAAGGCCCAGATGTATAAAAGCTCGGAGGGTGATAAAGTGGAGAGAGATAAACTACCAACCAATCAGCTCCTATCATTCTTCAAACTCATCCTGTAACGTGCCAATTAGTTTAGTTATCTCCTCTTTATCTCTCTCCAAGCTTGATAAATCTGGACCTAATTTAGTGAATAAAGTTATATCATCACATAGGGCCTTATTCAGCACGGATCATAGATGTGCAAAAATCACACATCTACAATCCATTACACTGACATGCGGGGGTACGCCCAGCACAGGGCAAGTCCACCCCGCATGCTGGGCCCTGCACCCCCCCCCCCCCCCCCCCCCCCCACAGACATGCGAAAAACACGACAGAGATGCTCTTGCATGTTTGGGGTTGCTCTGTGCCTAAGCAACCCGCCATCCTTTGGATCACAGCGTCTGCATGTGACATCCCGCCGTGCAAACAGTCCGGACATGCCTGCGTACCTTAAATGTAGTGTCGACACCAACAAAATGCGGCGTTGATGCCCCGGTACCACCTCCTTCCAGGTCTTAGGATGGCAGTTTAGGACTATTTGGCGATTTCAGCACTTTTGCATCTGAAGCTGAATCGGGCCCATATTGTACATTATATAGATATGTGAAACATAGGAATATAGAAGTTTGATGGCAGACAAGAACCACTTGGCCCATCTAGTCTGCCTTACAACCTAGGGTAAGTTTTCTTTGGGAGCCAATCAACCCACAAGTACATCCCTGGATCGCCGGAGATAACCAGAACACCCGGAGGAACCCATGCAAGCATTGGGAGAATACACAAACTCCACACAAACAGGGCCATGGCGGGAATCAACCCACCACCACAGTGCTGAAAGAGCTTGCAGTGATAGGGAGGTGCAAAACAAGTGCCCTGTCTGGGTGCTTATATCTGTGCCTTAACCGGTCCATGTTATTATGATAGTGAGAGTACAGTAGGACTGCACATGTCAGAGTGTGTGTTATGATGTAAGGAGAGGAATGAAGATGAGCAGGAAGCTACAGGGTCAGAATTACATTGTGTTAAGAGTGGCATCCTAAGTAGCACACTGTAGTGATATGAAACAAACGAGTGTGCACCTGGAAAGGTCAGACAGGACCAAATACCAATCTAAACCTGTAAAATTTGAATGAGAGGAAATGAATATTGAAAATTTCTCAGCTGAGTAGTTGAGGTTGCCGTTTATATCCACAAACACTGTAGTCTTTCTGCTTCCGGCATGCCGCAGCTTGTGCTGCTTAACTGAAGAATGCACATTAAGAATACCCATCAGCAGTGACTCTCACTTTCCTCTACAGGAAAAGATTTTTGATTATGGCTAGAACATGGAGACCTATGTTTGCTCTACAAGCTGTGACATGCAGGCGTGTGATGATGGAATTTAATTCAGAAGTGAATTCATATGTAGTAAATGTCATTTAAAGAACCACAAAACTTAGTACAGGCTTCCTTTTTATTGGAACTTTTGCACAGTTTTTATAAATATATATATATCTTAAAATTCTCTCTTAGGAAAACAAATAGAAAATATATTTGGACAAAGTCAGTTAGTAAGGGGAAAAGAACATGAGAAGAGGATGTGTTAAGGTGGGTACACACTGAGCAATATATCGGCCCCTAAATCGAGTGGCCGATATATCGCAAGCCCGTAAGCAGGTGTGTACTGCTGATATGTCTGTGAACGACATTGTTCACAGATATATCTCGTTGGTTGTGCAGCACAGCCAATGGCCAGTATATCTACAGATATATCAGCGCATCTGGCTGTGTGTACAGGAGGCAGTTACGTGACCGGTGGTCAGGAGACCGCTGGTCACAATACCGACGCTGGAATCCCGTACCCTTGCGGTCCCAACAGTGGGCATGCCGACTAACAGGGACTATTCCCACTCATGGGTGTCCAAGACACCCATAGATGCCACCAAGCCCGCAGCATGGCGAGCGCAGTGAGCCAGCAAGGGTCTTTGTTCCGCTCGCCCCCGACACACACACACACACACCCCCGTCGGCCATCTGCAAGCCGGGATTTCGCCATCGGTATGGTGACCGGCGGTCTCCTGACCCCCAGCCACGCATAGCCAACCCATGTGTACAAGTGGTCTGCTAATTGACCTTACACTTGCTGAAGGGACCACCGGTGACTGACATCTCAACTGGGCGGGTACAGTTAAATGCCCGCCCAGTTTTGACATCAGACACAACAGATTGGACTAACGATTGGTAAGTGTATAGGCACTTACATCGGACTGATGATTGGTAAGTGTACATGCACTTACATCGGACTGATGATTGGTAAGTGTGCATGCACTTACATCGGACTGATGATTGGTAAGTGTACATGCACTTACATCGGACTGATGATTGGTAAGTGTACATGCACTTACATCGGACTGATGATTGGTAAGTGTGCATGCACTTACATCGGACTGATGATTGGTAAGTGTACATGCACTTACATCGGACTGATGATTGGTAAGTGTACATGCACTTACATCGGACTGATGATTGGTAAGTGTGCATGCACTTACATCAGACTGATGATTGGTAAGTGTGCATGCACTTACATCGGACTGATGATTGGTAAGTGTACAGGCACTTACATCGGACTGATGATTGGTAAGTGTACATGCACTTACATCGGACTGATGATTGGTAAGTGTACATGCACTTACATCGGACTGATGATTGGTAAGTGTACATGCACTTACATCGGACTGATGATTGGTAAGTGTACATGCACTTACATCGGACTGATGATTGGTAAGTGTACATGCACTTACATCGGACTGATGATTGGTAAGTGTACATGCACTTACATCGGACTGATGATTGGTAAGTGTACATGCACTTACATCGGACTGATGATTGGTAAGTGTACATGCACTTACATCGGACTGATGATTGGTAAGTGTACATGCACTTACATCGGACTGATGATTGGTAAGTGTACATGCACTTACATCGGACTGATGATTGGTAAGTGTACATGCACTTACATCGGACTGTTGATTGGTAAGTGTACATGCACTTACATCGGACTGATGATTGGTAAGTGTACATGCACTTACATCGGACTGATGATTGGTAAGTGTACATGCACTTACATCGGACTGATGATTGGTAAGTGTACATGCACTTACATCGGACTGATGATTGGTAAGTGTACATGCACTTACATCGGACTGATGATTGGTAAGTGTACATGCACTTACATCGGACTGATGATTGGTAAGTGTACATGCACTTACATCGGACTGATGATTGGTAAGTGTACATGCACTTACATCGGACTGATGATTGGTAAGTGTACATGCACTTACATCGGACTGATGATTGGTAAGTGTACATGCACTTACATCGGACTGATGATTGCTAAGTGTATATGCACTTACATCAGACTGATGATTGGTAAGTGTGCATGCACTTACATCGGACTGATGATTGGTAAGTGTACAGGCACTTACATCGGACTGATGATTGGTAAGTGTACATGCACTTACATCGGACTGATGATTGGTAAGTGTACATGCACTTACATCGGACTGATGATTGGTAAGTGTACATGCACTTACATCGGACTGATGATTGGTAAGTGTACATGCACTTACATCGGACTGATGATTGGTAAGTGTACATGCACTTACATCGGACTGATGATTGGTAAGTGTACATGCACTTACATCGGACTGATAATTGGTAAGTGTACATGCACTTACATCGGACTGATGATTGGTAAGTGTACATGCACTTACATCGGACTGATGATTGGTAAGTGTACATGCACTTACATCGGACTGATGATTGGTAAGTGTACATGCACTTACATCGGACTGATGATTGGTAAGTGTACATGCACTTACATCGGACTGATGATTGGTAAGTGTACATGCACTTACATCGGACTGATGATTGGTAAGTGTACATGCACTTACATCGGACTGATGATTGGTAAGTGTACATGCACTTACATCGGACTGATGATTGGTAAGTGTACATGCACTTACATCGGACTGATGATTGGTAAGTGTACATGCACTTACATCGGACTGATGATTGGTAAGTGTACATGCACTTACATCGGACTGATGATTGGTAAGTGTACATGCACTTACATCGGACTGATGATTGGTAAGTGTACATGCACTTACATCGGACTGATGATTGGTAAGTGTACATGCACTTACATCGGACTGATGATTGGTAAGTGTACATGCACTTACATCGGACTGATGATTGGTAAGTGTACATGCACTTACATCGGACTGATGATTGGTAAGTGTACATGCACTTACATCGGACTGATGATTGGTAAGTGTACATGCACTTACATCGGACTGATGATTGGTAAGTGTACATGCACTTACATCGGACTGATGATTGCTAAGTGTATATGCACTTACCAATCGTTAGATATAGTAGGTCGGCGGCCAGGTCTGTACCCAACCTTAGATTATGTCTAGCTCGACATACAGTACTTTAATATACAAGTAAGTACTATGCATATACTCTATGACAACTGTTAATAATCCTCAATAATGAGCCATTATTAAATATTAAACTGCATCATCAAGCCCTGCCCACTTTGCTAGGGTAGTTGGTGATGTACACGAAGATCACTGTAGGACAGGATGCCTCCAACTTGTATGCCCAGTAATAGTCAGTCTTATGAAGTCTAATCAGTTTATTCAGTCTAATTGACTTTAACTAAAATAAAAGTCTTTATATAAAAAAAAGTCTTTATATAATAGACTCAATTAAAGTATTTAATGAAATCTAAACTCACGAAAGCAATATTCTCCGTTAGGGTTGGGGATGGAATCCTGGCGCCCCGGATCCCGGAGGTGAGTATACCGACACCGGGATCCCGGCTGTCAGAATGCCGGCAGCGGGGTGAGCGCTAGAGAGCCCCTTGCGGGCTCGCTGCGGGCCCACGAGTGGGAATAGCCCTGGCGCAGCTGTTGGCACTCTCAGTGGTCAGGATCCCGGCTTTGGTATTCTGACCGCCGGGAGATTAACTACATCCCTTCCATTACTACTGTGGTCATGCCAAATTGCTGAATGCATTGACAGTTATACAGAGACGGACTCTAGAGATACTCTTCATGGCCATGCTCACTGTTGTTTGTGTGAGTTTGTTTAGGAGACTGTAAGATGGAGGGAATACAATAAGTGTAACCATGCCACTCTTTTATTTGCAGGTTATGGATATTCCACGTTCAACTATACTAATAGTTATGCAGGACTGAATTTTCATGGTGGCACAATGAATTCCAACATAGGTATGACATGCACTGACTGTACTGCAACTAATAATCCTCACCAGGAAGATCTTACATTATATATATTTTAGCCACATTACAGAAAAACTTGTTTCTGTTGAGAGAAACTCTTTCCCATGGTAACAGCAAGCTTGTTCATTTAATCCTGAATTACACATGACTACATATAGAATGCCTGCAGTAATGTACAAATATAAATATAAACCTTTCAGGAGGTTTACAGAATAGTTGTTTAATGGCCCGTCCCCCGAAATGGCGACCAAATGCCGCCGTTCCGCCCCCTCCCGCCCAGCGACCGCCTCTGCCTGTCAATCAGGCAGAGTCAATCGCATTCCTGCTACGGCATGCGCCGGCGCAATATGGCGCTGGCGCATGCGCAGTAGGGAACCGTTCACTCGGCCGTGACAAACAGCAGCGAGCGAACGGGTCAGAATGACCCCCAAAATCATTCCATATACGTTAGTATGACAAGATTGATTTTCACAACGAATCATCCTGTAGTCTTACCTGTGAAATGATTTTTAGTTACCATCATTTTTGACCAAGAGATTTAAAGACAATCTACTACAATTGGTATTAATATGTGACTAATATAAATATGTAGATGTTTAAATAATTTATTATAATTAATTTTCCTATATTTATACAGGGCTAACATACTGACCAGTGCTTAACAGAAAACTTTTAATCATTAACATTAGACCCTCTACCAGTGGAGCTTAAAATGTAAATATGTACATCAGTCACACATACTAGGGTTCATTCATCTAAAGCCATTTAACCTACAAGTATATTTTTGAATGGGAGGAAACCAGAGCATAGTCTGAATCTATACTAAGGTTTGTGAATCTCCCATGGCAACTACACCTAGCATTCCAGTGACCATCGTGCAATAGACAGAACATCAGTGACTGTCATACAATACACGCAGCATCCTAGTGAGCACCATACAGTACACACAGCATTCCAGTGATTGCCATATACGTAGTATAAACAGCATCCAGTAATGTGTTACATTACATGTAATATTTCAACTTTTCTACACCCTACATGCCATCAGTCCATACCACATGCCCCTTAAATACCCCACATACATCCCCACATGCTATCAGACCACCCCACATGCCCCTTTAATTACCCTTAGACCTCCCCAGAAGTCATCAGACCATGCCAAATACCCTTTTAGAGTCCATCAGACTACCGACATTCCAATTAAATGTCCCTTAGACAAATTAACTGGGCAAACCAGTACAGTAGGACTATTGAGTTCAGCAAATTAATTATTCATTGGATACCTGCAGGCTGGAACAGGTAAGGGTGCACTATTCCATCTCTGGTCTAAATAAAGTACTGCTTGGTGATGTGGTTGGATTGTAGCAAATGGGGAGGGGGGTTTAACATTTTCTGCCAATTTAAGGTACTTAAGGTATTGTTGTTTGAGTATTTAAGGCTGCTATGCACCAATATAGCTCTAAACGTACTATATAAAGATATATAAATGTGTGCACTGCATATCCCACTATACATAGATTTTTATAGCAGCACACATTAACCACTTCCTGGCCATGTGGTTTGGACGCATTTAGAACCAGTAATGAAAATTACACTGAGGGGGCATACAATGATGAAAAGATCTGCTATTTAACATATGCAGGTCCATATGACACATAAGGCATGTTTATAACCTGATTCATTATACCCCTTTCACACAGCCCAAAATTTCCCGGGTTAAAACACATGAACGCGCATCAACCCGGGAAATTTCTCAGTGTGAAAGGGTACAGGGACAAAATCCCGGGATTTCTGTCCCTGCATTTCAACCCTGCAATCGACCAGGGTTGGTCCCAGGTTCTTCCCTGGAACCTGGACAGTGTGAATGGTGCAGGGACATGTCCCACCTTCCCGGGTTGCCTCTGCTGATGCTGATTGGCTATTCAGGGCACTTCCTGGTCTTGTGTTTTTTTCTGAGACGCCCATTTTCAGAAAATGCAGGGCCATCCCGGGTTCAGTATGAAAGGTGCAGACCCGGGATGTCTCGGCTCCAAATGCTGGTATGAAAGGTGCCAACCCGGGAATGTCCCTGCATGAGCCCGTGGCAGAATTCCCGGGTTTTGCCCCTGCATTTCTGGTGTGAAAGGGGTATTACTGACCAGAGCATTCTTCTCCCCCCACCCCTTTAAACACTCTATCTACTTCAAGCCTGCAAACACCAGCTTTGGAAAAAAGACCCCTAATTGATGCCGGGTGTGAGGGCCCAAGACAGCAGGCACAGCCTACCTTTCTTCTTTTCAAAATTCTTTCAGCAAAGAATATGACCAGTAGTACCCCAGCCATGCAGTGCCTGCTGGAGCTCATCCACATTACCCTGTCAGTAAATACTAATGCCCCACTGCACCACAACTATTCATTGTCCTCCCGTGATTATTATTATGACTGTTACAGTGGTTAGTGAAATCACCATCATAGAAATTTGTTTACCCTATGGACCCCAGTGCCAGAAGTAATTCTACTCATTTCCTTTATCTGGCCAGGAGAGGAATAATTTACTTGAAATGGGTCTTGAAGCCATGGATCACAGATCTGAAACTATGTTTCCTACTGTATGTCCTTTAAATTCAACTACCACATTACCAAATGCTCTATTGTACTGATATTTACCATGTTTAGAATTTTTATTGTTGCAGTGTCAATTATTTTGCATTTGTTTTATATTACAATAATCAGACAATCATGGCCCCTATACATCTGCAGCAATTTGCTGTTTGCCAGGATGAGGAATTGGGAGTATTACACATGTTTCAAAACTTAGGTTCCTGAACTCTATGCAGAACTTGATTTTCTTCTTTCCAGGCAGGTGGCCAAGTGCTGTAAATGGCTTTGTCAGTCCTTTTATGAGAAAGGGGACAAGGTGGATAAAAATCTTGCTGCACGACTTTGATCTAGCAAGGCCAAAAAAAATAACGATCCGTGAGCGCCGCAATCAGCTTGTTCACAACCCTACAGCTATTAGAACTGCCTTTCAAGCCTACTACACTGATTTGTACAATCTGCCATCCTCTGCGGCCACCCCATCCCTCCCATCTCACTTTGACCTGATTTCTGAATTCCTTGCTAAGTCCAACCTGAAAAAAATTGTCTCACAGGGCTATAGACCACCTTAACTCAGAGATTTATGTTGAGGAAATTGAACAGACTATAAAAGATACATAAAATGGCAAAGCTCCTGGCCCCGACAGGTTTTTGGCCACGTATTACAAAAAATCTCGGACTTGTTCATTCCGGATCTCCATTCCTTCTTTAATGAGGTTCTTTAAGTTGAACCTTTTCCTTCTAAAATGCTGTAAGCTGGAATTGTAGTGACCACTAAGGAGGGTAAAGATTTGCTTAAATGTGTTAGTTACAGGCCTATCTACCTCCTTAATATTGCTAAATTCATGGCGACCCATCTGAATCTGTTTTCCTCTCTTTGATACATTATGACCAAGTAGGGTTTAGCCGAGGCCACCAGATGGGAGATAACACCAGATGTGCTGTTGATCTTATCCATATCTCAAACTCCAGAAGATCCCTTACTATTTTACTCTTCTTAGATGCTGAAAAAGCATTCAATAGGATCACCAGGAGTTTCATAAAGGCTGATCTTGAAGCCTTTGGCTGTCTGGTGACTTCCTCACTGGTCTCCTGTCACTGTATTCTGCCCCCTCTACTATGGTCCTGATCAATGGTATGAAATGAAATGGGGAGTGAAGGGGATTCTGGCGCAAAGAGAAATAGTGTACGCAGAATCAACTAACCTGGAAACCTGCCCAAACAGGTAGAGAAGATTCAAATGAACAAAACAATTAGGCAAAAGATCAAAGCCAACACTAATGTTGAGTAATGCATATGCAAACCAATATGTAAAAGACCAGTAGTCTACCAGATGTTAAATCCTCCTCTTGATCACGTTTTTTCTCGAAAACAGGTACATGTTAAAAATGAGAAAATAAAACAGTCCAATCTGATGTACGTTCTTGTTTGGGAATAGTAACACCTCTGTGTTCAAGTAGAGTGTAGGTGATTATAAGGCGTACTGAGCACTTACTTGGAAAATGGATAATTTACGCACATAAAGGTTTGTTTCAGAGGAAGGTATTATAAAGCCAACCACCAAAATCAGAGGGAGGGAATAGGGCATACCCAACTCACAGAAAAAGAAGTTGGGATCCTCATGTAACTGTTTCTTTTAAGATGAACGGGGTCACATTGGTGGATCTTCCTCTTAAATGAATTCACACATGGATATGCAAATAGAATATATATAACAATGTGTAGTAATTTCCTAGGCACCTAAGTGCGGGAAATGAAAAGGAAAAGAGTGTAATATATACTAGAGTTCTTATCACCAAAGTAACGATTTCAGTCGTATCTAAAAACTCACTTGATAAATGAGTGAAGAATACATATAAAGGTTTCGTTTTCAGGGGGGGGCAGATATTAATACAAGCTTGTGACCCAGATCAATAAAACGTATTCCAACTCACGTATAAAGCGGTTGGGAACCTCCTGTAACGGTTTCTTTTAAACGTGTCCACAGATTCGCAATTGGAGTGAAGGTTAAAATAATTTTTTATAACAAATCAGCCAAAAAGAATTTTTTATAACAAATCAGCCAAAAAGACTTAATAAAATACAAAAAAGGGGTCCATTCCAAGTCCAACACAAATAGAACAGGTTAAAAGGTGTCTAATAGCAAGGGTGTAGGTCCGGACTACAAACAATGCAATAGGCACTGCATACCCTTGTATTTTATTTTAGTAAGTCTTTTTTTGCTGATTTGGAATAAAAATTCTTTTAACCTTCACTCTAATTGCAAATCTGGGGACATGTGTAAAATAAACTGGTTTATGGCCTCCTGAATTCCCTCCTGGATGCTCCGATACTGAAAGGCCCCTGGATATTTTTGTTGTGCGACCTTCTACCTGGAAGCTGCAGGTTTGCCAGAACATTTGGCGCGCGCATTTTGGCGGTAGCAAAATCTCTGATTGCTCTAAATTGGAAAAAGACCTCTTCCCTGCTTAACTCTGTACTTAAGACACAGATTTAGAATGTTAGCCATGGATGAAATAACTTATTACCTTCATGACTGAGGACATGTTTTTACCCAAATTTGGGCTCCCTGGTTGTTTGCTGAGGGTAGACCCACGTCCCCTTCCTCTTGAATGCTAACCTCATACCTGGACTCATGGGCACCGAATTACGTTTCCTCTTCACATCTTTGCTTCCACCCCCTATGTAGTTGTCTCATTTTATCTTTAGATGCTTATCGTGTTTCTACCCTTAAGCCCCGTACACATGGGGAGAGATGTGTGCTGATCGATCTATCAGTGACCGCTCAGCACACATCTCTCCCCTCGCTCAGGCCAATCTAGCACCGGCAATAGCGATGCTCGGGGCTGTGCATCGCTATCGCTGTAGGGGATACACATGGAGAGATCCTTGCTTAAGTTCTAAGCAATCTAGTCAGATTGCTTAGAATTTAAGCATTGATCTCTCCGTGTGTACCCCCCTTTACAATACTGTTTTATGCCCCCTTCCTCCTCCCCTCTTCTTACCCTGACCCCCCGTATACCCCTCTCCCTTTCATCAGTTTTGTTGTTTTCTATTTGCTTACTACCGCATTTCAAAATTTGGTCTCATTTGGGCTCTTGATTTCCTTTTTTCTGGATTTGCTTCTATAGTAACTGACCATTAAGAATAAAGAATTAGAAAAATCTGGGATTTTTAACATGGGTAATTTCCTTGATTCCCCGACGGGTCGCGATCATCAATGACTGTCGATCTGTGGTTCCAGCGGATCAGGGAAACGTCAAAATGGCTTCCAGATGTATGGGGGACCTAAAGTTGTATTTACTTTGCTAGGCCTGGTCACTGACCCCTCTAAATCATATGATTTCAGATCAAAATGTTAAATATGTAAATTCTTAAAAAGTTTAAAAGAGGGAAGCCATGCCCTCCTGTGTAGTACTGTACTTGTAAATCATTTGTTTGCCTGCAGCCTCACAGCCGCAGTGTGGGGAAGACCAGGAATGTACTGAAGCTGTATGCTCCCAGCGTATACAAAGTGAAACCGGCCATGATTGTGTCACAGAGAATAACACACAGAGAGACTTTGTAAAGGAGGAAGTGGAGACATGCAAATTACCTGGTAAGTGTAAACAGAGAAATGCTTTTGGTTATTCTCACTTTCAGCAATTTACAATTATGTCTGGCTTGTTTGGTGTTTTGCAAAAATTCCCTGTGTTTCTTGATTATACAGTCTGAAATAATTGAATACAGCAAAATATTCTCATGTGCGTCTCTGTGTATTATTAAATGTGCATTCTTTGGATATCATTTATCTTTGTTTTTTTTATATTAATTTCATATATATCATATATGTGTAATATGTCACTAAGGTAGTAGTACACGAACTCGGTCCCCCAAAAGTTCATGTTTTCCAGGTCTGCCCACAGAATCACAAGTGAAATAATTAGCTCCACCTGTGGATCTCTTAAATGTGTCAGTAATGAGTACACCTGTGCTCCTGCAGGATGATCTGGAAAATGTGAACTGTTTGAGGTCCTGGAGAACCAAGTATGGCAACCACTGCACTAAGGTAAAGTCTTTGGACCTAGTACTCTAGGATTACTATTTAGGGGGTCATGCAAGGTTGATATCATGGCTCCTGTTTATAAAGAATGCACTGGTTAAAATAGCCTTTTTTTGGAAATTATTTATTGTACCTTGTTGCCATCAGATATACAGTATGTAGATCGCCCACACTGGAGATCTGAATTTCCCCCTGAGCTCTTTACTCCTGTAAATGTGTTGCTTCCTTGGAGGTGGTAGTAAACGTACTTGGCCCCTACTGTGGAAAGGACACTTTTCCTTTGCCGAGACACAATTTATAGGCAAAGTACAAGAGTATGCATAGTTAAATCAATTTCAGTCAAAATTAAAATGTCAAACTACAACCCCAACATCCTGTTGCTGCCATGAGTTGTGTAATACATAATTAACATAATTAAACTTGCAATCATTTAAGAGAACACTTTGAAAAGGAAGTGTTAGTTGAGGAGGGTGATCCAAGTGTGATACAAAAAAGAGAGGCAATAAATGGCCCATTAGACTGGCAGTAACTTTGCATACACTGTTATTATTGGCCTTCCTTACATTTATACACCCAAGGAAGGAATATTTAGTTCCACAATATGAACTCACTAACATTAATTAATATGAAAGATATTGCTGCCAATAAGTGCGTTGGAATTACTTTTAGACAAATTGGATATAACTTATATAAGATAATGATTGAAAAAAAATAAAATCCTTGTATTACTAAAGGAATATGTGTAGTTATGTGTGTGCTGCGCACAGATTGGTGTTTATTTTACAAATATAGTACAGTGTTATGAAACACCGTTAGAATAGATATTCCTTTATATAAACAGCAAAAGTGATTTGTAGTGTAATAAATGCCCTTTCAAAGAACTTAGCCAACCGTCTGTTAGAATATTGAGTTTAATGTCGTGGCTTGGATGTGCAGCTGAGAGGATGTGTCTGCATCAGCTCCTGCATCAACTCTCCAAACGGCCTAAATAAGTTCCCTTCCTTCCCTCCGAACACTGCTAAATATCTCCCACAGCCATACTGGAGGTATCCTGAGGCGCTGGGATGGTGCTGCGGAGCCGGGAATCACCTTGTCTGGTTTTGCAGGTTGCGGCCCTCCCCCAGCGTGGAAACGGGACCTCAATTCCACAGCCCTCACTCATGCTGAGCTCCGGCAGCCATCCACACGGAGCATTAAGGTGTGCGCTCCTTCACCCCGCCGCCGGGATTCCGCACAGCTTTACTCACCACCCACAGAGGTCCGGCTGGCTGTGCCCTGGAGCCAGGCTATCAGTGAGCTGCGGCCGCCGGAACGGAAGACGCCAGACGCCCCCTGTGTTCTTTCTGGTGTGGCCCCCGTCTTCCAGCTTCCCTGGTCTCTGAGACTCTGAGCTGCTTGACACAGCAGGAGACGGGAGCTTATACTCCCCTGAGTCCCTAAGGATCCCTTGCTTCCCACAGCCCTATGCCTACCTCCAGCGCCACTTCTCCAGTGTCAGCAGCCTCCTGCAAAAGGCTGTGATTGTGCTACAGGTCTGGAGGTGAATTGACAAGGAGTAACAGGGGACTGACAGCTCCCTGGGCTGCAGTTTTCACTGGAGAAAAGTAAGGAGCTATATAAGGCTCCCTGGAGCTGCGGCTACATTTCACTGTGCTTTATTTTTTTTCTGATGCTGGAGGAGTGATTGCTTAATTAGACAGAAGCATGACTAGTGCAGGCACAGTCTCCAATCTTCACAGTATACTTCCTACTCTCCCTCCTGATAAAGAAAGTCGGCAAAACCTGTGTCAAAAGTGCTGAAAGTTTCGCTCTGTGAAATGTCACCTACATGAGCTGGTTTGTCGTCCCTCCCTTGCTCCTTTAGGATGTGAAGTGTCCCATTATCACGGAAACTTGGCCCAGTGCTTTCTGATAACTTCTCTTTTCTCTGATTTTCCATTTTTCTAAGATTTCTCAGCTACATTTGGATATTTAGCAGATCTTAAGCTCATGCCGCCTAAACATCAGAAAGATCCGCCTTCTGTCCCAACAGTGAATTTTTTCAAACACTCACCCCCTGTCCACAGTTTCAAAACCTCTGGAATGGCTGAACCCAAGCCGACTGGTTTATCCTCAGACCGAGCCATTCCGGTTGCGAATACGAACTACAACATAGGTGATGACGCACCTCTCACGCTGGGTGCCATGAAACATCTGTTAGCCTCCTTTAAAACCGTCATTGCCGCCAACTTCACAGCGGCTTTACAGACGTGTCAACAGTCAGTCAATGCCCTAGGCCAGCGCACCGATCATGTTGAAAACAAATTGGAGGAAGTTGTTAAAGCTCATAACGAACTGATCACATGCTGTGAGGACTTACAGACAGAGGTTGAGGACCTGAGACGGAGAGCTTCCAACGTGGAAGACAGATCATGTTGAAATAATATTAAAATTCGGGGTATTCCGGAAACCGTATCCACTTCCGATCTGAAATAATTTGTGACAGACCTGTTCATAAATCGTTTGCCTACCGTCTCCATCAATGACTTCCTGCTAGTTCGGATCCACCGGCTCCCGAAGGCCAGGAATGCTCCAAAAGATGTTCCAAGAGACACACTGATGCGACGACACTATTTCCACATAAAATAACAAATTCTCAGGGCTGCGTTGCCTTCGGACACTTCATCTCCTATTCTTGGAGACCTCCAGTTGTTTGGCGACCTGTCACCGGCAACTCTAGCTTTGCGACGATCCTTCTTCCCAGTTACTAGAGCTCTTCAAAAAGCTGATATACCATACATATGGTGCTTTCCAACCAAGCTCCTTATTAGACGCAATGGCTTCACGACTGCGGTTTCGACCCCGGATGAGGGACTGCAACTTCTAGCCAAATGGGACTTAGTGGATAGCTCACGTACAGCCCTGGGATCTCTGAAAGTTGATCATGACTAGACAGTGGCTGGTGGTTCAAATGGAACCTGTCCAAGCTAACTACAGGTCGTATGGTATTGATTCCGATAGGTTGCTTATGTTCCTAGTTCACGCTGACCATGTTCTGTAATAATACTTTGAATTATTGCTATATTTTAGATGTGTTTAAGTAACCGTCTTTAGAATTGGACATGCTCCCAAAGGTTCTATTAGGGTCGCCTGAAGCCAATCTCGTACTATATTGTTGTTGTTTGATTTTAGTGTACAGCACTGGCTCCTTAATGTTGACCCGTTGCTATCAATGCGGTATTCATGTTATGAACTTTTTTTTTTTTTTTTTGTTCTTGAAATGCGTAATGGCTATGGTTATTATGCCCCTACAGTGATGATCTATGATCGGGTATGCCCGTTTCCGCCTTTTCCGATATTATGGGAGTCTCCACAGGGACGGGTTTTGGTCGTAATTGCCCATCTTAGAGAAAGCATTTGTTGGTTATTACTGCTTCCCTTGCTGTTTGCAACATTCTACTAATAATTGGTTAATATTGGTGCTACCGTGTTCAGGATATATGAAAACAGTTTCCCTCTTCTGTTGCATTAATTCTTTAGGGAGCGAGGGAGGGCGTGCTGCCCTACCATGACCCCCTTGTGTTGCCTTCTTCGACAACCTCAGTTTGCACCCTTGGGATGCCTTTTGTTCTTTTATTCTTTGTTACTTTTTTCTCCCCTGCTTTTCCCCCTCAGCTACCCCTATTTTGATATGTTGGGTACTGTTCTTGGTACATATAGCCATGACTTCATTCAAATATTTAATGACGAGATTCAATTCACTTAGCGACCCCTCATCTACATCACTTTATGGTTAATATTCTCTCTCTAAGTGTTAAAGGCCTTAATTCTCCCAACAAGCGCAGAATGGCCCTGAATCATTTCGCTAAAAATAAAGCACATCTGGTTGCCATCCAAGAAATCCACTTTATTAGTTCTTCACCCCCCTCTTTTACTAATCATAAGTTCCCACGTTGTTATATGGCCAGTGGCACTGCAAAAAAAACGGGAGTTGCCGTGTTAATTTCTAATTCTTGTAATTTTACAGTTGATAAACAGGTCTCGGACCAAGAGGGGAGATATATAATTTTGGTTGGTAAACTGGAGAACAAGCAGGTTACTTTGGCGGTGCTTTACGCCCCCAACTCCAGACAGACCCACTTTCTGAGAAAGTTTTGTGGCATGCTACAGAAACACAGATTAGGATCAGTACTGATTTTGGGAGATTTTAATATGGTCCTGGATCCCACTGTCGATAAATCATCTGCCCAGCGCTCTGTTCGTTCCCTCCAGGCACGTGATCACTCCCAGTCGTTCCTGCATTTACTTTATGAATATGAACTCTATGATGTTTGGAGAGCTAGGAACCCAGGTAGTAGCAATTATACCTTTTTTTCACATGTCCACGGATCTTACTCAAGAATAGATATGGCTCTGTCAGATAAGTGGACATTACAACAGGTGAAAAAGGCTTCTCTCCTGCCAGTAGCGTGGTCGGATCATTCTGCTCTTTTCCTGCATTGGGAATTATCCATGGTTAGAATGCTCCCTAGACCCTGGCGCTTTGGCGATTACCTCCTAGAGGATTTAGAAGCAAAACAATCTATATTGCA
Source organism: Pseudophryne corroboree (assembly GCF_028390025.1). NCBI lineage: Eukaryota > Metazoa > Chordata > Amphibia > Anura > Myobatrachidae > Pseudophryne > Pseudophryne corroboree. The sequence continues at coordinate 788,667,126 of NC_086444.1, read as the reverse complement.
TTCACTTTCTCTATTTCTAGAAACAAATGACCCGACTGATATATCGTATTTCACCAACTGGTGTGCCCCTAAAGCAGCCATTAGGGGAACCTCAATACAGGCGGCAGCTCGCATTAGTATGGCCTCTCGGGTACATCAGGCAGAACTAGAAGTGAGACTGGCAGACTTGGAAAACCATTTGAAATCCTCCCCATCTAATAAACGAATCTACCGTAATCTCCTTAGAGTCCTTACTACTCGGGAAGAACTAAACAAATTGTCTCTTACAGAAGTCCATAAAAATCAATTTAAATTAAAGCAAAAATTCTATGTTCAAGGAGACAGGGCGGGCAGGATGCTAGCAAGGTAATTAAGGCGGAAACAAGCCAGAGAGCGGGTGAAAGTAATTTCTAACTTTAAATCTGTCAAAGTCACTGACTCGGCTGATATAGCCAATGCTTTTGCTAAATTTTATTCTGCTCTTTATAATTTAAAGGGAGACCCGTCGACTCCGCAGCCTACGCCTAAAGATATCGATGCATTTTTAAAGGAAATCAAACTGCCCTCACTAAATTCTGAAGCCATCCTGACCTAAGAGAGGCCATGGTCTCACGAAGAAATAGGGCAAGTTATTGAATCACTGCCCCTAGATAAAGCCCCGGGTCCAGACGGATTTACCAACAATTTTTTTAAGAGCTATAGAGACTCCGTGGTCCCCACTTTGGCATCTGTGTTTAATCACGCTTCCAACAGTGGACAGTTCCCGGCAGAAATGCTGGAAGCTCGGATTATAGCCTTCCCTAAACCTAGGAAAAATCCAATACATATGTCTAGTTATCGTCCGATTGCCCTCCTTAACACGGATATTAAAATATACGCCAAACTTGTCGCCACCAGAATCAGTCCATTACTCCCATCACTACTACATCACGATCAAGTAGTTTTTCGTTCCGGGTAGACAATCCCCGGATAATACTAGGAGGATCATTAATGTGTTAGATGCCTTCTCTGAATCAGATACTCCGCTTCTTTTGCTTTCATTGGACGCAGAGAAGGCATTTGACCGGATCCACTGGGGATACCTTCGGATGGTTTTATGAAAATTTGGATTTACAGGTAGGTCACTGACCTCTATTTTAGCATTGTACTCCAAACCTTCAGCGCGTGTGCTTGTGAATGGGCTGATGTCACAGAAGTTTGAAATCACCAGTGGTACTCGCCAAGGATGCCCCCTATCTCCTCTTGTTTTTGCCCTTGCTATAGAACCTCTATCAGAAAAGATTAGAGTGTGTGATTCGATTAAGGGCCCGGAATTATATGGAGGTGTTTATAAGGTTTGTCTATTTGCAGATGATGTTTCTATTTCGTCCTAGAGGATGTCAAAGAACCATGGGGTATAGACGGGATCCGCAGGAGACATGGGCACTTCAAGACTTTCAAAGGGGCGTGACCTGGCTCCTCCCTCTATATCCCCCACCAGACTTAGTTTTAGAAATGTGCCCGGCCGAGACACAGGGCACTAGGAGGAGCTCCTAGAGTTTCTCTGAAAGACTTAATGTTAAGTTTTTTGTTTTGGGGAGATCTGCTGGCTACAGACTCCCTGCCTCGTGGGCAAGAGGGGAGAGCAGTCTAGGCCCACTTCTGATGAGTTCCAGGGCTCTGCTGCTTCCTCTGCCTTCAGCTCCTGAGGGGAGACGAACGCCGGGCTCTCCTGGATGCTCCCTCCCACAGCTTGCCGTCCCCCCTCTTCAAGCCAGAAGTCAGAAGACAGGTGAGTATAAGAAGAAAGAAGACTTCTCTTCATCTTTCAAGACGGCATTGTAGAGGTACCGCACAGCGGCTATGCACAGTGCGTGCCAGGCTCCCGCTGAGTACACACCGCTGGGTGCAGGGCGCTGGGGGGGGGGGGGGGGGGGGGAGCATATATTACCTCATATATAAGGCTGGCATAATCCTACAGTGCCCTGGCACTGCCCGCTAACCCCCGCCGGCATATAATTAAATAATAAAAGCGTGAGAAGCGCGCCATGTTGGGGGCGGAGCTTCTTCCTCACTGCTCACTGGCGCCATTTCCTCCTCCACAAGCTGAAGTCGCTGGTCCTTCCTCTCCGCAGCAAGTACCAGGGGGCTAAACAGACATAAGGGGGGACATATTTATTTATGTAAAACAAGCGCAGACAGCTCTGGGACATCTTTGGTGTTCACAGACCTGCTTATTTGGCGCTGGGGTGTGAGCTGGCTATTTCCCTGTGTGTTCCCTCACTGCTTGGTGTGTGTGCTGTCTCTCAGGTGTCGACATGTCGGAGGCTGATTATTCCTCTCCAGGGGACAATTTGTTGGGGACACCAAATGTTTTGGGAGTGGCCCTGTCGGCACCGCCGACTGCAGATTGGTTAACTACTTTGAATGCTTTGCATGCTAGTGTCACATCATTAAATCAAAAGTTTGATGAGTCTGCATCTCAATCCCAGGTGTGGAAGAGAATAGTAGAGGACGCTTTATTACAGTTGAAAGACCCTGCAGGGTCACACAAACGTAGTTTTGACCAATTAGTTGACACAGGTACCGACACGGACTCTGATGCCGATGTCGATTATGCTGATTCCAGATTAGATCCAAGATTGGCTAAGAGTATTCAGTATATGATTGTAGCTGTTAAAGATATCTTGAATATTAATGAGGACACTATTACACCTGAAACCAGGGTCCTGATTTACAAGGAGAAAAAGCGCTCGGTTACTTTTCCTCCTTGTTTTGAACTGAACGCTCTCTTTGATAGCATTAGAAATAAAGGTTTCAGATTCCTAAAAGAATCAACGTGGCATACCCTTTTCCCGAGTCGGATAGGGACCCGTGGGAGAATCCCCCCACTGTAGACAAAGCCCTGGCGCGTTTGTCTAAAAAGGTAGCCCTCCCTGCAGCTCAGACGACGGCCGTTAAGGAGCCAGCGGACCGTAAGCAGGAGGCTACCCTGAAGGTTATTTTCACTACTACAGGGACGTTGCTCAGGCCTCTTATTGCGTCCCCGTGGGTCAGTAGTCACTTTGTCTTCTGATTGGGAGAATCTAGATAGAGATTCCATCCAGGTGACGCTGGGTTATATTAGAGATGCAGCTGCATACTTGAAAGAGGCTGTACGTGACGCTGGACTCCTTAGTGCTAAGGCGAGTGCTATGTCCATTGCGGCTAGATGTGCGCTTTGGACTCATCAGTGGAATGCTTACGCTGATTCCAAAAGGAATATGGAATCCCTTCCCTTTAAGGGAGGAGAACTTTTCGGTGAGGGGCTTACTGATTTAGTATCAGCGGCTACCGCGGGTAAATCTACCTTCTTGCCCTCGGTTCCTACGCAGCAAAAGAAACAGCCAAATTATCAAATGCATTCCTTTCGGCCCAACAAGTATAGAAGGGGCCGAGGCAACTTCTTTCTGGCTACCAGAGGTAGAGGTAGAGGAAAAAAGTTACCCGCCTCCTCGGGTGTCCAGGAGCAGAGGTCCCCCCCGGCTCCTGCTAAACCCACCGCATGACGCCGGGTCCCCCTTACAGGGACCCGCTCCGGTGGGGGCACGTCTCAGGCTTTTCAGTCAGGTCTGGGTTCGCTCGGGTCTAGACCCTTGGGTGTTGAAGATTGTATCCCAGGGGTACACACTGGAGTTTCAAGACGTGCCCCCTCGCCGGTTTTTCAGATCAGCCTTGCCAGCTTCACTGCAGGAAAGGGAACTAATCTGCGGTGCAGTACAAAAATTGTGTCTAAATCAGGTTGTGGTTCCGGTACCCCTAGATCAGCAGGGGCAGGGCTTTTATTCAAGCCTGTTCATAGTGCCGAAGCCAGACGGCTCGGTGAGACCTATTCTCAACCTGAAATCTCTCAACTTATTCCTAGAGAAATTCAAATTCAAGATGGAGTCTCTCAGAGCGGTGATCTCCAGTCTGGAGGAAGGAGAATTCATGGTTTCCTTGGACATAAAGAACGCTTACCTTCATGTCCCCATTTATCCTCACCAAAGTTTCCTGAGGTTTGCTATCCAGGATACGCACTACCAATTTCAGACGTTGCCGTTTGGTCTGTCCACGGCTCCGAGGATTTTCACCAAAGTAATGGTAGAAATGATGGTTCTCCTGCGCAGGCAGGGAGTTACAATTATCCCGTACTTGGACGATCTCCTGATAAAGGCGAAGTCCAAAGACAAGTTGTTACAGGACATTGCACTGTCCATGTCAGTTCTGCAACAGCACGGCTGGCTCCTGAACTTGCCAAAATCACAGTTGATCCCGACAACCCGATTGGCGTTTTTGGGCATGATTCTGGACACGGTCCAGCTGAAGGTTTTTCTCCCTGTGGAGAAAGCTCTGGAAATTCAGAGTTTGGTAAAACTCTTATTGAAACCGAAAACCGTTTCCATTCATCAATGCATTCAGTTGCTGGGAAAGATGGTGGCGGCATACGAGGCCCTCCAATTCGGGAGGTTCCATGCCAGAGTGTTTCAGTGGGATCTGTTGGACAAGTGGTCTGGATCCCACCTGCATATGCACCGGAAGATAATTCTATCTCCCAACACCAGGATCTCCCTCCTGTGGTGGCTCAACAGCTCTCATCTCCTTGCAGGACGTCGGTTCGGGATCCAGGACTGGATCTTAGTGACCACGGATGCAAATCTCCGAGGTTGGTGGGCAGTCACTCTGGGGGTGACCTTTCAGGGAAGATGGTCAAGTCCAGAAACTCATCTTCACATCAACATTCTGGAACTGAGGGCCATTTACAACGGCCTTCTACAAGCGGAACATCTTCTTCGAAACCTGCCGGTTCTGATCCAATCGGACAATGTCACGGCAGTAGCTTACATAAACCGCCAAGGCGGCACAAGAAGCAGAGCGGCAATGGCGGAAGCCACAAAGATTCTTCGCTGGGCGGAGAGGCATACAAGCACTCTGTCTGCAATATTCATTCCGGGAGTGGACAACTGGGAAGCAGACTTCCTCAGCAGACACGACCTGAATCCAGGAGAGTGGAGCCTCCATCAGGAGGACTTCACGCTGCTAACAAATCGATGGGGGGTTCCCCATATAGACATGATGGCGTCTCGCCTCAACAAGAAACTTCCGAGGTATTGTTCCTGGTCCAGGGACCCTCAGGCGGACGCGGTGGATGCACTGACAACACCCTGGGTGTTCCCCTCAGTGTATGTGTTCCCTCCGGTTCCTCTCATCCCAAAGGTGCTGAGGCTTCTAAAAAGAACAAGCATATCGGCGATCCTTGTGTTCCCGGACTGACCAAGGAGAACTTGGTACCCGGATCTTCTGACATTACTGGTCGACGATCCCTGGCCTCTTCCTCTGCGCGAGGACCTGCTGCGGCAGGGGCCGTTCGTCTATCAAGACTTACATCGGCTACGTTTGACGGCATGGCGGTTGAACACCAGATTTTAGCCCAAAAGGGTATTCCCAGTGAAGTCATACCTACTCTTATCCTTGCCAGGAAGAGTGTGACGTCGAAGCACTATCACCGTATTTGGAGGAAATATATTTCCTGGTGCGAGTCCAAGAAAGCTCCTGTGGAGAAATTTAACCTTGGCCGTTTTCTCCATTTTCTACAAAATGGTGTGGATGCGGGCCTTAAATTGGGCTCCATTGAAGTGCAGATTTCTGCTTTGTCCATTTTCTTTCAGAAACAATTGGCCTCACTTCCTGAGGTGCAGACCTTTGTGAAAGGGGTGTTGCATATCCAACCTCCTTTTGTGCCCCCTGTGGCACCTTGGGACCTTACCGTGGTGTTGTCGTTCCTTCAGTCACATTGGTTTGAACCTTTACGTAAAGTGGAGTTGAAATTCCTCACTTGGAAGGTTGTCATTTTATTGGCATTGGCATCCGCTAGGCGGGTGTCAGAGTTGGCGGCCTTGTCTCACAAGAGCCCTTATTTGATCTCACATGAAGATCGTGCTGAGTTAAGAACTCGGCAACAATTTCTGCCAAAGGTGGTTTCCTCTTTTCATATTAACCAACCTATTGTGGTTCCAGTGGCTACTGGCGCTTTGGCTGAGGATAAGTCTCTGGATGTGGTCAGAGCTTTGAAAATCTATGTAGCCAGAACGGCTCCATTGCGGAAAACAGAGTCTCTGTTTATTTTATACGCTCCCAATAAGATTGGATGTCCTGCTTCCAAGCAGACCATTGCCCGCTGGATTTGTCAAATAATTCAGCAGGCTCATTCCAAGGCAGGCTTGCCGTTACCGAAATCGGTAAATGCCCATTCCACTAGGAAGGTGGGCTCCTCCTGGGCGGCTGCCCAGGGGGGGTCTCGGCATTGCAGCTTTGCCGAGCTGCTACTTGGTCAGGGTCAAACACGTTTGCTAAGTTTTACAAGTTTGATACCTTGGCCGATGAAGACCTTAGTTTTGGTCTATCGGTGCTGCAGAGTCATCCGCACTCTCCCGCCCGGTTTTAGAGCTTTGGTATAATCCCCATGGTTCTTTGAGCGGCCCAACATCCTCTAGGACGAAATAGAAAATAGGATTTTGAATACCTACCGGTAAATCCTTTTCTATGAGTCCGTAGAGGATGTTGGGCGCCCGTCCCAGTGCGTACTGTATCTGCAGTGTAGTTCTGGTTAAACACAGTTGTTTTTATTCAGCTTCTTGCTGAATCTTGTTCATGTCCATTGACATGTGTTCAGTTATCTGCCATGTTGTACGGCATGCTTATGGCGTGAGCTGGTGTTGTGCTCACCTTTGTTGTTAAATCCTTTCCTCGAAATGTCCGTCTCGCCGGGCACAGTTCCAAACTGAGTCTGGTGGGGGATATCGAGGGAGGAGCCAGGTCACGCCCCTTTGAAAGTCTTGAAGTGCCCATGTCTCCTGCGGATCCCGTCTATACCCCATGGTTCTTTGAGCGGCCCAACATCCTCTACGGACTCATAGAAAAGGATTTACCGGTAGGTATTAAAAATCCTATTTTTTCTTACATTGGTAGACGCTCTTTCATCTTTGCAGCACCTCCATGTGGTTCTGGAAGCGTTTTCCAAAATATCTTACTACAAATTGAATAAAACTAAAACAGAAGGCCTTCCTGTCAATTTTACTCCAGCTTTACTGGATACTTTGAGGGAGCTCTACTCGTTTGACTGGCAGGATAGAAGCCTTAAATATTTAGGTGTCCAGATCACACTGAAAGTGTCAGACCTCATTTTAGCTAATTACTCTCCTCTCTTAAGAAAGTTCTCACAAATTTCCTCTGATTGGATGTTGTATCACGTGTCGTGGATGGGACGCATAGCAGGGATTAAAATGATGTTACTGCCTGTTTGATCTATACCCATCCCCATCCTTGTCATTTACTAGCGAAATTCAATTCTATATTTACTAGATTTGTTTGGTGCAACAAGAAACCGAAATTATCCAAAAAGATTATGTGGCTTCCTAAATCTGAAGGAGGCTTAGCTTATCCGAATTTGCACTCATATCAAGCAGCTAGTATTCTCGCCCACACTAGTGCATGGTTTAACGGAAATGATCTCAAACCGTGGGTCTGTCTGGAGAGGGGATTGGTACATCCTCTTCCATTGACAGATGTCTTATGGCTACCATTGTACGGGCCACGAGAAAAGTATGGTTAGAACTTTAAGCCAAGATGGGTAATACCATCTACCATCTTCTGATCTGACAATTGGTGGGGATGGCGACTCTTATTCCGGACATGAAGCTTGACGCATGGTTTAATCGAGGAATAGTGTCCCTTATTGATGTTTCAGAAGACGGCCTTCTCTTTCCTTTTGCCAAAATACAATCTCGGTTTTCCATTTCAGGGACCGTCCTATGCATCCACCCGCATTTTCTGTGGGCACCCTGCAGTAAATGCGAACGCCTCTGCCTGTCAATCGGGTGTGAGGGGGGTGACTGTGTGACGTCACATGCAGCCACTGCGATAAGAAAGTAGGTGGTGGCACTCCTGCCGTCAAAGCCAGGGTGCACCAGCAGGAGGCTACTCTACTTTCTGTGATCACGCTGAAATTGTGGTACGACCGTAATTTCAGCGTAGTCGCAGGGGGGGGAAGGCAGGTAGCATGCTGGGTGGCCTTGCCCTGTGATGGGTGGCCCCCAGCATGCGATCAGAAGGATTGCAATTTCTGCTATTAAGCAGAATTTGCAATCCTTACTGAATAGGGTCCTTTGTGCGCTCACTTAGCACAATGTAATCAGGGTTGTTATGCTTGCAGTTGTGTATTTCAGTAACGGTTTGCACGCTCTCAGTTGGTTACACCCAGGGGCGGATTGGGAACAAAAAGCGTCCCTGGAAAACTTTGTACTAGTGGCCCCACATGGGCAGCACCAGAGGTGTAAGGTCTAGCCATGGGCCATGGCAGCAGCACCCTCCCCCCAAGACTTTCCAGATAGTGGGCATGTCCAGCATCAAGGGGGAAGTTAAAAAGAAATAAAATTAAATATTATGAGCACATTATATGATACACCTTCAGAATTTAGGAAACTATATAATTCTTTAGAAAGATATATTTTCTTGATTATTACACCAACCGTATCCCAATCACTATTCACTCAATCTTATATGTCAGCCAAGCAGGCAGACAGAGCATACACTAGATCATCTGCAATGACAGGCTAAGTGGCAAAGTCATTTTCATATATGCAAATTATTTTGTATCTTATATATTATGTCTATAAAAAGGACCACATGTCCTCAAACAAAACAGGCCCCACTGGTGCGTCGGCCCACCGAGAATCTTCCCTGTAAGCCCTATGGCCAATCCGCCTCTGGTTACACCCATACAAGTGCTATGTGATAAGATGGAAACAATAGTACAGAGCTGGTTTTATCACTCTATAACTGCCCCCCTATTGCATTACCCCCACTTGTACAGTTGGATACATTTGGGGATATTTATCAAACCTTCTAAAAAGGGAATGTGGAGTTGTTGCCCATAGCAACCAGTCATATTCTAGCTTCCATTTTCTAGAATGTAGTACATAATTTATAGCTAGAATGTGATGTTATAGGTGACTTCTCTAATTGTCCTTTTTAGAAGGATAAATCTCCCCCACAGTGTTTTTATCCGTTGTGACATCAGCCCTGTTGAAATAAAAACCTAGAAATTCTACAATTCCAGTTAAAAACTTCTGAGGGGTAGATGTATCAAACCTTTGAGAGAGATACAGTGGAGAAGTTGCCCATAGCAACCAGTCCCCATGAAAAATATGCATGACTTTGAGTTACTGTCACATTTTTCATTTCTGTGAAAAACACAGTGCAAGTACATGTGTGAAAAGGTCTGTAAATAAAGCAGAGATTGAAATGAAAATGAAATCACTGTGTTGTCTGGGAGAAGCAGTAGCCAAGTATTATAGAACATTGTTGCGCTACCTTCATCCGACAGTTATGACTGTGCCACTTTCACTTTTTACAGGTTGTTATTTCCTGGGGAAGACCGTGCAACTTGCAAAGCGACACGCTGCTTCCCTGTTTGACTACGCAGTGACTGGAGATGTCAGAATGTTGCTGTCAGTACAGCGCCATCTAGCTGCAGCTCAGGATGAGAATGGGGACAAGTAAGAATTACAATATTAACTATAGACTATTTCTGTAACAGTAAATTTATGTGAGCAATTATTGGGGGTCATTCCGAGTTGTTCGTTCATTAATTTTTTCTCGCAACGGAGCGATTAGTTGCTAATGCGCATGCGCAATGTCCGCAGTGCGACTGCGCCAAGTAAATTTGCTATGCAGTTAGGTATTTTACTCACGGCATTACGAGGTTTTTTCATCGTTCTGGTGATCGTAATGTGATTGACAGGAAGTGGGTGTTTCTGGGCGGAAACTGGACGTTTTATGGGAGTGTGTGAAAAAACGCTACCGTTTCTGGAAAAAACGCGGGAGTGGCTGGAGAAACGGAGGAGTGTCTGGGCGAACGCTGGGTGTGTTTGTGACGACAAACCAGGAACGACAAGCACTGAACTGATCGCACTGGCAGAGTAAGTCTCGAGCTACTCAGAAACTGCACAGAGAAGTCTTTTCGCAATATTGCGAATCTTTCGTTCGCAATTTTGATAAGCTAAGATTCACTCCCAGTAGGCGGCGGCTTAGCGTGTGCAAAGCTGCTAAAAGCAGCTTGCGAGCGAACAACTCGGAATGACCCCCCTTGTCTTAACCTATTAAAACCCATAATATGATATTTTTAAAATATTTATTGATAAACTTAAGGTGGGTACACACCTAAAGATATATCTGCAGATCAATTGATCTGCAGATATATCTGCAGTTGATACACACTGACCAACCACCACTGCCATCTGCAGTTATATCTGTTGTTGAGGACATTGGCCAATTAATCTTTCCTTTATACACACTGGCAGATGTGTCAAATATTCCTGCAATTTACGTAATGGGCTATCCTTCTAAAGAGCACACAGGAAAAGGCAGAGGGGTGACGGGCAGAGGATCATGATGACAGGCAGAGGGTGATGAGCAGAGAGTGAGAGGCAGAAGCTGACGAGGAGAGTGTGATGAGGAGGGGCAGGGGGTGATCTGCAGATGCTGATGAGCAGAGAGTGAGATGCTGACTGGTAGAGGAGTGTGACGAGGAGAAGGTGATGGGCAGAGGATGATGGGGAGAGGCAGAAGGTAATGAGCAGAGAGTGAGAGGTAGAGGGTGATGAAGGAGGAGTTAATTTATAGACAGGTGCTTTATATGCTGCTTACAGCTGCCTGGATCTCCCTGGGACTAACACACGGGATGCAATTAAAATTCTGGCTGTCGGGATCCCGGCGATCAGGAGACAGACCCCTGAATCCCGACCACTGCAGGTTATTCCTACTCGGTTGGTGGGTCAACGCCACCACCGAGTAGGAATATAACCTTTGGCAAGCAAAACGAGCCACAAGGCTCGAAGCGTGGCGAGTGCAGCGTGCCCGCGAAGGGACTCTTTGCCAGGATTCTGACAGCTGGCATCCCGTCTGCCGGTAAAACATATGTATACCCTAACACATACCACGTGTCACTACACATCAGAACAGCAACACGCTCCTCAAATACAGATGTAACCACACTCATCCGTCCTGCAACTTGGCGTATTCATGTCAATCCAAGCGTGTCAAGTGTGCCCGTGACTAGGATGTGTTCATGCGTCTAAGTACACTTGCCTTTAGGAATAAATGGGCAGCGTATTAAGTCGCATCTGTTCCTCGGACGCAGGATGGATGAGCTTGGCTACATCTATATGTGTTTTCTATTTTTATGCATTTCAATCATCCAAAAGGCACACAATTCAAATCCAAAATGTACAAAGGATCATACGCAAAAGACCCAACTCCCAATAATCACTGCATGTAGACAGATGTGATTGCAGAACTGTTCCATATTCCTAATTCTTCCCTTCCTCAGTCCTATGCATGCGGAATGAGAGTACAGGATGGGGGAGAACCCGGATCCGGTGATGGCTGTACTAAGCCCTATAAGGCATGCAGACCTCACCGTCAGTGTGATCATGTCCCTGCAAACCTACAGTATATAGATAACACAGGCCCTGATGGACTACATTTATCATAGAGCATGGCCATGGACATCGAGGTGGACATAGAGGGACAACATGGGGTAGCTGCTACTATCTGTGTGCATCAACCGCCCAGGAGTGTAATGCCGGGTACACACTAAACAATGTGTGTAATCGGTGACCTCGGTAGTGACGGGACTCAGCGGGGTGTCGGCATCGGCAAGTGCATACACACTTGCTGATGTCAGCAGCGGCGGGGTGCGGAGTGGCATCACTAGTGACATCCTCAGATTGAGCTGCATGCAAAGCTGACTGGGGATGTTGCTAGCGATCTAGTGTGTACACACTGGACGATAAAATAAATTTGTGGTAGCAAATGGTCGTTATCGGCAAATTTGTTTGCAATGTTGTCTAGTGTATACCCAGCTTTACCAAGTGAAAGGAGACAGCAGGCTGGTGGATACATCTGCGGTTGCAATCTCCCGACATGTCGGTACAGATTGTACCGTTAGGCGGCCACTGATGAACAGCGATCCATCGAGGGATCAGGGAAATTAAGCATGTTAAAAATGCCCGATTCCGCCATCCCTGCGGGGATCGGGATTTTTAAACATGTTTAATATCCCCAATCCCCCAACTCGACCGTCAGGGGATAAAAGGATTGAGCCAAAATGTTGCAAGTGTATGGGGGCTTATATGTGACTTAAATCAGCCTGGGGATCAGGAACTGATAATCTGGGCCCTGTGCCAAGGGGTGTACAATGGGGGTGGTAGTCTCCTGGGCCCTGTGACAAGGGGTGGTATAGAATGGGGTGATAGCCTCCTGGGCACTATGACAAGGGGGGGGGGGGTAGAATGGGGATAGCCGGGGAATAGTGGGTGCCAGCCAGACATCGCGCTAGAGTAGATAAAGGGTAGATGAGAACAGACACAATGGGGAAACACACCCTGGCCAGGCGTGAGCACAGTCCCGTGCGCCCCACTCACCAACCAGCCCCCACACCTCCTCCTCGCTCATGTAGACATTCCTCCCCAGACTCACTGGGAACCGGGAGCAGCAGCACAAGCTGGGTTGGACACCACATCCCGGGGCCCAACTGCCTCCCCTTTCTCCCCCACCTCCAAGGTTTCGAAGCCCCTGCAGCATGTCTCTCACAGGCCGCAGCGAGGAGAGGCTCCCCAGACCATCCTTCCGCTGCCGAATCATCAGAGACTCCGCAGTCAGCACACAGTCATCCCCCGTCCCGCATGCGGCAGCGGTACATGGACTGGACACGCAGTCTCCCGCAGGCAGAACACAGTCACCCCCGGCCCCGCATGCGGCAGCGGCACACAGTCCAGACACGCAGTCTGCCGCAGGCAGAACACAGTTTACCCCCCGCTCCGCATGCGGCAGCGGCACACAGACTGGGCACACATTCTGATTCTCCCACAGGCAGCACACGGCCCCCACACAGTCGGTGTTGACAGAGACATCAGACACATACCCCAGAGGACAGGTGAGCTGCAGGGAGTCGGTCCGGGACAAGTAACAACTAATTTAAATAATCCAGCCCACGGCCGACCTATCGTATATATGAGGGTCGGCCATACACACAGCACGATACCCCAGTATATTTCCAGATATATTGGTCATTGTGTGTGCAGCAGGGCCGACCCGATATGTCTGTGAACGACGTTGTTCACAGACATATTGTTTGTACACGCCGGCTGATCAGTTAATGATATATTGACAGATCAATTGATCGGCCAATATACAGGTATCTGCCAGTGTGTACCCAGCATTACTCAGACAAACATTCTAAACAAGAATATGCCAATATTTTTACATATCAGGCCCAAGTTACAAAATTATTAAGTGTCCTATGCATTTCGTACAGGGTATTTTGTTACCCTTATCACATATTGGGCGGAATTCAAATCTATTTGTGGCTGGCAGCCACTAGATGGCACACAACTGAGCAACTCAAATAGAGCTCTGTTCGGGCGTCTACATTTCAGCTCGCACCTGCTGGGGGTGGCGAGCTGAAATGTGTGAAAAGTGATCTGTGTGGGCGCTGAAAACTACACTTTTCCCGATTGCGCCTATTAGTTTAGTCGGGTTTAGCTGCATTTACACTAATGAACGCAATCAGCGCAATAGGGGACATCAATTGTATATCGCCCCCTGTGAACTCTCGTCACTTTAGACGGAAGATCGGGGGTGATGACAATTGAATTCCGCCCATTGTGGTAGGTTTTTCCTATGAGCAGTATGCACAACAAGGTTGTTTGCCAGTCTCATTTATTGCTGTCATGTGCCCAATGTTGTCAAACCTAAGATCAGTTGAGCATTTTTTCCTTGACTGTGGCCCTATTTGTGGTCTAGGAGAAACACATGTTGTAATTTGCTTTGTGGCATCTTCAACAATGTGACTCTGGAGGGAAATAAACAAGCGAACATCGATATTTTTGTTTTGAGAATGTTCATAAAATATTAGAGATACATGAGGAATGACAATCATTGACATTTTGTACAATGAGCACAAAATAAGACACTTTGGGGGGAATTCAAATGTTTGAAAAATCGGTTGGGTGTCTGTTTTTTTCCTGTCTATTAGATAGGAAAAAACAGACACCCAACTGACTTTTCAAACAATTGAATATCCCCCTTTAAGTTGTGCAGAAATCTATGTATTAATAGGACAATGGGGGTCATTCCGACCCGATCGCTTGCTGCAGTTGTTCGCAGTGCAGCGATCAGGTCGGAACTGCGCATGCGCCGGCACATGCCGTCGTTCCCTAGCAATCGCCTTTGCCTGATTGACAGGCAGAGGCGGTCCCTGGGCGGGAGGGGGCGGCATGGCGGCGTTTGCCCGTCGTTTTGGGACCGTGCGGTGGGACGGGCTGCATGACGTCAGATGCAGCCGCTGCGACCGGGGTCAGCGACGAGCAACTCCTGGTCAGCCGCAGGAGCAGCTCGGAGAGTTACTCAACAAGTACAAAAGCATCGCCGCTGTGCGATGCTTTTATACTTGTGCAGGGGGGAAGGGCCGGACAGACATGCGGGGCGGGCTAGCCCTGTGCTGGGTGTACCCCCGCATGTCTGGGAACATGATCGTAGCTGTGCTAAATTTAGCACAGCTACGATCAACTCGGAATGTCCCCCATTGAGTCTTAATAGGTTAAAATTAATCTTTCATTCTTTACCCTGCTTGTTATCTGCTCTGTTTGTAGCTGCTATTTTGTGCAATTGCTAAATTAGATAATGTTTTTTGTTTGTTTTGATTCCAGCATTCTTCATCTATCTGTTATCCACCTTCACATTGAACTGGTTAGGCTCTTCCTAGAAATTACCTCTGGCGTTGTATGTGAGGATATTATCAACGTACGAAACGATCTTTACCAGGTATGTTACTATTTCCAGGCACACACATTTATTCTGACAGGAAATCGTCATTTTATATTTTATAGAACGGATCATGGTATAGTTAGGATGATAGTATAGATCAGGCCTGGCCAACTTGTGGCTCTCCAGCTGCTGTGAAACTACATATCTCAGCATGCCCTGCCACAGTTTTAGCATTCCCTAATAGCAAAACTGTGGCAGACTATGCTGGGACTCGTAGTTTTACAACAGCTGGAGAGCCATAGGTTGGTCAGGCCTGGTATAGATATACGGTCGAGTCACATTATTATGACCACCAGCTAATAGCCACAGTAACCACTGTGTGCAGCACAGACAGCAGCTACATGGGCTTAACTGTCTTTTTAGACACACGTCTGGTAGCTCCCAGGTTCATTTTGACGGTGAGCCACTCCACTGTAGTGTGTCAGTCGGCCCTCACACACATTTGTAGCCGACGTTCACCTCTCACATCAGTGGCATGTGATGCTCCGCAGTTTCCACATCGGTTATTCGCAGTGGTGCTATTTGTCCAGTCATGATACACCTTCACCACAGCAGCACCCGAACAGTTCACAGACTGCGCTGTTTCAGAAATACTGCCACCCATGGCCTGAAAACCAATAATCATTCTTTTTTGCAACTCATATAAATCGCCCCTTTTACCCATGACAGCAACGAGTGATATGTGTGCAGAAGGCCTATCGCACACCTTATGTACCCACCAAGCCAGCGCATGAGACGTGACGTACTTCATGGGCTACACACTGCTGACGTCAAATGCAGGAGGTGGTCATAATTATGTGACTCGACCGTGTTGTATGATAGTATAGATAGGATGATAGTATAGATAGGAGGATAGTAGATATACGATATTAGTATAGTTAGGATGATAGTATATATAGGATATAGATAGGAAGATAGTATAGATAGGAAGAAAGTATAGATAGGAGGATAGTATTGATAGTATGAAAGATGCTCCTTATTTATGTACAAGGACTTTTAAGGTCTATTTTGGTATGATAAACCATTTTAATTAGTTTAGTGCACACATCATCAAAATAAGGGAATAATTCCCAGTTGCTCACCATTCTATGCACAGTCTTTGTTTTTATTAAATATGGGGGTCATTCCGAGTTTGTTCGCTCGTTATTTTTTCTCTCGCAACGGTGCGATTAGTCGCTAATGCGCATGCGCAATGTCCGCAGTGCGACTGCGCCAAGTAAATTTGCTATGCAGTTAGGTTTTTTACTCACGGCATTACGAGGTTTTTCTTCGTTCTGATGATCGTAATGTGATTGACAGGAAGTGGGTGTTTCTGGGTGGAAACTGGCCGTTTTACGGGTGTGTGTGAAAAAACGCTACCGTTTCTGGGAAAAACGTGGGAGTGGCTGGAGAAACGGAGGAGTGTCTGGGCGAACGCTGGGTGTGTTTGTGACGTCAAACCAGGAACGACAAGCACTGAACTGATCACAGATGCCGAGTAAGTCTGGAGCTACTCAGAAACTGCTAAGAAGTGTCTATTCGCAATTCTGCTAATCTTTCGTTCGCAATTTTGATAAGCTAAGATTCACTCCCAGTAGGCGGCGGCTTAGCGTGTGCAAAGCTGCTAAAAGCAGCTTGCGAGCGAACAACTCGGAATGACCCCCCTATGTTTTTTGTTATTGTAAATAGTGTTCATGAATGTTACTGCTGTTGACCAAAATACACAAATGTTCAGATGCTCACTCATGGAGATTTGTTTCCATCACTGGCTAGATCTGTGGTTAGCGTGGTACTAGACGTGACTGACCACATGTGACATGTTTCCATCACTGGCTAGATCTGTGGTTAGCGTGGTACTAGACGTGACTGACCACAGGTGACATGTTTCCATCACTGGCTAGATCTGTGGTTAGCGTGGTACTAGACGTGACTGACCACGTGACATGTTTCCATCACTGGCTAGATCTGTGGTTAGCGTGGTACTAGACGTGACTGACCACATGTGACATGTTTCCATCACTGGCTAGATCTGTGGCTAGCTTGATACTACAAGTCACTGACCACATGCAATGTGTTTCCATCACTGGCTAGATCTGTGGCTAGCTTGGTACTACATGTGACTGACCACATGTGACATGTTTCCATCACTGGCTAGATCTATAGTTAGCTTTTCACTACACGTGACCGACCACATGTGACATGTTTCCATCACTGGCTATCTGTGGTTAGCTTGGTACTACACGTGACTGAGACACGCAACATGTTTCCATCACTGGCTAGATCTGTGGTTAGCTTGGTAATACAAGTGACTGAGACACGCGACATGTTTCCATCACTGGCTAGATCTGTGGTTAGCTTGGTAATACAAGTGACTGAGACACGCGACATGTTTCCATCACTGGCTAGATCTGTGGCTAGCTTGGTAATACATGTGACCGACCACATTTGACATTTTCCATCACTGGCTAGATCTGTGGCTAGCTTGGTACTACATGTGACTGAGCACACGCAATATGTTTCCATCACTGGCTAGATCTATGACTAGCTTAGTACTACACGTGACTGACCACACTGATCACACACAACATGTTTCTTTCCATCACTGGTTAGATCTGTGGCTAGCTTGGTACTACATGTAACAGTCCACATGCAACATGTTTCCATTTCTGGCTAAATCTGTGGCTAGCTAGGTACTATACGTCACTGACCACACGTGACATGTTTCCATCACTGGCTAGATCTGTGGCTAGCTTGGTACTACATGTGACTGACCACACGTGAGATGTTTCCATTACTGGTTAGATCTGTGTTTAGCTTGGTACTACATGTGACTGACTACGTGTGACATGTTTCCATTACTGGCTAGATCTGTGGCTAGCTAAATACTATACGTGACTGATCACACGTGACATGTTTCCATCACTGGCTAGATCTGTGGCTAGCTTGGTATTACACGTAACAGACCACATGCAACATGTTTTCATTACTGGCTAGATCTGTGGCTAGATTTTCACTACACGTGACTGACCACATGTGACGTGTTTCTATCACTGGCTAGATCTGTGGCTAGCTTGGTACTACACGTATCTGACCACACGTGACATGTTTCCATCACTGGCTAGATCTGTGGCTAGCTTTTCACTACACGTGACTGAACACATGTAACATGTTTCCATCACTGGCTAGATCTGTGGCTAGCTTGGTACTACACGTGCCACATGTTTATTTTGCAGCTGACTAGATTAACAACCAAACTGTGTAAACGGATCTGCGTTTATATGTCTAGCCTCACTTCCTTTCTGTAAAATTCTATTGGTCGCCTTTTGTGCCTGATGAGTTCATAGGATTCAATTACCTTTTAAATTATTGCTACTTTAAAACATTGGGCAGACTTTCTGGGAACTCACCGATGCATGCAGTTAGTTAAACCTAAAAGATGTATTTTTTGTAACATGAAGTGCACGTCACAACTACTTTCTCTTACGTCCTAGAGGATGCTGGGGTCCACATTAGTACCATGGGTATAGACGGGTCCACTAGGAGCCACTGGCACTTTAAGAGTTTGAGAGTGTGGGCTGGCTCCTCCCTCTATGCCCCCCCTACCAGACTCAGTTTAGAAAATGGGCCCGGAGGAGTCGGTCACAGCTAGGGGAGCTCCATAGGAATTATTTTAGTGTTTTGTTTTTTTAGAGTTTAGGCACAGGGTGGCTGCTGGCAACAGCCTCCCTGCTTCGAGGGACTAAGGGGGGGGAGTAGTGTCCGCCCTGCGGGATCTGAGCCACTATGTCTGCTGACAGGACACTGAGCTCCTGAGGGGATCGAACGTTATCCGCCACAGGGGATCGCTCACCCCAGCAGCATGCCATCACACCCTTACAGAGCCAGAAGATCAGTGGCGAGGTAGTCACCGGCCCCCCTGGCAAGCGGTGAGCCGGTGTGAAGATGGCGGCAACAGTGTAGGGAGCGCAGTACTAACTGTGCTCCGGGGCTCAGCGGTACATGGTGCGGCGCTGTGAGGGGCGCCCTGAGCCAGCGCCTACACCCTACACTGTGCAACAAGCCTGTCAGGGTCCCAGGATCGCTGCCAGCACAATTCCTCAGGCCAGTATAAACTACAGGAGAACGGGAAGCAGCGCTATGAAAGGGGGCGGAGCTTCTCCTCAGAGCAGACTCAGCAGCGCTCAGCGCCATCTTCCTGCCTGCAGAAGCACTGCCAGGGAGAGCTGTCCCTCCAAGTCAACTCCAGCTATCTTGTACGGTACCAGGGGGTTGTAGAAGGGAGGGGGAGGCTGCGTAAAGTCTGTGTAGTCTATTAAGGAACACAGACAGCGCTGGTAGTGTCATTAGTTCTACCTTAAAAAGCGCTGTGTGTGGGTTGGCTCCAGTCTCTGTGTCTCTCTGTGGCATACTTGGGGGGAACCTGTGTCTGACATTTCCATGTGTGTATGTGTGTGGGTTTTTACTATCTCACATAGCCAAGTCTAGGGACTCTGTGCAGAGGCGGAACTACAGGCAGGGCAAGCAGTGCGTTGCACTGGGGCCCGTCTCTGTCCAGGGGCCCAAGCATGTAATGAGTCAAACTGACTCATTACATGCCGCTGTGCGCTGCGGGCAACCGCTGCCCGCAGCGCACAGCCGCCCACAGAGGAGAAGAGCAGCGGCACGGACGGGGGAAGGAGGAGGACGGAGGTGAAGGAGGGAGCCGCAGCAGCGCTTTGTTACTGGTGGAGGCGCTGCTGCTGCTGCCCCTCTGCTTCACTATAGGCTGTCTTCCGAGAACAGCCTATAGTGAAGCAGGGGGGCAGCAGCAGCAGCGCCTCCACCAATAACACAGCGCTGCTGCGGCTCCCTCCTCCACCTCGTCTACTGCCCGGGAATCGTCAAGCTGCACGAGGAGCCTGATCCAGCGGAGAGGGTAAGTATGATTCTACTTTCTTTCTTTCTCTTTCTTTCTTTCTTTCTTTCTTTCTTTCTGTCTGTCTCTTTCTTTATTTCTTTCTGTCTCTTTATTTGTTGGGACTGCCTGCCGCTATGTGTAAAAATGGGGGACTGCCTACCGCAATGTGTAAAAAGGGTGGACTGCCTGCCGCTATGTGTAAAAATGGGGGACTGCCTTCCGCAATGTGTAAAAAGGGGGGACTGCCTGCCACAATGTGTAAAAAGGGGGGACTGCCTGCCGCAATGTGTAAAAATGGGGAATCTGCCTGCCGCAATGTGTAAAAATGGGGAATCTGCCTGCCGCTATGTGTAAAAAGGGAGAATCTGCCTGCCGTAATGTGTAAAAATGGGGAATCTGCCTGCCGCAATGTGTAAAAACGGGGGACTGCCTGCCGCAACGTGTAAAAAGGGGGAATCTGCCTGCCGTAATGTGTAACAAGGGCACGCTGTCTGCCGTAATGTGTAACAAGGGCACGCTGTCTGCCGCTATGTGTAAAAAGTCTACGCTGTCTGCCGTAATGTGTAAAAAGGGGACGCTGTCTGCCGTAATGTGTAAAAAGGGGGACGCTGTCTGCCGTTATGTGTAAAAAGTGTACGCTGTCTGCCGCTATGTTTAACAAGGGAACGCTGTCTGCCGTTATGTGTAAAAAGTGTACGCTGTCTGCCGTAATGTGTAAAAAGTGCACGCTGTCTGCCGCTATGTGTAACAAGGTCACACTGTCTGCCGTTATGTGTAAAAAGGGGACGCTGTCTGCCGTAATGTATAAAAAGGGGGACGCTGTCTGCCGTAATGTGTAAAAAGGGGACGCTGTCTGCCGTAATGTGTAAAAAGAGGAATCTGTTCGCTGTAAGGTGTAAAAGGGTCTCTACCTGGTGTAGTGGTGCTACTGTGCGGCGTAATTTGAAGAATGTAGACTACTGTGCACCGTTTTAGGAATTGGTATTATTTTGTGGCCACACCCCTTCCTCGCGAAGCCACGCCACTATGTATTTTTGCGCGCGCCTACGGCGCGCACTGCCCCTGTTTTGCATGCAGGGGTGGGGCTCCGATGCCGTTTCTTGCACACAGTGCTAAAATGTCTAGTTACGGCACTGTTGCTAGGTATCCATTTCTCTGGCCCTGAGCAGGTCCCCCTCACAGATCCTCTCAAGGGGTGAGGGGGTAGACTTGGATGGGATGGGGGGGGGGGGGGGGGCAAAGCATTTTGTCGCACCTGGGCCCACCGCTTGCTAGTTCCGCCACTGACTCTGTGTCATATGCTGCAGAAGATGATTCCTCTCAGGAGGGATCCATTCCATGTACACAGGATTGTAATGCTTTGTCTCAGATCCCTATTGTTGAATCTAATACTGAGACTGAAACTCAGGGCAGTTTGGTCAGGCTGTGTCCCTATTCCTGCAAAATCCCCTAGCATGTTCCCACAGAAACATGCACTTGCCCAAATTATGCAAGATGACACGGATACCGATTCTGATACTTCAGACGGTGATGGGGACATGCTGAGGGGGGCGGCATCCCTTGCAAAGAGGGGTGCAGCTCATGATGAAGCCATTAGAGATGTGTTAAACATTAATGACACTACACCTGAGCAGGTTGAGGAGGCTTACTTCACTGATAATAAGAAATCCCCGCTAACCTTTCCCGCGTCTAAAGAATTAAGCGCTATATTTTAAAAATCCTGGGGAAACCCGGAGAAAAAATTCCAGATCCCAAAAAGAGTTCTGGTTGCTTTTCCCTTCCCTGAGGAAGATATGAAAAACTGTCTAAAAAGGTGGTTTTACCTGTCCCTGGTTCTACCGCGTTGAAAGAACCGGCTGATCGTAAGATTGACAATACGCTCAAATCCATATACACTGCTTCAGGAGTGGCCTTAAGGCCCACTATTGCCTGTGCATGGATTTCTAAAGCCATAGCAAAGTGGTGGCACTAGTGACATTGAATTGTTTTTAAGTAACATACAGGATTCTGCGGGGTTCATGGTGGAATCCATGAAAGACCTGGGTACGCTGACTGCACGGATATCCTCCATGTCGGTATCAGCTCGCAGGGGACTCTGGCTACGCCAATGATCTGCAGACGCGGAATCCAAGAGAAGTGTGGAGAACCTACCCTACACAGGTCAGGCTCTATTTGGGGAAGCGTTGGATGCGTGGAATTCCACGGCAACCGCGGGTAAGTCACCTTTCCTTCCCTCTGCTACTCCTACTATGAAGAAACTGTTTTCTTCAGCTGTGCAGCAGTCCTTTCGGACCACTAAGACAAAAAAGCCCAAGCCTTCTACCACTTTCTTTAGAGGTGGTCGGGCAAAATCCCAAAAGCCTGCACCCGCAGGCTCCCAGAACTGCTTCTGGTTCCTCAAAATCCTCAGCATGATGGTGGACCTCAAAGCCTGGAGGACGGGCTGGTGGGTGCGAGACTCAGACGTTTCAGCCACGTCTGGGTGTCATCCGGCCTGGATCCCTGGGTACAGGATATTGTGTCCCAGCGGTATAGACTGGAGTTTCAAGAACTCACGCCTCACCGATTCTTCAAATCAGGCTTGCCAGCTTTGCTGACAGACAGGGCTATCCTACAGGAAGCCATCCTAAAATTGGTAAAAATCACAGGTCATTGTCCCAGTTCCACCTCATATACAAAGCAAGGGTTATTATTCAAACCTTTTCGTGGTACCGAAACCGGATGGTTCGGTCAGACCAATTTTGAACTTGAAATCATTGAACCCTTACCTGAGGGTGTTCAAATTCAAAATGGAGTCTCTCAGAGCAGTGATTTCAGGTCTAGAGGAGGGAGAATTCCTGGTATCCCTGGATATCAAGGATACGTACCTCCACATTCCGATTTGGCCGCCACACTAGGCTTATCTCAGATTTGCACTGTTAGACAGTCACTATCAATTTCTGGCACTGCCATTCGGCCTCTCCACAGAACCGAGGGTGTTCACCAAGGTGATGGCCGAGATGATGGTTCTCCTCCGCATACAGGGGGTGAATATAATCCCATATCTGGACGATCTACTGATAAAGGCATCGTCCCAGGAGACGATGTTGCAGTCCATTGTTCTCACGACTCATCTGCTCAGGGAACACTGTTGGATCCTGAACCTTCCAAAGTCACATTTGGAGCCGACAAGGAGATTGTCTTTTCTGGGGATGATCCTCGACATGGAAGTGCAGAGGGTGTTTCTGCCGGAGGAGAAAGCTTTGGTGATTCAAACAATGGTCCGGAATGTACTGAAGCCAACCCAGGTATCGGTTTATCAGTGCATCCGTCTTCTGGGGAAGATGGTTCCCTCTTACTAGGCTCTACAGTACAGAAGGTTTCATGCTCGGTCCTTCCAACTGGATCTCCTGGACAAATGGTCGGGTTCTCACCTACACATGCATCAGAGGATACGTCTGTCGCCGAAAAGCCAGGATTTCACTCCTCTGGTGGCTGCAAATGCCTCACCTTCTGGAGGGCCGCAGGTCCGGGATTCAGGACTGGGTCCTTCTTACCGCTGATGCAAGTCTCCGGGGCTGGGGCGCAGTCATTCAGGGGGAAACCTTCCAAGGAAGGTGGTCAAGCCTGGAATGCAGTCTTCAACTAAACATTCTGGAACTAAGAGCCGTCTACAACGGTCTTCTCCAAACGGCTCATCTTCTGCGAGTTCGAGCCATTCAACTGCAGTCGGACAATGTAACGACTGTGGCCTACATAAACTGACAGGGCAGAACAAAGAGCAGAGCTGCAATGTCAGAGGTAACAAGAATCATCCTCTGGGCAGAAAAGCACTCAGTGGCGCTGTCTGCAATCTCCATTCCGGGAGTGGACAACTGGGAAGCGGACTTCCCCAGCAGACACGATCTCCATCCAGGAGAGTGGGGAGTCCATCCGGAGGTGTTCACGGAGGTAACAGATCTTTGGGGTGTACCTCAAATAGACATGATGGCCTCTCGTCTCAACAAGAAGCTTCGGAGGTATTGTTCCAGGTCAAGGGACCCGCAAGTCGTGGCGGTGGACCCCCTAGTGACTCCGTGGGAGTTCCAGTCGGTGTACGTGTTTCCTCCACTTCCACTCATTCCAAGAGTTCTAAAACTCATAAGGAGAACAAGAGTTCAGGCAATCCTCATTGCTCAAGACTGGCCAAGAAGGGCTTGGTACGCGGATCTTCTGGATCTACTGCTGGAAGAGCCGAGGCCTCTTCCTCTTTGGGGGGACCTGCTACAGCAGGGGCCGTTCGTTTATCAAGACTTGCCGTGGCTACGTTTGACGGCATGGAGGTTGAACGCCAGATATTAGCTCGGAAGGGCATTCCGAACAAAGTTATTCCTACCCTGATACAGGCTAGGAAAGGAGTAACGTCTAAACATTACCATCGTATTTGGAAAAAATATGTATCTTGGTATGAGTCCAAGAAGTTTCCTACGGTGAAGTTTCAACTGGGACATTTCCTCCTCTTCCTGAATGCAGGTGTGGATATGGGCCTGAGGTTGGGATCTGTGAAGGTCCAGATTTCGGCCCTGTTCATTTTCTTACAGAAACAATTGGCTGCCCTCACTCAGACCTTTTTGAAGGGAGTTCTGCACATTCAACCTCCCTTTGCACCGTCTAGGGGCCTTAACGTGGTGTTGCAGTTCCTTCAGTCAGACTGGTTTGAGCCTCTACAGGAGGTTGAGGTCAAATTTCTTACATGGAAGGCGGTCACGTTGTTGGCCTTAGCTTCTGCTAGACGTGTGTCAGAATTGGGGGCTTTGTCTTGTAAAAGCCCTTACTTGATCTTCCACGAAGATAGAACTGAGCTCCGTACACGTCAGCAGTTTCTTCCAAAGGTTGTGTCTTCATTTCATATCAACCAACCTATTGTGGTGCCAGTGGCTACTGACTCCTCAATTTCATCAAAGTCCTTGGATGTTGTTAGGGCTCTGAAAATCGTCACAGGAAATCGGACTCTCTGTTTGTCCTGTATGATCCCAAGAAACTTGGGTGTCCTGCTTCTAAGCAGACTATCTCTCGCTGGATCAGGTTTACTATCCAGCATGCGTATTCTACGGCAGAATTGCCGTGTCCTATGTCTTTTAAGGCCCACTCTACTCGTAAGGTGGGTTCTTCCTGTGCGGCTGCCCGGGGTGTCTCGGCTTTACAGCTTTGGCGAGCGGCTACTTGGTCTGGGTCGAACACATTTGCAAAGTTCTACAAGTTCGATACTTTGGCCTCTGAGGACCTAAAGTTTGGTCAATCAGTTCTGCAGGAGCCTCCGCGCTCTCCCTCCCGTTCTGGGAGCTTTGGTACATCCCCATGGTACCAGTGTGGACCCCAGCATCCTCTAGGACACAAGAGAAAATAGGATTTTAATTACCTACTGGTAAATCCTTTTCTCGTAGTCCGTAGAGGATGCTGGGCGCCCGCCCAGTGCTTCCTGATCCTGCAGTGGTTATTTAGTTCAGTACTGTTTTGTTACTTGGTTAAGTAATATAGGGGGTCATTCCAAGTTGTTTGCTAGCAGATTTTGGTCGCAGCGCAGCGATAAGGCAAAAAAGCAGCAGTTCTGCGCATGCGTATGCGGCGCAATGGGCACGCGCGTCGTACAATTACAACGAACGATGTAGTTTCACACAAGGTCTAGCGAAGCATTTCAGTCGCACTGCTGGCCGCAGAGTGATTGACAGGAAGTGGGCGTTTCTGGGTGTCAACTGACCGTTTTCAGGGAGTGGAAAAACGCAGGCGTGGCTGGGGAAACGCAGGCGTGGCTGGCCGAACGCAGGGCGTGTTCGTGACGTCAAAACAGGAACTGAATAGTCTGGAGTGATCGCAAGCGCTGAGTAGGTCTGGAGCTACTCTGACACTGCACAAAATTATTTTGTAGCCGCTCTGCGATCCTTTCGTTCGCACTTCTGCTAAGCTAACATACACTCCCAGAGGGCGGCGGCTTAGCGTTTGCACGGCTGCTAAAAGCAGCTAGCGCGCGAACAACCTGGAATAACCACCATTGTTCAGTCGTTGCTGATTTTTCAAGCTGGTTAGCTTGGTTTGCCTGGTATGTGTGAGCTGGTGTGAATCTCGCCACTATCTGTGTTAAATCCTTCTCTCAAAGTTGTCCACCTCCTCGGGCACAGTTTCTAGACTGAGTCTGGTAGGATGGGCATAGAGGGAGATGCCAGCCCACACTCTCAAACTCTTAAAGTGCCAGTGGCTCCTAGTGGACCCGTCTATACCCATGGTACTAATGTGGACCCCAGCATCCTCTACGGACTACGAGAAAAGGATTTACCGGTAGGTAATTAAAATCCTATTGTAATTGCTTACATTCTGTGATCACTAAGACATTGTAATCAACAGCCATTTGTAAAAATTTTAGCTTTTGCTGTGGAATTTAAAATTGTAGTTTTTCAAAAAGAAACAAGGCTAGTCTTGCCTTTTAAAAAATGCTAATTCCAATTTCGCAGTTAAAATTGCAGAACATCTGAGATATAGGACAAGGGGCTAATTTAGACCTGATCGCTGCTGTGCGTTTTCGCACTGCGGGCGATCAGGTCTGAACTGCGCATGCGCTGGCGTATGCCAGAGATACGATCGGCATCTCTGCCCGGCGATCGCCTCTGCCTGATTGACAGGCAGAGGCGTACGCTGGGCGGGCCGGCGGCATTGGACAGCCGTTTTGGGGACGCAGTCCGGGTAATACAGGCGTGCCCGTACTGTGCATCAGGGGTGGGCCGTGGCGGCTGCGTGATGTCACACATAGCCGCTGCGACCTGGAGAGTGACGGGTAGCTCCCTGCCAACGCCCAGGAGCTGCGCTGGTAGGGAGCTACTCTTCAGGTACAAAAGCATTGCCGCCGTGCGATGCTTTTGTACCTATGTGGCGGGGGGAGGGCCAGACATGCGGGGCAGACTAGCCCCCCCTTCCCCCCCCGCATGTCAGGGTGGCTGATCGTAGCCATGCAAAATTTTGCACAGCTACGATCAGGTCTGAATTAGGCACAATGCCTTCACGTGCTGCTAGCACATGAGGAAAGAACAAGATGCATTCCAGAGAACCGGAACATTATCCCAATACTAGCAAGTACTAGTAAATGTGGCTTTGGTAGGCAACACCATAAACAGTAAGTTATAGGGTTACCCCTATTAACATGGCTTTTGCCATTGTTAAAATGGTTTGTTTAAATGTACATCAATAATGCCAGCATGGCCGTAACTAGGTGTGTGCGGAGGGGGCACCGCACATAGCGCTGCAGGGTAGGGGGCGCTGTTGGCAGCGCTTGTCACTTATCTATTTTAATTACTTTCACTTGCAGCTTCCCCCCTTTTTGAAGCCCAACATCTCCTGACGGCCCTTATCTCCTACCCTGACCCCTTCTGTTACTAATGACTAGACAACATTCATGAACTCAACTTGAGATTTCTTTGTTATTCAACAGGTTATAGGTTTGAATCCTGGGTATGGCAGTATATTGAAATATGTTATTTAATAAAGGGTATTGTAACTGAATAACAACGAGCTCTCAAGTTAAGTGCATGAATGTGGTATAAAGAGGATTTGCGTTCATTTTCTTGCAGTGGTCTATAAATGTGTGTGTATTATTTATATCCCTAGTGAAAAAATGGAGGGGGGGGCGGGGGCGCCAATTCTCTCTCTGGCACAGGGCACAAAAAAGTATATTGTAAGCTTGCGAGCAGGGCCTTCCTACCTCTATGCCTGTCTGTTTTTGCCCAGTTTTGTTCTATAACTGTTGTTCTAATTGTAAAGCGCAATGGAATATGCTGCACTATATAAGAAACTGCTAATAAATAATAAATAAATAATAATAATTACGGCTCTGAACGGCAGTGGGGATGGGAGCTTAATCTGCAGTGGCAGAACATAATTCTTAGAGGCCAGTTTAATTAGAGGTGATGTGCCGTCAGAATTCAACAGGATGTCCTGCATTGCACATATCCGCCTATTAAACTGTTCCTCTCTGTGGGCTGAGAGGAAACAGTGGGGATGATGCTGAGCACAATGTGCGAATCTAGAGTGCTGGTGAGCCGCTCTTTGAATTGGATTTTAATGCCAGTGAAGGCTTTACCATTGATCGTTTAAACCATTGGTAGGGATCCATTGATGGTTGAGTCCTGCGCAGCCCACACCCATTGGACCGTCACCCTCGATGTGTTGTCAACATCTGTGCACCGCCATGATTACGTGACAACAGAGCTACACCATTGATGTCAAAACTATCTACCATTGGGCGTAGATTATTGATGGCTGCTAACCACCAATGGTTGATAGCCATCCCTACTTAATGCCTTCTGAATCTGACTCCATCCTCAATTTGCATGCAGTGTCATTGGTAAAAAGATGGGGAGACAGGGAGAAGGCCAAGTAGAAAAGTCAGCATATCTGAAAGAATAGGCTGATACGAGGGTCGTTCAACAAGTAAGATAACAAGACCTCTCGTGTGTGTGTGTAATGTTCTCTATTTCATTTTAATTTCCCCCCAGGCCAGAGCAGGTAAACCACTGCTTCCACTCACAGCCATTAAACTGCACCTCATATCAGTTTTACTGTCCCCAACATCAAGTGTAAGATGGCGGGGCTGGCAGAAATAGAGCCAAACATTGAGGTGCATAGTGTGATCAGATTTCTGCATCTAAAGGCACATCGGCAGCTGAAATCCATCACCAACTTGTTGAGGTATACAGTGATAACGTCATGTCATGGAAACAGGTTTGGTGCACTGCCTGTCATGGATGTGCTTGGCCCGCCGGATCACTGCTCATCTTGAACATCTGTCCTGCCGTTATCAAAGGCAGTGCACCAAACCCAAACGTGATGTTGGCACAGTATGACTGATATGAGGCGCAGTCTAATGGCCATGAGGGGAAGCAGTGGACTATCTGCTCTGGCCTGGCGGGAAATTAGAATGTAATAGAGAAAATTGCACACGTAAGAGGTCTTGTTACCTTACTTATTGAACCCTCTCATATAAACATTAGATATTTTTTTTTATGTTATCTTGAATTAGAAATGCATTTACTCATAATGCCAGTGTAATTTAGCACTGCATATTGTATCTGTCAATTTTCTTCATTATATACAGTAACTTCTGAGAGATGTCCCTGTCTTAGCAAGGAATCCATGGGGCCCCTTCCTTTGTATTGTGCATCATTATGTAGCCCTCAGAAATGTGGGTGGGCACACCTGGTCTATATGCTGTTTACATTATTATCAGTTTGTACAGCATAAGGTTTATGTTAATAATTTCTTTGAAAATATGCAGACTCCATTGCATCTGGCTGTCATCACTCGTCAAGCTGATGTTGTAGCAGATATTCTAGAAGCAGGAGGCAACCCGTTAATGTTGGATCGCAATGGGAATTCTGTTCTGCACCTTGCATGCAAAGAAGGAGATGCAGCCACCCTCAGCATTTTTCTTAATCACCCACAAGTACATGAGATTATAAATCTTCCAAACAACGATGGTGAGCAATCATGTTTTAATACTGATCAAAATTCTAGTCATTAATTAAAATGAAACTAAGGGGATCATTCCGACCAGATCGCTCGCTGCAGTTTGTCGCAGCGATCGGGTCGGAACTGCACATGCGCCGGCGCATGGCAGCCTTCGTTGCCTAGCGATCGCCTCTGAGACAGAGGCGGTCGCTGGGCGGGAGGGGTCCGGCCAACGCAGATGTGGCCGGACCGTTGGGGGGGGCGGGCTGCGGCGGCTGCGTGACGTCTCACGCAGCCGCTGCGGCCAGTGGCAGCGACAATTAACTCCTGGCCAGCCGCAGGAGCTGCGCTGGTCGGGAATGTCTTCTCAAATACAAAGGCATCGCCGCTGTGCGATGCTTTTGTATTTGTGGCGGGAGGGGCCGGACTGACATGCGGGGCGGACTATGTTAAAAGTGGAATGCATCTGAAATGTATGAGTCAATGAAAAGTGTTTAAATCTAATTTATGGTCTTCATTTAGGTTGCATAGCAAACGCGTTTTTAGAGCTCAGGGCACTCGCGCATGTCCCGTCATGCGTGTGCACAGTTAATGCGGTCGGGTCGGGTCTGCAGAGGCATTCACGGGGTGGGCGGGGGGCATTCGCTGACCATTGCGGGGGCGACGCGCGGAAAACGGGGGTGGGTTGGCGTTTTTTTTCTGGGATGGCTGTCTGATGTCACACGCAGCCGCTCCAAACTAAATGATGGCAGCTGGACTCCTGCCGTCGGAGCCAGGCTGCGCTGGCAGGAGGCTTTCTTGGTTTCTGCGACTGCGCACTAATTGCGATGAGATCGCAATTAGATCGTGGCCGCAGTTGCTGGGAGGCGGGTAGCATGCTTGGTGGCCTGCCCTGCGATGGGTGGCCCGCAGCATGCGTTTTAAAGAGTAGTAGATTCTGCTAAAAAGCAGAATATTCTACTCTTACTGACTAAGGTCCTATGTTTACTGTTACATAGCCGCTCCATTATAGTCTACACCAGTGGTTCCCAAACTTTTTTTGAATCTCGGCGCCCTAAAGTATCAGATTTTTTTCCCCCAGAACCTCTGGCCCCAAAGTTTCTTACTGAGAAATTTAGAAAGAAATATTTAATTAAGTAAATTGTGTCATCGTTAGGGTCAGTTGTGTGGTGAGGGACAGGATTTGCTTCTGTTTGCCCCCATATTTATGA
The DNA here is from genome assembly GCF_028390025.1 of Pseudophryne corroboree. NCBI lineage: Eukaryota > Metazoa > Chordata > Amphibia > Anura > Myobatrachidae > Pseudophryne > Pseudophryne corroboree. The sequence continues at coordinate 788,636,724 of NC_086444.1, read as the reverse complement.
CTGACAGCCACCAGCACTGATTTTGCCTATTACATTGACCATAAATAATTTTAATTAGTCCTAGACAACCATTCCAAGGCACCCCTGCAAGTGTCCTGAGCACCTCAGGGTGCCACAGCAGACAGTTTGAGAACCACTGGTCTACACAATGCTGCTACTGTCAAGGCATGTGGCTTCTTGGCCTATCAGTTACAGAACCTCTCGCCATATCTTTAGATTGTTGATACCACAGGCTTCTTACCTAGGGGGAGACGTATCAAAACTTTGAGAGAAGTAAATCAGGTTTAGCTGCATAAAGGGTTGGGCGCCCTCGCTACCCCAGGGGTAACGAGCTGAAATGATGATACCACACACATAAGCAGAAACAGAACGGGTGTGGAAGGGGGTGAAAAGAATTGAATACCGCTCATTATCTGCTTTCATAGGTGTAAAAAAACTGGTCACCTTTCCGGAAGTTAAATAAGCCTGAGATGCAAGTTTGTGTTTCTTTGATTTAAGATGGGCCGGAACCTTCCATTAGGGCCAATTGAAAACACAGCACTGAGCCTAATTCAGAGATTAAGTGTTCATTAGAGAGGGTGGGGGGTAGGGCGAGTGTAAGGGGGTAGACACTGAGGTGACCTGACATATATGCCAAGTCCGTTATACTAGTTACATATACTGGACTAGATAAATGAACATTACAATCTGATTGGAGTTAAGGGCAACCTCCCCATTTTATGTTTCATGAAGATGGGACACATCTCCCCCAGAGAGGAAATGCTCTCTCAGCTTACAATTCATGTGTCCGCTGTTGTTGCCTGTACCATGCACTGCAATTATGATGTACAGTCCGGTCAGTTTAGACCTGATTCTGCACAAATTGCAGTTTGTGTGGACAACGGCATGTACAGTTGCTGATTGGGGCTGGCAGAAAAATTAGGTAATCTGTCCACGTTCATGTGCAGCCACATTAGACATACACTGTAGGTCTTTCCGCATTATTCGGGTGGCTTGGTCTTCCCTTATATGAGCAGCCAAAGGAAGAAAGGATGTGATAAGGGGTGGGGGGTAATTACCTACGTAGATAAGATTTGGTGGTTTGCTTCTGTACACTAGCACTTATTATTTTCTCATTTGTGCAGTTTATGAAATTCTCACTTCAAGGTATAAAATCTGCCTAACTATCCCCTACTCCAAATAACTGGTTTCTAAATGGAAGAAGAGTTTGCGTACTGAAATAGTTGTGAGTGTAGCTTACCATTGACTTAGTTTTTTACTGTGCAGGTTAAGGAAACTGTTGTATCACCTATACATTATTGTCTTTATATATATATATAGATATATATATATATAATGTCCTAAACAATGTTTCTGTCATTAGGATTAAATGCAGTTCATGTAGCAGTGATTGAAAATAGCTTGTCCTGCCTCCGATTACTGATATCAGCCAGGGCAGATGTGAATGCACAGGAGAAGAAGTCGGGGAGGACCCCTCTCCACCTGGCCGTAGAACAAGACATCATTTCTCTGGCCGGCTGCCTTCTGCTAGAGGTGATCCTAGGCACAGTTTACTACTGACAACAGTAGGAATTAAAACATTGCAAATGTATTTTCCCAGACATTGCATAAGAAACAAAACAAAATGGATTTACACAATTCTGTATAGAAGTTCAATTCATAAAATCTTAATAAACGTTGAACATTTGCCTAACTGCATAATTCCAGATGTGTGATATCCAGTACATTAGAGAATAGCAAGGAGAAGAATGTAGAAGACTGTAACCAGCCACAGTTGAGGCCAGTGGCGGACATATATAAAGGAGGGTCCCCGAACAGGACACTGGTGTGAGGTTGCACTAGTCCCAATAGTTCAAGCTGCCACATTTTATCCATGTGGGGGTCACCAGACCCAGGGGGAGATTTATCAAAGCTTGGAGAGAAAAAAAGTACCTACCAATCAGCTCCTAACTGACATCATGCAGACTGTATTTGAAAAATGACAATTAGTAGATGACTGGTTGGTACTTTATCTCTCTCCAAGCTTTTACAAATCTCCCCCAAAGTCAGCAATAAACACTGATAGACATACGTTACTGGTATAAATGTATACGAATGCGCACAGCAAGCATGAAACAGTCTGTGCTTTTCCTATACACTGGCCCTGGCCAGCCGGTGCTGTGAGGTAAGTGTATTGTGGGCCCCTAGCCCATGTGCTTTACATAGAGTGTACTAAATAATGGACCAGTCCTGAGATTGACACACTCTTAATTTAGCATTTAATGTCCAGTATCTACTATTGTTAAACTTGCTTAAAAATTGTTATAAAGTAGCTATGTCACTGTTGTTGGTATGATTAATATTATTATGATTTTTATGTGCTTTATTTTCTTCATTGGAACAGGGAGATGCTTGTGTGGACAGTACAACATATGATGGCAGTACCCCTCTCCATGTGGCGGCTGGGAGAGGCTCTACGAAACTGACTGCTCTCCTGAAATCAGCAGGTGGGTCTACACCATCGCTTATTCTAAGCTGTGCAGACCTATTGGGGCTCTCCAGTTATTGGGTGGGGATAATGTGTGATCAGTGAGCAGTTCAGTAACAGTACAGTAGCACTCATATGTGTGATGCTACACAATTCCAACTAAGTATTACTGCTCAACTTTATCCATGTGAAAGTAACTATGAAACAGACTCTTAGGGGTAAATTTACTAAGGTGGGAGTTTTTTTTAGAACTGGTGATGTTGCTCATAGCAACCAAGTAGATTCCACTTTACATTTTTCTACCTGCTTCTAGAAGATAATAGATAGAATTGGTTGTTATGGGCAACATCACCAGTTCTAAAAAAACTGCCACTTTAGTCAGGTCCGGCTTAAGCCCTCGGGGGGCCCAGGGCAGCCAAGACAGGAGGGCCCCCCGCCGACCACCAGCAGCCTTCACCCGGCTGCACGCACTGCTCACCTCCCCAGTCACAGGCAACGGGAGCCGCGCTGCAGCAGGGGGAGAAGAGAAGACACCAGGCTGCCGTGGCAGGAGGGATCCATGCTGCTGGGGGAGGAGTGCGGCTGTGCATGCGGCTTCCTCCCCCTTCCTCTCGGGCAGCGCGGTCTGGGACTGAGTCAAGCTATCTCCAGCCTCCGCCACCAGCAGCATCTCTCCTGGCAGCAGCGAAGGCTGGAGATTGCTTGACTCAGTCCCTGACCGTGCTGCCCGAGAGGAAGGGGGAGGAAGCCGCATGCACAGCCGCACTCCTTCCCCGGCAGTGTGGATCCCTCCTGTGCTGGCAACCTGAAGAGCGGTGCAGAGCTCCGGCTGGGGGGCCCCTTAAGACAGGGTGGCCCAGGGTACTGACCCCCAGGGGACCCCCTTAATCCGGCTCTGACCTTAGTAAAATTACCATTTAGAGCAAGTATTTTTTATTTAATTGTTTTTTTTTTAACCCAGCATTGCACATTCTTTGCTTGGATACATTTTATCAACTTATATTTTTCTTACATGTCTTTTTCTGTATGACACAGAAAAATAATGTGGTGACCAAGATTTATGTTGCTATTACTAGTGAAAGTTGATGAATCAAATCAAATGACAAAAGACATTTGTTTCTTCATTTCCTTCCAGGTGCTGACTCATTTATTGAAAACTTTGAACCGCTCTACAACACTGAAGAGACCGAGGAAGAAAATGATGTAGATGAAGGGATTGTTCCTGGCACAAAACCACTAGACATGGCACTCAGCGATGAGGTTAGTTACTGGCACCTGCTTAGGGCACACAGAGGCTGTAGTACTTTGTCCTTGGCTGCTACTACATTTTGACCTAATTGCCTGGAAACACCTCTTCTCTTGGCAAGTGGCTCAAATTATGACAACAATAGCAATAGTATATAACACGAGTACTAGAGCTGCCTCCACATCATGCAGTGTAAGGGACAGTGCAGAGCTGTGGCACATGCCCAGTGGTAGCAGCTTCTTCTATCAAGTTTGCTGTGTGTGTGGATCTGAGTCCTCAGTCAGTGCACTGGACCAGAGAGTAGCTACTAGGAAGAAGAGACAGGAGCCTTACCACGAGGTGGGAGAATGTGTGCTTAGAAAGTGCAGTACTCGTTCTATTGTGTTTGTGTATTTATTTATTTATTTTATTTATTAAGGTATGTTTAAACTTTTCCTGACCACTTATTCATATTATTTAAATGTTTGATACAGCCTATACTAGAGACCATCTATAGTGTTAAATATTAATACTGTTTCCATACAGTATCCAGTGTATAAAAAGACCAGTGTTTACGTGTCCAGGGTCGTTAATAGGTTCTTCTACCGTTACCCCAGACTCTTGCACTTGCTCTAATGTTCCACAGAGTGGGAGATTGTGGACTTCAATTGAAACCCCCCTCTAGCAATCCTCTGTATGCCACTGCCTGTATCAAAGGGTCCACTGCTTCATTCATTTTTACTTAGAGGTGGGTGTATTATGCCCTTTCTCGTGGCATAGTTGGCTGTATTAATATAGAAATGAAATATACTTGCCTACACTGTTCCCTGTCACCTTGCACACTTCCCCACAGTCATATATAACAAACCTTCATACATCTACCCCATGGTTTTTTATATGCCCCTATACACCCCTCATACCGTTAGATCTGCCCATACACCTCCTATTATAGAAGGATAATATATATACATCAGTGATTATGTCGAGCCTGATCATCCCACCTCACTGAGGTGCTCTAATTGACACAGGGCCTTATTCAGGTTGCATCGTGGCGCATTCTCCCGCCTCCTGGGCCAGTGCACAATGCGATCGCATCACATTGATTTGAACGCCTCTGCCTGACTGACAGGCAGAGGTGTTCATGGGATGGCGATGTGACGTTGCGGGAGCGTGGGGTCGAAAATGGGGGAGGGGCATCGCTGGCCGCCATGAGCATGCAACTGAAGCTGAATAAGGCCCACAGTCCACTATAATGTGGGGTTTTCTGATAAACTTATGAAGTACTGTAAAAGGGTCAATCTATATACCCCTCCCTCCCCTCACAGTTTTCATTGGATCTTATCTCTCCTCCATTTCCTGCTACCAGAGATCTGCCTCCAACTCTCTATTTATGTGTCCCCCTACTTGGCTGGAGCACTTTCATTCTTCCCTCCCTGCAGCATCCTGGTGACAGCTCTCCTCAGCTCTGTTAAAGTAATAACAAACAGTCCAGTATAAGCTACCAGCAGTTTGGATCAGCAGTTGCAATCTCCACCGCCAACAGCCTCATCATCAAGAATAATATAGAAATAACCAGCACTGAGTTGTTAATCTAAATTAAATACAGAGATGGATGAGATTAAAAAGATTTAATAAAAATGCACATAGAAATTAAGCATACATTTTGATAAAAGAATGAGAATTAAATGTACATTGATACAGTTCTGCCACCTAGGACATAAACCACAAACTGGATCCTGGACTGAGCAATAGTACCCTCATCGTAAACCTCCTTATTGATGATCGGAGGTAGCCATTACAAAAAATGTTTTGTGGGGGCCAAAACAAACCAAGCACTTCAGCCACAAAAGTGGCAGTCCCTGTCACTGAAGTGCTTGGTTTGTTAAACTATGCATGTCCTTTTTAAATAAAGTGGGTGAGAGGGCCCAAGGACAATTCCAGCTTCCACTATCTCTCATACTTAGACTCTCTGGAGCACATAATAAATGTACTACAGGGATGTGTTAAACAATTAGGAAGGAGAAGAAGGGGTGGGGGGCAGTATGGTCAGCAGCTCAGTCAACTAATATTTGTTAGTGTAAGATAGGCTGATTTGCAGTTTGCAGCTCTGCAGTGCAAGTATTCCCTGCCATCATGTCTGCCACTGCTGTGCCGCAATGTTTCATAGATGTGCTATATTCTTAAAGTAACTGCCATTTGTTTGTGCCGATGCTCTGTCACTTAATTTAGTCAGCCAGCCTTTGGCCTATATCATGAGCTGTGAGGTGGTCAGAATTGACTGGAAATTACAGAAAATTAATGTTATTGAGAATACTGTAGGTAATTTTTTTTTAAACCAAAACACAGAGAGCAGTTTTACCAAAACACGACACAGGGGTCGGCACATATCTGTAGTGTAAATACATATGTGCTCAAAGCCCCACGTGTGTCCATTACTAGTGATAGACTTATACAGTACATTAACCTTATAATGTGCTTGAGCTTTACATACCATTACACTTCAGTGGGCGCTGAGAGGGTGCTGGGTACATATTGTAGTACTCGAGTCTGCCCCTTTCTTGGTACCTGGGTGAGGGACCTACCACAGCAACCAGATGTAGCCACACACCCCAGGATAGTGTGGCCACATCTTTATCACCAGGGTGAAGTATCTACAGAGGCCTGTAATTTGCAGTGTGGCATGGCTATGCTTCCATATGCGTGGCCACTCCCCCTAAGTTACAAGGTGCCCAAAATCTCTCATGGCAGAACTGCATCCAAAGGTGGGTACACAACTGAGCAATGGTACAATACTGTATGTAATTTCCTATTAAATTGGAATGACATATCGGACGGATTATACAGGGTGTACCTGTGATTTGCGCGCTTCCTTGGTCGCATCTGTTATCTTCCGATCGGCCGTGCTTCGCAGCCAACCGGAAGACATGGCATGCGACCTGGTGAATATTAATAAAGGACAGAACAGTGATCATTCCGTCCTACATTACATCGCTATGATGTGTACCGCGTATACAATATTTCGGCCCATATCAGCCGGCTACACATTGTTCTGATGTGTAGCCGACTCAAGAGATATCAGACTGTGATATTACTTTATTTTGGTACTGCAGGAAAGTCTGTAACTTCAATGAGGCTTTGAATATAATTCTTATCTCCTTTTAAAGGCCTTACTCTCGTGTTTTAGGTGTTTGAAATACTGAATGGAAAGCCATACACATCAGCATTGTCGTCTGAAGACTCCATCACACAAGGTAGAACAATTATATCATTCTCTCAACCTTAAACTATAACTAGATTGTTTTGTGTACATTTATAACACACACTAAGGACTATATTGACTAAAAATTGATTTCTAGATCCATTCTAAAAATCTTTTTGTTTTTTTTGTCAGTTTCATTCCACATAGGCTGCAAATAAGCCTAAAAAAATCAACAACAAAAATAAATCTACCAAACACTGGCTAACACTTCCTACTAATTTTCTGTTGAACTAAACACATCACATGCAAGAAGCTGCTATGGGTCCTCTAACTCTGCCTCCTGGGTCTCTTCAGTCAGGTGGTGATTTGCATGCTGCAAGAAAGTACCTGATGGGTTGCACACATCTCTGATGGTGGGGAGCCTCCACAGAACCCATTCTGTATCGTTACATGCCTGATTGACAGGCTGCAGATGTTTGGGGACAGGGAGTGGGCGTTGCTGGGCAGCATTCCGGAAAGTGGGGGCGCGTCGTCCTCTGTTTTCTGGGAGTGTTGAGGCCAGGGATGCAGACTTCCTGACCTTGGCTATGGATCTGTGAGGTATAATCTGAGTGCCCTCAGGGTTACACAGATGAGTCTCCAGTGTATCCTCTTAGGACTTAGCTCTCAGATCCGCGATGCTGTCAGGAAGCGTCTTTTTCCCTCAGACGCCTCCTGCCACATTAGCATATTTTCATTTCCAGTGTGAAATAGCACATGCAGTCACAAAAGAGGAACTTACATGCAATCGAAAACACGCAAGATTCGTTTTTTATATCCAAACTTGTCATGATGAGCCGTGCAGGGACTCGGGTTTACTTGGAACCCAGATTTCAGGCATGTTTGGTTTTCAGTCAAACGAAACTGCTCATCTGTAGTTTTAGCCAATAGAATGTGTTTTAGAAGTGAAACACGCCCGTCACTTATTAGTCTATTATTTGGTCGGTTGTGTCTGTAGATTTTTGGTTGATTTTTCAAACAGAGCATTAGTAAATCTCTGATTTTCAGTATTTCTATGAGAAACCATCGATTTTCCCAGCGCATGGTTTTTCTCACCTTTTTTTTAAATCAATTTTTGCATTTAGTGAAACCCCAACTTGCAAAAACAGTACCCCTAAGCCTTATTACCACTGGGAAAACATTTAACATGTACAGGTTTGAAAAGTGTAAAAAACAACTTTACATCTCTGATATATAAGACCTAATAGACACATATGTCTGTATTGCAGATTTGTGTGTGTTGTGAAGAATATATATTATATAAAATGCATTATTTTGCACAATACAGATGTCCTCATACATCCAGCCTCAATACACCATGCAACACGAGATTCCTGGCGTTGGATGTCTTTTTTTTGGGCAAAAATGCGTCTTAGTTGCAACACAATACAACTAGTACGCACAAGGGCACGGTGCTGATAAAATAAGATTTTACTCACCGGTAAATCTATTTCTCGTAGTCCGTAGTGGATGCTGGGGACTCCGTAAGGACCATGGGGAATAGCGGCTCCGCAGGAGACTGAGCACAGCTAAGAAAGATTTACGACTACCTGGTGTGCACTGGCTCCTCCAACTATGACCCTCCTCCAGACCTCAGTAAGGATACTGTGCCCGGAAGAGCTGACACAATAAGGAAGGATTTTGAATCCCGGGTAAGACTCATACCAGCCACACCAATCACAGCGTATAACTCGTGATAATATACCCAGTTAACAGTATGAACACAACAGAGCCTCTCAAAAGATGGCTTAACAATAACCCTTGTAGTTAACAATAACTATATACAAGTATTGCAGACAGTCCGCACTTGGGACAGGCGCCCAGCATCCACTACGGACTACGAGAAATAGATTTACCGGTGAGTAAAATCTTATTTTCTCTGACGTCCTAGTGGATGCTGGGGACTCCGTAAGGACCATGGGGATTATACCAAAGCTCCCAAACGGGTGGGAGAGTGCGGATGACTCTGCAGCACCGAATGAGAGAACTCAAGGTCCTCCTCAGCCAGGGTATCAAATTTGTAGAATTTTGCAAACGTGTTTGCCCCTGACCAAGTAGCAGCTCGGCAAAGTTGTAAAGCCGAGACCCCTCGGGCAGCCGCCCAAGAAGAGCCCACTTTCCTCGTGGAATGGGCTTTTACAGATTTAGGCTGCGGCAGGCCAGCCACAGAATGCGCAAGCTGAATTGTGCTACAAATCCAGCGAGCAATAGTCAGCTTTGAAGCAGGAGCACCCATCTTGTTTGGTGCATACAGGATAAATAGCGAGTCAGTCTTCCTGACTCCAGCCGTCCTGGAAACATAAATTTTCAAGGCCCTGACTACGTCCAGTAACTTGGAGTCCTCCAAGTCCCTAGTAGCCGCAGGCACCACGATAGGTTGGTTCAAGTGAAAAGCTGATACCACCTTCGGAAGAAACTGGGGACGAGTCCTCAATTCTGCCCTATCCATATGGAAAATCAAATAGGGGCTTTTACATGACAAAGCCGCCAATTCTGACACCCGCCTTGCCGAAGCCAAGGCCAAAAGCATGACCACTTTCCACGTGAGATATTTTAAATCCACGGTTTTGAGTGGCTCAAACCAATGTGACTTTAGGAAACCCAACACCACGTTGAGGTCCCACGGTGCCACTGGAGGCACAAAAGGAGGCTGAATATGCAGCACTCCCTTGACAAATGCCTGAACTTCAGGCAGTGAAGCCAGTTCCATTTTGGAAGAAAATCGATAGAGACGAAATCTGGACCTTAATGGAACCCAATTGTAGGCCCATAGTCACCTCTGACTGTAGGAAGTGCAGAAATCGACCTAGCTGAAATTTCTCCTTTGGGGCCTTCCTGGCCTCACAGTACGCAACATATTTTCGCCATATGCGGTGATAATGGTTAGCGTTCACTTCTTTCCTAGCTTTAAATAGCGTTGGGATAACTTCCTCCGGAATTCCCTTTTCCTTCAGGATCCGGCGTTCAACCGCCATGCCGTCAACGCAGCCGCGGTACGTCTTGAAACAGACAGGCCCCCTGCTGCAGCAGGTCCTGTCTGAGCGGCAGAGGCCATAGGTCCTCTGAGATCATTTCTTGGAGTTCTGGTTACCAAGCTCTTCTTGGCCAACCCGGAACAATGAGTATAGTTCTTACTCCTCTCCTTCTTATTATTCTCATTACCCTGGGTAAGAGAGGCAGAGAAGGGAACACATACACTGACTGGTACACCCACAGTGTTACCAGAGCGTCCACAGCTATCGCCTGAGGGTCCTTGACCTGGCGCAATATCTTTGTAACTTTTAGTTGAGGCGGGACGCCATCATGTCCACCTGTGGCCTTTCCCAACGGTGTACAATCATTTGGAAGACTTCTGGATGAAGTCCCCACTCTCCCGGGTGGAGGTCGTGTCTTCTGAGAAAGTCTGCTTCTCAGTTGTCCACTCCGGGAATGAACACTGCTGACAGTGCTAACACATGATTTTCCGCCCATCGGAGAATCCTTGTGGCTTCTGCCATCGCCATCCTGCTTCTTGTGCCGCCCTGTCGTGTACATGAGCGACCGCCGTGATGTTGTCTGACTGGATCAGCACCGGCCGGTGTTGAAGCAGGGGTCTAGCCTGACTTAGGGCATTGTAAATGGCCCTTAGTTCCAGAACATTTATGTGTAGGGAAGTCTCCTGACTTTTCCATAGCCTTGAAAGTTTCTTCCCTGTGTGACTGCCCCCCAGCCTCGAAGGCTGGCATCCGTGGTCACCAGGACCCAGTCCTGTTTGCCGAATCTGCGGCCCCCTAGAAGATGAGCACTATGCAGCCACCACAACAACGACACCCTGGCCCTTGGAGACAGGGTTATCCGCCGATGCATCTGAAGATGCGACCCGGACCACATGTCCAACAGATCCCACTGGAAAATCCTTGTATGGGACCTGGCGAATGGAATTTCTTCGTAAGAAGCTACCATCCTTCCCAGGGCTCGCGTGCATTGATGCACCGACACCTGTATACGTATTAGGAGGTCTCTGTCTAGAGACGACAACTCCTTGGACTTCTCCTCCGGGAGAAACCCTTTTTATCCTGTTCTGTGTCCAGAACCATACTCAGGAACAGTAGACGCGTCGTAGGAACCAGCTGCGACTTTGGAATATTCAGAATTCAGCCGTGCTGTTGTAGCACTTCCCGAGATAGTGCTACTCCGCCGAACAACTGCTCCCTGGACCTCGCCTTTATAAGGAGATCGTCCAAGTACGGGATAATTATTTCGGCCATTACCTTGGTAAATACCTCGGTGCCGGGGACAGACCAACGGCAACGTCTGGAATTGGTAATGACAATCCTGTACCACAATTTTGAGGTACTCCTGGTGAAGAGGGTAAATAGGGACATGCAGGTAAGCATCCTTGATGTCCAGTGATACCATGAAATTCTCCAGGCGTGCAATAATCGCCCTGAGCGATTCCATTTCGAACTTGAACCTCCGTATATAAGTGTTCAAGGCTTTAAATTTTAGAATGGGTCTCACCGAACCATCTGGTTTCGGTACCACAACATTTTGGAATAGTAACCCCGGCCTTGTTGAAGGAGGGGTACCTAGATTTCACCTGCTGGAAGTGCAGCTTGTGAATTGCCGCCAGTACTACCTTTCTCCGAGGGCAGCAGGCAAGGCTGAGGTGAGGTAACGGCGAGGGGGAGTCGCCTCGAAACCAGCCTGTATCCCTGTAATACTATTTGCAGAACCTAGGGATCCACCTGTGGGCAAACCCACTGGTCCCTGAAGTTCCCGAGACGCGCCCCTACCGCACCTGTCTCCACCTGTGGAGCCCCAACGTCAAGCGGTGGACTCAGAGGAGCGGGGGAAGATTTTTGATCCTAGGAACTGGCTGCTGGTGCAGCTTTTTCCTTCTTCCCTTGTCTCTGTGCAGAAAGGAAGCGCCTTTGACCCGCTTGCTTTTCTGAAGCCGAAAGGACTGTACCTGAAAATACGGTGCTTTCTTAGGCTGTGAGGAAACCTGAGGTAAAAAAATTTTTTCTTCCCAGCTGTTGCTGTGGATACGAGGTCCCAGAGACCATCCCCAAACAATTCCTCACCCTTATAAGGCAGAATCTCCATGTGCCTTTTATAGGCAGCATCACCTGTCCACTGCCGGGTTTCTAATACCCTCCTGGCAGAATGGACATTGCATTAATTCTGGATGCCAGCCGGCAAATATCCCTCTGTGCATCCTTTATATATAAGACGATGTCTTTAATATGCTCTATGTTAGCAAACTATTTTCCCTGTCTTAGAGTATTAATATTATCTGACAGGGTATCAGACCACGCTGCAGCAGCACTATTTATGCTGAGGCGATTGCAGGTCTCAGTATATAACCTGAGTGTGTATATACAGACTTCAGGATAGTCTCCTGCTTTTTATCAGCAGGCTCCTTCAAGGTGGCCGTATCCTAAGACGGCAGTGCCACCTTTTTTGACAAACGTGTGAGCGCCTTATCCACCCTAAGGGATATCTCCCAACGTGACCTATCCTCTGGCGGGAAAGGGTACGTCATCAGTAACTTTTTAGAAATTACCAGTTTCTTATTGGGGGAACCCACGCTACTTTACACACTTCATTCATTCATCTGATGGGGGAACAAAACACTGGCTGCTTTTTCTCCCCAAAAATAAAACCTCTTTTATGTGGTACTTGGGTTCATGTCAGAAATGCGTAACACATTTTTTATTGCCGAGATCATGTAACGGATGTTCCTAGTGGATTGTGTATATGTCTCAACCTCGTCGACACTGGAGTCAGACTCCGTGTCGACATCTGTGTCTGCCATCTGAGGTAACGGGCGCTTTTTTGAGCCCCTGATGGCCTTTGAGACGCCTGGGCAGGCGCGGGATGAGAAGCCGGCTGTCCCACAGCTGTTTTACGTCATCCAGCCTTGTAAGGAGTTGACATTGTCGTTTACTACCTTCCACCTATCCATCCACTCTGGTGTCGGCCCCACAGGGGACGACATCCCATTTATCGGCCTCTGCTCCACCTCCACGTAACCTTCCTCATCCCACATGTCGACACAGCCGTACCGACACACAGCACACACACAGGGAATGCTCTGACTGAGGACAGGACCCCACAAAGTCCTTTGGGGAGACAGAGAGAGAGTATGCCAGCACACACCAGAGCGCTATATAATGCACGGATTAACACTATAACTGAGTGATTTTTCCCCCAATAGCTGCTTGTATAAACAATATTGCGCCTAAATTTAGTGCCCCCCCTCTCTTTTTAACCCTTTGAGCCTGAAAACTACAGGGGAGAGCCAGGGGAGCTGTCTTCCAGCTGCACTGTGAAGAGAAAATGGCGCCAGTGTGCTGAGGGAGATAGCTCCGCCCCTTTTTCGCAGACTTTTCTCCCGCTTTTTTATGGATTCTGGCAGGGGTATTTATCACATATATAGCCTCTGGGGCTATATATTGTGATATATTTGCCAGCCAAGGTGTATTTATTGCTTCTCAGGGCGCCCCCCCCCAGCGCCCTGCACCCTCAGTGACCGGAGTGTGAAGTGTGTATGAGGAGCAATGGCGCACAGCTGCAGTGCTGTGCGCTACCTTGGTGAAGACTGATGTCTTCTGCCGCCAATTTTCCGGATTCTTCTTGCTTCTGGCTCTGTAAGGGGGCCGGCGGCGTGGCTCCGGGACCGAACACCAATGGCCGGTTCCATGCGGTCGATCCCTCTGGAGCTAATGGTGTCCAGTAGCCTAAGAAGCCCAAGCTACCACCAGTTAGGTAGGTTCGCTTCTTCTCCCCTTAGTCCCTCGCTGCAGTGAGTCTGTTGCCAGCAGATCTCACTGTAAAATAAAAAACCCTATATATACTTTCTCTCTAGGAGCTCAGGAGAGCCCCTAGTGTGCATCCAGCTCAGCCGGGCACAGGATTCTAACTGAGGTCTGGAGGAGGGTCATAGAGGGAGGAGCCAGTGCACACCAGGTAGTCCTAAATCTTTCTTAGCTGTGCCCAGTCTCCTGCGGAGCCGCTATTCCCCATGGTCCTTACGGAGTCCCCAGCATCCACTAGGACGTCAGAGAAATATTATATATGATGCTTGTACATAGTGTGTGACTTAAGGGGTCATATAGCATAGATCACATATTCCATGCGATCTGGGCGGGATCTAACCCCTAGGATCGCATTTCAATATGCAATCACATTGTGCTGATGTATTAATTAGCATCCACAGAGACAAGTGGCCCGAAAGGAGCCTGTCCGTGTGATGTGCTGCAGTGGCTGCTAGGAGTGCTGCACATCTGTGGTCAGCGTGACCGCACAAGCACAGAGGCCACTTCCGAGGAGAGTACCATAGAATCCTCTGCCGGCCAGCTCCGTGATGTGTAGCCCCTAGGCTACGATGGGCTCCCGCCATTTTCAGATGGCAGGATCTGCGGGGGCCAATATCGGGAATGCTTCGCATTCTGGATATCGGTAAATCTGGCAGCAGAAATCTATGGGGATGTGGCTGCCGGCAGAAATGGAGCGATCGCAGTAGGTGTAGGAGATATCTAGTGTGGTCCCTCCTTCATAGATTCAGGTGATACCTAATATTTCTGGCTGCAAATATGCAATGATAAATGGGCCCCTGAGTCTGTATACAGAGCAGAACGGAACTTGAATTGGAGAAAGCTGCGGCTGCTACATTGTAGCACTTAGTATACAGATTCAGAGACTCAGTCACACACAATATACAAATGTCATATCAATATAATCAGCACAGTGTCTTTGTGCTTCCTAGTCGCATTGCGTTGCAACTAAGACACATTTTCACCAAAAAAGATGCCCAACGCTAGAAGATTCTCATGCGACCTGGCGTGCCAAGAGTGGTCGTTTGGCATATCTCCAGCAAAGATGAATGAGGACACATCTGTGTATTGGGAGTGAATGTGTTGGGTCCTGAATACCCCAGTATGACACTGGATTTGTTTTAAGAGAAAATAAACCTGAACAAACATTTGAACACAAGGAATACATTTATTATACTTTATGGGCCAATACATTGAAAGTCAATACAGCTCTGATTTATCAGAACAGTACTCTTAAACTGCTGAAAAGATTATCTCCTATTTCCTTAGAGATTCTTCTTACACCCCAATTCTGCTTGAATCAGTAAATCAGCTGCATGTATAGCAACAAAGTATCCAGTGACTTTCCATAATAACTATATGCTCTGTGGTTTCAGTATATACAAAACATTATCAACCACTATTAGAGTGTATTATGACAGTTCTGAGCAAACGCTTACACTTCAGTGTCGGAATAAATCAATCATGTATCCCTTTCACATGTTTTAATGGATACATGTATTAATAGATGCCTCATATATGGAGTTTTGATACACATGTTTCTATGTTACTGTGTTATTTAAATTTTAAGCTCCACATTGGGAAATGCAAATGTTTTGTCATTGCCATTACCAATCACAGTATGGCACGGAAGCAATGTTTTATCATGAAACAATGCCATCTGTGCGCATAGAGCTCACCCATTAGATCTTGAGGTATGTACAATGGCAAAGTACGCACAGACTGAGGTGTGGTGCTGTAATTACACCAATTGCTACAATGCAGTGACGGGCACATCTAAGACTGTTAAGACTACACTAGGCACGTCAACTGAGCAACTGTGCTTAAAAATGTATCTATTAATAAGGTTCTTACAATAATCATTAGCTGACGTCCCGCTTCTACAGTGAGGAGGAGCAGATAACGGCAGCTACAGGAGGCAAAGCTAGTGCTGGAGAAGACAGCTGACAGAAGTGACCCGAGTCTTTACTTACAGCTGGGACACTTAGGGGGTCATTCCGAGTTGATTGCTAGCTGCCGTTGTTCACAGCGCAGCGATCAGGCTAAAAAGTCGGCTGTTCTGCGCATGGGCTGCAGTACGCACGCGCGAAGTACTTTCACACAAAACTATGCAGTTTTACACAAGGTCGAGCGTCTCTTTTCAGTCGCTCGGCTGATTGGTGAGTGATTGACAGGAAAGGGGCGTTTCTGGGAGGTAACTGACTGTTTTCCGGGAGTGTGCTAAAAAACGCAGTCGTGTCAGAAGATAACGCATGCCTGGGGAAACGGGGGAGTGGCTGGCCGAACGCAGGGCGTGTATGTGACGTCAAAACAGGAACTAAATAGTCTGCAGTGATCGCAAGGTAGGAGTAGGTTTGCAGCTACTCAGAAACTGCATGAAAATTTTTTCGATCAGTTCTGCTAACCTTTCGGTCGCACTTCTGCTAAGCTAAGATACACTGCCAGAGGGCGGCGGCTTAGCGTTTGCACTGCTGCTAAAAGCAGCTAGCGAGCGATCAACTCGGAATGAGGGCCTTAGAGCCTAATTCAGAGCAGCAGCAAATTTGTTAGCAGTTAGGCAAAACCACGTGCACTGTATGGGGGGCAGATATAACATGTGCAGAGAGAGTTAGATTTGGGTGAGGTGTGTTCAAACTGAAATCTAAATTGCAGTGTAAAAATAAAGCAGCCAGTATTTACCCTGCACAGAAACAATATAACCCACCCAAATCTAACTCTCTCTGCACATGTTATATCTGCCTCCCCTGCAGTGCACATCGTTTTGCCCAATTGCTAACAAACGTGCTGCTGCGATCAACTCAGAATTACCCCCTATGTGCACTGCAGGGTAGGCAGATATAACATTTGCAGAGAGAGTACAATAACAGGCGCTAGGCTTCTGCTATAGAAGCTGCTGTTACTCCGCGATAACTGTATTTCTCTAATGTTCTAAGGGATACTCGGATGGTCCCATGGGGTATAGATGGTGTCCATTGGAGCCTTGGCACTTTTAATTTCTTCAGAGAGTGCTGGCTCCTCCCCTCTATGCCCCTCCTGCAGACTCAGTTTAGCTCCAGAGTGTTTTCTTCAAAAACTTTATTGTAGTTTGTTCTTTTCAGGCAGCACTGATTGGCACCAGTCTGCCCGTATCGTGGGACTTAGGGGGGGAACCGGACTAACCTCTTGAAGAGTTAATGGTCCGGATCCCTGTTGATAGGACATAGCTCCTGAGGTGTTGTTTTGCTCGCCCCCAGCAGCAGCATACCGCCACCCCTAACAGAGCTGAAGACGCTGGTGTGGTGAGTACAGAAATCGGGGTTTCGGGTTAGCAGGTCCCTGGTTCACATGGCGGCATAAGGGTACGGCAGGCACTCTGCACTGCGGGCTGCGGTGCCCGCTGCATATACCCACACTGGCGCTGACACAGCAAAGGGGTTTTAACCCCGTTTTCTGTAGATTGGAGAGACTTGCCAGTATAATAAAGTACAGGGACCGCGCACCATTAAGGGGGCAGGGCTTCCCTGAGAGCAGGACCAGTGGCTCAGAGGCACCATTTCCTGCTGCATCACACTACAGGCTGCATGCAGGGAAGCGTCGCTCCTCCAATGACCCTCTAAAGCACCTTACACTGGTAACAGGGGGTTTGTAGAAGGGGGGGAGCTATATAGTGTCTGCATAAACTAGCTACCTTATCTAAGGTTCTAGTTTCTGCCATGCAAAGCACTGCTTTAGCTGATTGAGGCAGGAGTGTGCTGGTTTCTCTCCCTCCTTGTCTCACTCCATCCAGACTGTAAACTGGGTTACTGTGTATATTTCACTGCTCCTGCGTGTGTGTTCTGCTGTATAAACATATCTGGCAAGAAAGTTATATGTCAGTCCTGTAGCACAAAGTTTTTCCCCACTCCAGTTGTGTACTCATTGCAGTCTCCCTTCACAGGAAAGCAGCACACAGGAACCAGAATGGCTGGATAATCAGGGGAAAGTCATGCAGCACAAAGTTTTCCCCTCTCCCAGGATGGGATCTCTGTTGTGTGCACAGTGCAGTCCCCCTTCACAAGGAAGCAGCACTCAAGAGCCAGCATGGCTGGACTAAATGAAAGGGATGTTTACAGACATATAGGGGTATATTCAATTGAGGTCAGATCCACTCCGACATGCATTTGTCGGAAGACAAGGGCTATTCAATGCCCATCTCAATTCGACTTTAAAAAAGTCGAATTGAGATGAGGGACCGGAGAGGGGGGAGAGCCGCGGGCAGATGGGGGACAGCAGCGCTGCAGGAGGATGTGTCGCAGCTGCCAGACCTCACGGCAGCGTCCCCCCTGGCTCCAGCAAGTGGGACCTCACTTGCTGAAGCCGGGTGGACGCTGCCGTGAGCGTCGGCTATGACACATCCTCCTGCAGCGCTGTGCTGTAGCGCTGCTGTCCCCCGTCTGCCCGCGGCTCTCCCCCCTCTCCTCCTCTCAGGTCCCTCATCACAGTTCGACTTTTTTTTAAGTCGAACTGAGATGGTCGGAAACGGGGCCAAAACCTGTTGAATTTGGCCCCGTTTCCCTCAGAAGCATGCGAATCGGCAGCTATACCGCCAATTCACATACTATTCGACAAGTCGAATTCCCCGACTTGTCGACTAAAAATGCTGGGGACTGAATAGGTCGTAACCCCTTCCTACCTGAAAAAGTCGAAAACTGACGTCTTTTCGACAAGACGGCAGTTTCAACCTTAATTGAATATACCCCATCATCTGTACTGGATACTGCCAGGCAGGAGAGGCAAGATTCTAAAAGAAGTCTGTGGCTGATTTTATGTTAAGCATTCAGACACAGACCAGCCTCTCAGCCCCCTATACTTATTTCACAAAAAGTACATTACCCCAGGTTCTAGTCTGCATCTGATGACGAAATTCCAGATCTGGAAGAGGGGGAGGTGAATGAAGGTATGGGGGACGGTACTGTCTCAGGGAGTGGAAGCTCTTATCTACTCTATTCGAGATGTCCTGAATATCCCTGATAAGGAGACATACACAGTAAAAGTATTGTTTTTAACGAAAAAACAAAATCTCCTCTACTTTCCTAACCCAAAAGCTTTAAACACACTATTTAGAATTTCAGATCCCTATGAGGATGCTGATGTCCTTTCCTTTTCATCGAGGATAGGAAGGTGTGGAAAAATCCACCTACAGTGGATACTTCAGTGTCCGGGCTGTCACGTAAGATTGTGCTGCCTGTACCTGGAGCTATCTCCTTAAAAGACCCTGCTGATCATAAAATTGAGACTACTCTCAAATCTATTTACACAGCAGTGGGAGTTGCTCAGTGACCCACAATTGCATGTGGATGATTACAAGGGCCATTGTTAAATGTACGGGTAATATACTGAAAGGTTTTGACACGATGCCTCAGGATGAAATTATCACACTCCTGTGACATGTACAGGATTCTGCATATTTTATGTGTGTAGAATTCTAGGAAATAGGCCTGATCAATACACGCTCAACGACTATGGCAGTGTCAGCACGCAGAGCATTATGGCTGCGGCGGTGGACAGCAGACGCTGATTACAAGAGAGGAGAGAGCTTTCCCTTTACGGGGGAGGTTTTGTTCGGTGATGAACTGAACAAGTGGATTTCACATGCTAAGGCTGGTAAGTCCACCTGTCTCACATCTGCAGCTCCGCCGGCTGGACGTGCTTACCCAGGCCCCACTGCAGTCCTTTCAGGTTGACAGATTTGAGGGAACCTTCAATGCCGCTAGAGGACCCAGAGGTATACCGCGCAGACCAGCGGCCACTGGTTCACAGGAGCAGTGCTCAGGCTCAGCCTCTTCCATGCCATTAGCATGACGGTTGGCCCCAGATTCTAGGGGCCTTACAGGTGGGAGCTTGCCTCAAATATTTCAGTCACATTTGGGCAGGCTTCTGCCAGGATCCCTGGGTGAAAGACCTACTCTCCCAGGGCTACAGGTTAGGGTTTCAAACACTCCCACCTCACAGATTCTTCAGGTCAAGCGTACCAGTTTCACACGAAACAAGAGTAACCTTGCAAGAAGACATGCAAAAACTGTTACGGATGCAGGTCACTGTTCCAGTTCCGCCTCAACTCCAAATGGGTTATTATTCCAGCCTGTTTTGTGGTACCGAAACCAAACGGTTCGATACAGTCGATCTTCAGCCTCAAATCACTGAACCCGTTCTTCCAAGTATTCCACTTCCAGATGAAGTCTCTGAGAGCGGTGATCTCAGGTCTGGAAGAAGGGGAATTCCTGGTATTTCTGGATATCAAGGATGCGTATCTTCACATCCTAATATGGCCGCTTCATCAGGCATACCTCAGTTTTGCACTGCAGGACAGTCACTACCAGGTCCAAGCCTTGACTTTCGGTCTCTCAACGGCACCGAGGGTGTTCACAGATCACAGATGATGGAAAGCATCAGCCATACAATACGATTTCTCACGGATCATAGGTGGATTCTCAATCTGCAGAAATCCCGCCTAGAACCTACCAGACGCTTCGGTTACTGGTAATGATTCTGGACACGGTGTCTCAGAAAGTGTTCCTTCCTATGGACAAGGCAAAAGGCAATTCAGACGATGGTGCGTTCCATTCTGAACCCGAACAAAATCTCAGTACATCCTTGCATACGCCTACTGGGAGAGATGATGGCCTCCTACGAGGCAGTTCGGTACAGAAGATTCCATGCATGACCAATCCAGCTGGATCTATTGGACTAATGGTCGGGACCACATCTGCACATGCGCCAGATGATATGACTTTCACCAAAAGCCAGGATTTCCCTCTTATGGTGGTTGCAGATCTCCCACCTGGTGGGGGGAAGGGGGGGGGGTCGACACTTCGGAATTCAGGATTGGATTCTGTTGACAACAGTTGTGAGCCTCCGTGGTTATGGTTCAGTGACCCAAGGGGCTCGGTTCTACGGTAAGTGGTCGGATCAAGAGTCCTCCCTTCAGATGAATGTTCTGGAACTCAGGGCGATTTACAATGCCCTTCTGCAGGCCTTTTCTATCCTTCAGTATCGGGCCATAAAGGTACGGTCGGAAAATCAGACTGTGGCGTACATAGCCCGACAAGGAGGTCCACACAGCAGAGCTGCAATGAGAGAGGTGTCCAAGATACTCTTCTGGGCTGAGCGGAATGCCAAGGCCATTTTCACAATACTCATTCCGGGAGCAGACGATTCAGGAGCAGACTTCCTCAGCAGACATGGTCTGCACCCGGGGGAATGGGGCCTCCACCCGCAAGTGTTTCAGCAGAGACTTCATTGGTGGGTCTACCCGCAACTCGACATGTTGGCTTCTCAGCTCACCATGAAGCTTCTGCGTTCCTGTTCTAGGATGAGGGATCCACAGGCCACAGCGGTGGACGCTCTGACGCCGCCGTGGATTTACCAATTCCTCTAATTCCCAGAGTTCTCAATGGACTTAATGGAAAAGAGTTCAGGCAATTCTGATTGCCCCAGACTGGCTCCGCAGGGCCTGGTATGCAGACCTCCTTGCATTGTAACTCGTAGGCCCCTGGCCCCTGCCAATTCAGGATGCTCTTCTTACACAAGGGCCGTTAGTCTATCCAGACTTACCACGGCTACGTATAATGGAATGGATGTTGATTGGGAGGTTTTGCCCAGGAAAGAGATTGCGGGCAAGGTTATCTCAACTATGATCCAAGCCGGGCAGATGGTCACGTCGAAACATTACCATCGCATATGGGAGACATGTATCTCTTGGTGTGAGGGTCGACAGTATTCTGCTGTGGATTTTCGTCTGGGACGTTTCTTGCACTTACTGCAGGCTGTTGGGTTGGGCCTACGTTTAGGCTCCATAACAGTTCAGATCTCAGCCATGTCCTTTTCTTTTTCTTCCTGGAAAAAATTGGCTGTTCTCCCAGTAGTCCAGACGTTCTTGAAGGGTGTCCTCCTTATTCGACCACCCTTTGTGCCTCCCACGGCGCCATGGGATCTCAATGTGATTCTGACCTTTCTCCAATCGGATTGATTGAGCCTTTCCACAAGGTGGATATGGAATATTTGACGTGGAAGGCTATCATGTTGTTGACCTTGGCGTCTGCAAGGCGTGTTTCAGAATTAGGGGCCTTATCCTGTAAGAGTCCTTCTCTGTCATTTCATGAGGATGGAGCGGAGCTCTGCACTCGCTAGACATTCTTGCCTGGGTGGTGTCTGCATTTCATATCAATTCGCCGATAGTGGTTCCAGTTGTCACTGGCACGTCTGTTACACCAAAGTCCTTGTACGTGGTTCAGGCTTTGGGGATTTACAGTATGTCAAGAGACAGCACGTCTCGTTTTTTGTTATCTATGATGCTTCAAATATTGGTTGTCCTGCTTCGAAGCAGTCTATTGCATGTTGGGTCAGGCTTACGATCCAACGGTCTTACTCTTCGGCGGCTTTGCTGCTGCCAAGGTCTGTTCAGGCCCACTCCACACAGTCGGTGGGTTCTTCCTGGGCGGCTACCCGGGGTTTCTCAACTTTGCAGTTATGCCGTGCAGCTTATTCGTTGGGTTTGAACACGTTGTTAAGTCTTACAGGTTCGACCCCTTGCTACTGAGGACCTTCAGTTGGTCAATCGGGTTTGCAGGGGTCTCAGCACTCTCCCACCCGGTCTGGGAGCTTTGGGACTTCCCCATGGTACTAAGACCATCCCAGTATCCCCTAGGACGTTAGCGAAAATAGGATTTTAATACCTACCGGTAAATCCTTTTCTTATAGTCCGTAGGGTATACTGGTCGCCCGCCTCTGTGCTTTGTTATTTTCCTGCAAGTGTTATTCTTGTGTGTTGGTAGTTGGGTCGGCTGTTGCTGTCCCCATTTTCCACATGTGGTTAGCGTTGCTATACTATTTTCAAGTTGTGGTTAGCGTTGCTATCCTCTTGTTTTGTTGTGTGCTGGTTCGTTCTCTCACCACTTTCTTGTCTGTTTTCCTCCTCTCAAAGTATGTCCGTCTCCTTGGGCACAGTTTTCCTAGACTGAGTCTGCAAGAGGGGCATAGAGGTGAGGAGCCAGCACACTCTGAAGAAATTTAAAGTGCCAAGGCTCCAATGGACCCCATCTATACCCCATGGTACTAAGACGATCCCAGTATCCCCTACAGACTACGAGAAAAGGATTTACCAGTAGGTATTAAAATCCTATTTTTTATTACATGGACTCCAGTATACCAGAATTATTTAAACAAAGTTTGGCTCAAAATGTGGTGTGAAAAGTAACACTTTTTGTTATCTAGGAGACATGAAAAACCTCAGTGAAGATGCAAAGCAAAAACTTTATACATTGCTACAAAATGAAGATATAGAGAAGAACTGGTCCACATTGGCACAGAACCTGGGCCTGGGCATATTAAACAGTGCCTTCAGGTTAAGTCTTTCACCTTCCAAAACCTTATTGGACAATTTTGAGGTGAGTAAGGTTTAAACTGATTACCTCCTTTCTATAGCTCGTGTAGTAAGCCTACTTTATCCACCATAAAACACCTGCACATTGCATCTGATTGGTCTGTCCAGGGCACACTTACCCTCTGTTCTAGGGAGATATCTCCACTAGAAGTGTGGATAGGTATGTGGAGATGTGTAAAACCCACCAGAAGCTCATTATACGAGTGTGTACATGTCACATTATAGAGTCTAATTCAGGTTGGATCGCAAAACGTGCTAAAAAGATGCGGGCTCGAAATTGTCAGCTGCAGGTGTCGGAACAGTCAGCGATGCCCGCGCATATCAGTCTTCTATCTTTTAGATAGCAGGGGCATCTGTGTTTGTAAGTAGCGGCTGTGCTGCAATATGCTGATGCCACAGAAGGCCTCTTGTGTAAGTAGACGCCTCCTGGCATCAGTAAGTAGACAGACCACTGGATCCCTCTGCGTGAACATCGGCCATCTGAGTGACCCTTAGGTTACTCAGGGTGTCCGGTGTTTTTACGCAGCCAGGTCTAGTGAAGCTGCGTTCAAGGACGCAACCACTGGCCTTTGCACACACAAAAAATGGGAGACACCCCCCCATTTTCTGGAATGCTGGCCACCACCCCTTCCCCGCACCCAAACAGACGCAGCAAGTCAATCATGTTGCGGTCTAGGGGGCACTGTGAGTGCAATCGCAGCAGAGATCTGCACATGCGCAGATTTGAAAGCAGGAAATATACACAAACCATCAGGATTACGTCCACCTCTCTCTGAATCTGGCCCTATATAACATTTGTTCATATATACTGTGCATTACACTCCACACTTACATGCTGTGATTTTTAAATGTTTTATCAAAAATGTGTGGGCGATTTGCAGCTTCATGCTTAGTATAATAGGAGAGCTGAGGTACGTCTATGTGATGTAACAGCAGTATATTCTATTGTGGTGTTCCAGGTTTCTGGAGGGACAGTAGCTGAGCTTCTTGGTGCCTTGAAAACAATGTCATTCACAGAAGCTATTGAAATCATTGAGCAGTCACAGCCAAGCCTCACTAGGACATCCCCAGTTGCTGATTGCTATGCCGAGGCCTCTGACATCACACAGACAGAAGGTGAATGTCTTTTATGTGTACAATCAAAATGTGGGTTGTCCATTGAAGGGGCTGCCATCGATGGCAGGAAATCATCAATGGAAATTGTTGATGGTTTGAAACATTGATGGATTGTGCATGTGCAAAAGAGACCAGCAGTGTGTGCCAGTGTCACTGCTGGCTTATTGGTTATCACCCACCCCGCCCCCATGCAGTGACTCCGCACTCCTCTCTCATGCAGTGACTTCTGTAGTACACAGTTCCACTGCAGCAACATCATTGTCACGGAGACCCCATACAGTTATATCTATAGTATCCTATAAATGTCTGATTGGGAGATGTACGTCAACCCAATTATTTACATACATCTCCTGTGGCGCATGTGCAGGATGCATTTTGTGCATGCACAGAATGGGTCCTGTGTACTTGCACGTGGTGCTCCCAAGCCGCAGCCTGATTGACAGGTTGCAGCTGTTTGGGGGCGGAGCTAGGCAGCATTTCCAGTGTCACCCCCATTTCTCTATCGTCCTAGTGGATGCTGGGGTTCCTGAAAGGACCATGGGGAATAGCGGCTCCGCAGGAGACAGGGCACAAAAAGTAAAGCTTTAGGATCAGGTGGTGTGCACTGGCTCCTCCCCCTATGACCCTCCTCCAAGCCTCAGTTAGATTTTTGTGCCCGGCCGAGAAGGGTGCAATCTAGGTGGCTCTCCTAAAGAGCTGCTTAGAAAAGTTTAGCTTAGGTTTTTTATTTTACAGTGAGTCCTGCTGGCAACAGGATCACTGCAACGAGGGACTTAGGGGAGAAGAAGTGAACTCACCTGCGTGCAGGATGGATTGGCTTCTTTGGCTACTGGACATTAGCTCCAGAGGGACGATCACAGGTACAGCCTGGATGGTCACCGGAGCCTCGCCGCCGGCCCCCTTGCAGATGCTGAAACAAGAAGAAGGTCCAGAATCGGCGGCATGAAGACTCCTCAGTCTTCTTAAGGTAGCGCACAGCACTGCAGCTGTGCGCCATTTCCTCTCAGCACACTTCACACGGCAGTCACTGAGGGTGCAGGGCGCTGGGAGGGGGGCGCCCTGGGAGGCAATGAAAACCTATTTCTCTAACGTCCTAGTGGATGCTGGGACTCCGTCAGGACCATGGGGAACAGCGGGCTCTGCAGGAGACAGGGCACATCTAAAAAAGCTTTTAGGTCACATGGTGCGTACTGGCTCCTCCCCCTATGACCCTCCTCCAAGCCTCAGTTAGGTTTTTGTGCCCGTCCGAGAGGGTGCAATCTAGGTGGCTCTCCTAAAGAGCTGTTTAGAAAAGTTTTTTTTAGGTTTCAATCTCAGTGATTCCTGCTGGCAACAGGATCACTGCATCGAGGGACTTAGGGGAGAGATTTCCAACTCACCTGCGTGCAGGATGGATTGGAGTCTTAGGCTACTGGACACTTAGCTCCAGAGGGAGTCGGAACACAGGTCAGCCTGGGGTTCGTCCCGGAGCCGCGCCGCCGATCCCCCTTACAGACGCTGAAGAGACGGCAGAACGGAGGTCCGGAAAGCAGGCGGCAGAAGACTCCTCAGTCTTCTTGAAGGTAGCGCACAGCACGGCAGCTGTGCGCCATTGTTGTCACACGGCTCACTGACTCAGTCACGGAGGGTGCAGGGCGCTGCTGGGGGCGCCCTGGGCAGCAATATAATTACCTTTAGTGGCAAAATAAATACATCACATATAGCCATTAAGGCTATATGTATGTATTTTAACCCAGGCCAGTTTCTTAAAAACCGGGGAAAAGCCCGCCGAAAAAGGGGCGGAGCTTATTCTCCTCAGCACTCAGCGCCATTTTCCTGCTCAGCTCCGCTGGTGAGGAAGGCTCCCAGGTCTCTCCCCTGCACTGCACTACAGAAACAGGGTAACAAAGAGAAGGGGGGCATAAATTGGCGATATTTATATATTAAGAGCGCATATATAGTAAACAACACCTTCTAGGGTTGTTTATATACATTTATAGCGCTTTTGGTGTGTGCTGGCAAACTCTCCCTCTGTCTCCCCAAAGGGCTAGGGGGTCCTGTCTTCGATTAGAGCATTCCCTGTGTGGCTGCTGTGTGTCGGTACGTGTGTGTCGACATGTATGAGGACGATGTTGGTGTGGAGGCAGAGCAATTGCCGATGATGGTAATGTCACCCCCTAGGGAGTCGACACCGGAATGGATGGCTTTAGTTATGGAATTACGTGATAATGTCAGCACATTACAAAAGTCAGTTGACGAAATAAGACGCCCGGCAAACCAGTTAGTACCGGTTCAGGCGTCTCAGACACCGTCAGGGGCTGTAAAACGTCCTTTACCTCAGTCAGTCGACACGGGTACCGACACAGATGAATCTAGTGTCGACGGTGAAGAAACAAACGTATTTTCCAATAGGGCCACACGTTATATGATCACGGCAATGAAGGAGGCTTTGCAGATCTCTGATACTGCTGGTACCTCAAAAAGGGGTATTATGTGGGGGGTGAAAAAACTACCTGTATTTTTTCCAGAATCAGAGGAATTGAATGACGTGTGTGATGAAGCGTGGGTTAACCCCGATAGAAAACTGCTAATTTCCAAGAAGTTATTGGCATTATACCCTTTCCCACCAGAGGTTAGGGCGCGCTGGGAAACACCCCCTAGGGTGGATAAGGCGCTCACACGTTTATCAAAGCAAGTGGCGTTGCCGTCTCCTGATACGGCCGCCCTCAAGGATCCAGCAGATAGGAGGCTGGAAACTACACTGAAGAGTATATACACACATACTGGTGTTATACTGCGACCGGCAATAGCCTCAGCCTGGATGTGCAGTGCTGGGGTAGTGTGGTTGGATTCTCTGACTGAAAATATTGATACCCTGGATAGGGACAGTATTTTATTGACTCTAGAGCAATTAAAGGATGCTTTCCTTTATATGCGAGATGCTCAGAGGGATGTTTGTACTCTAGCATCAAGAGTAAGCGCGATGTCCATATCTGCCAGAAGAAGTTTATGGACGCGACAGTGGTCAGGTGATGCGGATTCCAAGAGGCATATGGAAGTATTGCCATATAAAGGAGAGGAATTGTTTGGGGTCGGTCTTTCGGACCTGGTGGCCACGGCAACTGCCGGCAAATCCACTTTTTTACCTCAGACCCCCTCCCAACAGAAAAAGACACCGTCTTTTCAGCCGCAGTCCTTTCGCTCCTATAAAAAGCGACCAAAAGGACAGTCTTATCTGCCGCGAGGCAGAGGAAAGGGTAAGAAAGGGCAGCAAGCAGCCCCTGCCCAGGAACAGAAGCCCGCCCCGGCTTCTACAAAGCCATCAGCATGACGCTGGGGCTTTACAAGCGGACTCAGGAACGGTGGGGGGTCGACTCAAGATTTTCAGCAATCAATGGGTTCACTCACAAGTGGACCCGTGGGTCCTGCAGATAGTATCTCAGGGTTACATGCTGGAGTTCGAAAGGTCTCCCCCTCGCCGGTTCCTAAAGTCTGCTTTACCAACGTCTCCCTCAGAAAGGACGTCGGTTTTGGAAGCCATTCACAAGCTGTATTCTCAGCAGGTGATAGTCAAGGTACCCCTCCTACAACAGGGAAAGGGGTATTATTCCACACTATTTGTGGTACCGAAACCGGACGGTTCGGTAAGGCCTATTCTAAATCTGAAATCCTTGAACCTGTACATAAAGAAATTCAAGTTCAAGATGGAGTCACTCAGAGCAGTGATAGCGAATCTGGAAGAAGGAGACTTCATGGTGTCCTTGGACATAAAAGATGCTTATCTACATGTCCCGATTTACCCCTCACACCAAGGGTATCTCAGGTTCGTGATACAAGACTGTCATTATCAGTTTCAAACGCTGCCGTTTGGGTTGTCCACGGCCCCTCGGGTCTTTACCAAGGTAATGACCGAAATGATGGTTCTTCTACGAAGAAAAGGCGTATTAATTATCCCTTACTTGGACGATCTCCTGATAAGGGCAAAGTCCAGAGAACAGCTGGAAGTCGGTGTAGCGCTAACACAAGTAGTGCTTCAGCAACACGGGTGGATTCTAAATCTTCCAAAATCTCAATTGACCCCGACAACACATCTGCTGTTCCTGGGCATGATTCTGGACACGGTTCAGAAAAAGGTATTTCTCCCGGAAGAGAAAGCAAGGGAGTTATCCGAACTTGTCAAGAACCTCCTAAAACCAGGAACTGTGTCAGTACATCAATGCACAAGAGTCCTGGGAAAGATGGTGGCTTCGTACGAAGCGATTCCATTCGGCAGATTCCATGCACGAACATTTCAGTGGGATCTGCTGGACAAATGGTCCGGATCGCATCTGCACATGCATCAGCGGATAACACTGTCACCGAGAACAAGGTTGTCTCTCCTGTGGTGGTTGCAGACTGCCCATCTGTTAGTGGGCCGCAGATTCGGCATACAGGACTGGGTCCTGGTGACTACGGATGCTAGCCTACGAGGTTGGGGAGCAGTCACAAAGGGAAGAAACTTCCAGGGCGTGTGGTCAAACCTGGAGACGTCTCTTCACATAAATATACTGGAGCTAAGAGCGATCTACAATGCTCTAAGCCTGGCAAAATCGCTGCTTCAGGGTCAGCCGGTGTTGATCCAGTCCGACAACATCACGGCAGTCGCCCACGTAAACCGACAAGGCGGCACGAGAAGCAGGAGTGCAATGGCAGAAGCTGCAAGGATTCTGCGCTGGGCGGAGAATCATGTCGTAGCACTGTCAGCAGTGTTCATCCCGGGAGTGGACAACTGGGAAGCAGATTTCCTCAGCAGACACGACCTTCACCCGGGAGAGTGGGGACTTCATCCAGAAGTTTTCCACATGATTGTGAACCGTTGGGAAAAACCAAAGGTGGACATGATGGCGTCTCGCCTCAACAAAAAATTGGACAGGTATTGCGCCAGGTCAAGAGACCCTCAGGCAATAGCTGTGGACGCTCTGGTAACACCGTGGGTGTACCAGTCAGTGTATGTGTTCCCTCCTCTGCCTCTCATACCAAAGGTACTGAGAATTATACGGAAAAGAGGAGTAAGAACAATACTGGTAGCTCCGGACTGGCCAAGAAGAACTTGGTATCCGGAACTTCAAGAGATGCTCACGGAGGATCCGTGGCCTCTACCTCTACGAAGGGATCTGCTTCAGCAGGGACCTTGTATGTTCCAAGACTTACCGCGGCTGCGTTTGACGGCATGGCGGTTGAACGCCGGATTCTAAAAGAGAAGGGCATTCCTGAGGAAGTTATTCCTACTTTAATTAAAGCCAGGAAAGAAGTGACCGCACAACATTATCACCGCATTTGGAGAAAATATGTTGCGTGGTGTGAGGCCAAGAAGGCTCCAACGGAAGAATTTCAATTGGGTCGATTCTTACATTTCCTGCAAGCAGGATTGTCTATGGGCCTCAAATTGGGGTCCATTAAAGTTCAAATTTCGGCCTTATCAATTTTCTTCCAGAAGGAATTGGCGTCAGTGCCTGAAGTACAAACTTTTGTCAAAGGTGTACTACATATACAACCCCCAATAGTGCCTCCAGTGGCACCGTGGGATTTGAACGTGGTTCTAAATTTTCTCAAATCTCATTGGTTTGAGCCTTTAAAATCGGTAGATTTAAAATACCTTACATGGAAGGTAACCATGCTGTTGGCCCTGGCTTCAGCCAGGAGAGTTTCGGAGTTGGCAGCTTTGTCATACAAAAGCCCATATCTGATATTCCATTCGGACAGGGCAGAATTGAGGACACGTCCTCAATTTCTCCCTAAGGTGGTTTCGGCATTTCACTTGAACCAGCCTATTGTGGTGCCTGCGGCTACTAGCGACTTGGAGGACTCCAAGTTACTGGACGTTGTCAGAGCATTAAAAATATATATTTCAAGGACAGCTGGAGTCAGAAAATCTGACTCGTTGTTTACATTGTATGCACCCAACAAGTTGGGTGCTCCTGCGTCTAAACAGACGATTGCACGTTGGATATGTAGTACAATCCAACTTGCACATTCTGTGGCAGGCCTGCCACAGCCTAAATCTGTAAAGGCCCATTCCACAAGGAAAGTGGGCTCATCCTGGGCGGCTGCCCGAGGAGTCTCGGCATTACAACTTTGCCGAGCAGCTACGTGGTCAGGGGAGAACACGTTTGTAAAATTTTACAAATTTGATACTCTGGCTAAAGAGGACCTGGAGTTCTCTCATTCGGTGCTGCAGAGTCATCCGCACTCTCCCGCCCGTTTGGGAGCTTTGGTATAATCCCCATGGTCCTGACGGAGTCCCAGCATCCACTAGGACGTTAGAGAAAATAAGAATTTACTTACCGATAATTCTATTTCTCATAGTCCGTAGTGGATGCTGGGCGCCCATCCCAAGTGCGGATTGTCTGCAATGCTTGTACATAGTTATTGTTACAAAAATCGGGTTATTACTGTTGTTGTGAGCCATCTGTTCAGAGGCTACTTCGTTTGTGTTATCATACTGTTAACTGGGTTCAGATCACAAGTTGTACGGTGTGATTGGTGTGGCTGGTATGAGTCTTACCCGGGATTCAAGATCCTTCCTTATTGTGTACGCTCGTCCGGGCACAGTACCTAACTGAGGCTTGGAGGAGGGTCATAGGGGGAGGAGCCAGTACGCACCATGTGACCTAAAAGCTTTTTTAGATGTGCCCTGTCTCCTGCGGAGCCCGCTGTTCCCCATGGTCCTGACGGAGTCCCAGCATCCACTACGGACTATGAGAAATAGAATTATCGGTAAGTAAATTCTTATTTTTTGGCTAAAAATACCTCACATATAGCCTCCGGGGGCTATATGGAGATATTTAACCCCTGCCAGAATCCGTTAAGAGCGGGAGACGAGGCCGCCGAAAAAGGGGCGGGGCCTATCTCCTCAGCACACAGCGCCATTTTCCCTCACAGAAAGGCTGGAGGGAAGGCTCCCAGGCTCTCCCCTGCACTGCACTACAGAAACAGGGTTAAAACAGAGAGGGGGGGCACTAATTTGGCGTTAAAAATATATAAAAAAGATGCTATAAGGGAAAACACTTATATAAGGTTGTCCCTATATAATTATAGCGTTTTTGGTGTGTGCTGGCAAACTCTCCCTCTGTCTCTCCAAAGGGCTAGTAGGTCCTGTCCTCTATCAGAGCATTCCCTGTGTGTGTGCTGTGTGTCGGTACGTGTGTGTCGACATGTATGAGGACGATGTTGGTGAGGAGGCGGAGCAATTGCCTGTAATGGTGATGTCACTCTCTAGGGAGTCGACACCGGAATGGATGGCTTATTTAGGGAATTACGTGATAATGTCAACACGCGGCAAGGTCGGTTGACGACATGAGACGGCCGACAAACAATTAGTACCGGTCCAGACGTCTCAAAAACACCGTCAGGGGTTTTAAAACGCCCGTTTACTTTAGTCGGTCGACACAGACAGAGAGGGACACTGAATCCAGTGTCGACGGTGAATAAACAAACGTATTCCTTATTAGGGCCACACGTTAAGGGCAATGAAGGAGGTGTTACATATTTCTGATACTACAAGTACCACAAAAGAGGGTATTATGTGGGATGTGAAAAAACTACCGTAGTTTTTCCTGAATCAGATAAATTAAATGAAGTGTGTGATGTTGCGTGGGTTCCCCCCGATAGAAAATATGGGCGGTATACCCTTTCCCGCCAGAAGTTAGGGCGCGTTGGGAAACACCCCTTAGGGTGGATAAGGCGCTCACACGCTTATCAGAACAAGTGGCGGTACCGTCTATAGATAGGGCCGTCCTCAAGGAGCCAGCTGACAGGAGGCTGGAAAATATCATAAAAAGTATATACACACATACTGGTGTTATACTGCGACCAGCGATCGCCTCAGCCTGGATGTGCAGAGCTGGGGTGGCTTGGTCGGATTCCCTGACTAAAAATATTGATACCCTTGACAGGGACAGTATTTTATTGACTATAGAGCATTTAAAGGATGCATTTCTATATATGCGAGATGCACAGAGGGATATTTGCACTCTGGCATCAAGAGTAAGTGCGATGTCCATATCTGCCAGAAGATGTTTATGGACACGACAGTGGTCAGGTGATGCAGATTCCAAACGGCACAAAGGTGTATTGCCGTATAAAGGAAGAGGAGTTATTTGGGGTCGGTCCATCGGACCTGGTGGCCACGGCAACTGCTGGAAAATCCACCGTTTTTACCCTAAGTCACATCTCTGCAGAAAAAGACACCGTCTTTTCAGCTTCAGTCCTTTCGTCCCTATAAGAGTCATATCTGCCCAGGGATAGAGGAAAGGGAAGAAGACTGCAGCAGGCAGCCCATTCCCAGGAACAGAAGCGTTCCACCGCTTCTGACAAGCTCTCAGCATGACGCTGAGACCGTACAGGACCCCTGGATCCTACAAGTAGTATCCCAGGGGTACAGATTGGAATGTCGAGACGTTTCCCCTGCGCAGGCTCCTGAAGTCTGCTTTACCAAGGTCTCCCTCCGACAAGGAGGCAGTATGGGAAACAATTCACGAGCTGTATTTCCAGCAGGTGATAATTAAATTACCCCTCCTACAACAAGAAAAGGGGTATTATTCCACACTATATTGTGGTACTGAAGCCAGAAGGCTAGGTGAGACCTATTCTAAATCTAAAAAAAAAAAAAAATTTGAACACTTACAAAGGTTCAAATCAAGATGGAGTCACTCAGAGCAGTGATAACGAACCGGGAAGAAGGGGACTATATGGTGTCCCGAGACATCAGGGATGCTTACCTCCATGTCCCAAATTTGCCCTTATCACTAAGGGTACCTCAGGTTCGTGGTACAGAACTGTCACTATCAGTTTCAGACGCTGCCGTTTGGATTGTCCACGGCACCCCGGGTCTTTAACAAGGTAATGGCCGAAATGATGGTTCTTCTTCGAAGAAAAGGCGTCTTAATTATCCCTTACTTGGACGATCTCCTGATAAGGGCAAAGTCCAGGGAACAGTTGGAGGTCGGAGTAGCACTATCTCGGATACTGTTACAACAGCAGGGGTGGATTTTAAATATTCCAAAATCGCAGCTGATCCCGACAACAAGTCTCCTGTGCTTAGGGATGATTCTGGACACAGTCCAGAAAAAGGTGTTTCTCCCGGAAGAGAAAGCCAGGGAGTTATCCGAGCTAGTCAGGAACCTCCTAAAATCAGTGCATCATTGCACAAGGGCCATGGTAAAAAAAATGGTGACTTCCTTCGAAGCAATTCCAGTCGGCAGATTTCATGCAAGAACTTTTCAGTGGGATCTGCTGGACAAATGGTCCGGATCGCATCTTCAGATGCATCAGCGGATAACCCTATATCCAAGGACAAGGGTGTCTCTCCTGTGGTGGTTACAGAGTGCTCATCTTCTAGAGGGCCGCAGATTCGGCATTCAGTTTTGGATGTTGGTGACCACGGAGGCCAGCCCGAGAGGCTGGGGAGCAGTCACACAAGGAAAAAATTTCCAGGGAGTGTGATCAAGTCTGGAGACTTTTCTCCACATAAATATAGCTAAGGGTAAATTTATAATGCTCTAAGCTTAGCAAGACCTCTGCTTCAAGGTCAGCCGGTATTGATCCAGTGGGATAAAACATCACGGCAGTCGCCCACGTAAATAGACAGGGCGGCACAAGAAGCAGGAGGGCAGTGGCAAAAACTGCAAGGACTTTTCGCTGGGCGGAAAATCATGTGATAGCACTGTCAGCAGTGTTTCATTCCGGGAATGGAAACTGGGAAGCAGACTTCCTCAGTAGGCACGACCTCCACCCGGCAGAGTGGGAACTTCATGGGGAAGTTTTCCACATGATTGTAAACCGTTGGGAATTACCAAAGGTGGACATGATGGCGTCCCGTCTGAACAAAAAACGGGACAGGTATTGCGCCAGGTTAAGAGACCCTCAGGCAATAGCTGTGGACGTTCTGGTAACACCGTGGGTGTACCAGTCGGTGTATGTGTTCCATCCTCTGCTTTTCATACCTAAGGTACTGAGAATTATAAGACGTAGAGGAGTAAGAACTATACTCATGGCTCCGGATTGGCCAAGAAGGACTTGGTACCCGGAACTTCAAGAGATGCTCACAGAGGACTTATGGCCTCTGCCGCTAAGAAGGGACTTGTTTCAGCAAGTACCATGTCTGTTCCAAGACTTACCGCAGCTGCGTTTGACGGCATGGCGGTGGAACGCCGGATCCTAAGGGAAAAGGCATTCAGGAAGAGGTCATTCCTACCCTGGTCAAAGCCAGAAAGGAGGTGACCGCACAACATTATCACCACATGTGGCGAAAATATGTTGCGTGGTGTGAGGCCAGGAAGGCCCCACGAAGAAATTTCAACTCGGTCGATTCCTGCATTTCCTGCAAACAGGAGTGTCTATGGGCCTCAAATTGGGGTCCATTAAGGTTCAAATTTCGGCCCTGTCGATTTTTCTTCCAGAAAGAATTGGCTTCAGTTCCTGAAGTCCAGAAGTTTGTCAAGGGAGTATTGCATATACAACCCCCTTTTGTGCCTCCAGTGGCACTGTGGGATCTCAACGTAGTTCTGGGATTCCTCAAAACACATTGGTTTAAAACCAGTCAAATCTGTGGATTTGAAGCATCTCACATGAAAAGTGAACATGCTCTTGGACCTGGCCTGGACCAGGCGAGTGTCAAATTGGTGGTTTTTTTCTCAAAAAAGCCCATATCTGTTTGTCCATTCGGACAGGGCAGAGCTGCGGACTCGTCCCCAGTTCTCTCCCTAAGGTGGTGTCAGTGTTTCACCTGAACCAGCTTATTGTGGTGTCTTGCGCCTACTAGGGACTTGGAGGACTCCAAGTTGCTAGATGTGGTCAGGGCCCTGAAAATATAGGTTCCAGGACGGCTGGAGTCAGGAAAACTGACTTGCTGTTATCCTGTATGCACCCAACAAACTGGGTGCTCTTGCTTCTAAGCAGACTTTTGCTAGTTGGATGTGTAATACAATTCAGCTTGCACATTCTGTGGCAGGCCTGCCACAGCCAAAAATATGTAAATGCCCATTCCACAAGGAAGGTGGGCTCATCTTGGGCGGCTGCCCGAGGGGTCTCGGCTTTACAACTTTGCCGAGCGGCTATTTAGTCAGGGGCAAACACGTTTGTAAAATCCTACAAATTTGATACCCTGGCTAAGGAGGACCTGGAGTTCTCTCATTCGGTGCTGCAGAGTCATCCGCACTCTCCCGCCCGTTTGGGAGCTTTGGTATAATCCCCATGGTCCTTTCAGGAACCCCAGCATCCACTAGGACGATAGAGAAAATAAGAATTTACTTACCGATAATTCTATTTCTCGGAGTCCGTAGTGGATGCTGGGCGCCCATCCCAAGTGCGGATTATCTGCATTACTTGTACATAGTTACAAAAATCGGGTTATTATTTGTTGTGAGCCATCTTTTCAGAGGCTCCGCTGTTATCATACTGTTAACTGGGTTCAGATCACAGGTTGTACAGTGTGATTGGTGTGGCTGGTATGAGTCTTACCCGGGATTCATAAATCCTTCCTTATTGTGTACGCTCGTCCGGGCACAGTATCCTAACTGAGGCTTGGAGGAGGGTCATAGGGGGAGGAGCCAGTGCACACCACCTGATCCTAAAGCTTTACTTTTTGTGCCCTGTCTCCTGCGGAGCCGCTATTCCCCATGGTCCTTTCAGGAACCCCAGCATCCACTACGGACTCCGAGAAATAGAATTATCGGTAAGTAAATTCTTATTTTTTTGAGAGTGGCAATGCCAGGGTCTTTCCTGCCCCAGTCACATGAACGGCCCGGCCATCATGTGTCACTCAGATGGCCGATGTTCACACAGAGTGATCCGATGCTGTGCCTTCAGACTCACACAAGCATGCAGGAGGTACCTGTATACCAGTCATGTCGAAACTGCGGCCCTCCAGCTGTTGATAAACTACACATCCCAGCATGCCCTGACACAGCTTTTGCATTCTCTGACAGCTAAACTGTGTCAGTGCATGCTGGGATATGTAGTTTCACAACAGCTGGAGGGCCGCAGTTTGGACATGCCTGCTCTATACACATGACCCCTAGACAAGACCCCTCTGCTTTTGAATTATTTTATACAGCAACTGCATCCAGCTCCTGTACAGACTGCGTCCATCTCTGAATCAGGCAATCAGTTCACATTCAGTACCAGATAAAGTTGCTCCAAAATATAAGTTGTTTCTATGGTAGTGTATATGGAGCGCAGCATCTATTCTCATTAATATCTCCTCCTATGTGTTTTCAGTGCTGGCAGGAAGTACGGAATGGTACATAGACTACAGAGGGCACTCAGAGATGGAAAAAAAAACATTGTTCCATTGGAGTAAACCTTTGCTGGTGGAGACACATCAGATCGCAGCTAAGCACAAACAAAAAGTACCCCTTATCTAATACCCCCCCCCCCCCCCCAAAAAAAAAAAAAAACAGCGCCCTGGGCTGATAGCACTGTGCACTACGGGCAAGTCGGCTCAAGGTCTACCATCACACTGTGCAAGAATTTATGGAGCACCTTATACCCCGGTAACAAAACACATTGTCCTCCATAAGGAAAAACACACTTGTCCCTTAATATGCCTCAAAGCCCCCCTCATGCCCTTATGTGCCAGCCCAGAGGGGTGTGATACAATATCCTGGCGGTTGGGATGCTGGCAGTCACTCTGACAATTAGAATGCAGACAGGGTAATTATTTTACCCCTCCCATGCCCCCTATCCTAACCCTAACCCGCCTGGTGTGGCGGCTATGACTAAGATTCAAGGATTGGCGGCTAGGGCTAAGCACCCCTAGGCTGTAACCCTAATAGTCATCCCGATACTTACCTTTAAGATGTCCGAGTGTTGTCGGGATTCCGGCGTCAGTTACATGACCGCCTGCATCCCAACTGCCACCCAGAGCCCCACCTTTGGCTCACTTACCTTCACTACTGAAAGTCCAGTAAGTATGATAGACACCAGGGACAAACTGATGATTTTTAGGGGTGATGGTAGGGGGTCTAGTTATTAGTGCCTCGTGTGCACCTGCATTTTGGACTGAATATATGTTATTATAGTGTAAACAGCAGCATTTGTAATACCTATGCAAATGTTTGGCACCGCTAATTATTTATAAAATCACATACACATTTACCTGTTGATTGCGCAACTACTTTCAGCTGTGGAGAAATGAGTATAAAGCACATTACGGGCTCAGTACAACACGCTGCATGCCCGGGATTTTTAGAGGATTACCACCTGTAAAACAGCCTCACAAAGGGCACTCAACCTTTACATCTATATAAATAATATTCTCATTAATATAAGGCTACTGACTGAGCTGCAGGCTGCTGCTCTAACCCTCTCTCCCACCTGGTGATGTCACCAGCGCCCAGCACCTCCTCTGCATTCCGCCCGCAGGTAGTCTGTACCAGAAGCTGGCTGGGCAGTATGTAGGGACGGGACAGAGCATAGCTCTGGAGCTCATGGGGTAAAGCCAGCCGGGGTCACATAAAGTCTAATAGTCACACTGCCTGTCAAAGTTCTCCCTTCCTGTCCTTGTCACAGGGGAGCAGCACCAGTCCTCGGTACCAGCGACGGTGGCAGAACTGCCCCCTCATCAATGCTCATGCATGGATGTCCTTAAAACATGGACTGCTCGTGTGCCTTGAGTGCCGAGCTTGCGGGAATACTGTAATAGAGTACAAAAAGCTGCTCACGCTGTGTCATCCATGTAACTTTTCCTAGTAAGGACTATATTGTCTGAGGGGTTTTAGTTTTAAGTTTTCACTTTCGGAGAAGGTAGGGCCAGCTACGCTGGACTGTTTTATTTCTTTATTCATAATTACACATTCTTGTTTTTTTATCACTACACATTTAAAATTTCAGTCATGATCAAGTTGAAGATTTTGGGGTTGATTCAATTAGGTCCAGCTCGCCACTCAGTGCTGCATTTATGGTAGCGCAGAACTCTTTCTGTTTGGGTCTGGGGCAAGATGAGGCCACGAGGGGGGCGAGTTCAGCTGTCGTTGCTGCCACTTCTGTGTCTTTGTAATGGCAGCTCGCCCTCCTCGCGGCTAACTGAATTGACCCTTATGACTGGGGTACGTACTATGCAGCACGTCAAGTTATGCTCTCTCATGGCCACATTCTTTGAATTTCAAGTATGTTGAGATAACATACAACGCAACATAATCTGGTAAGAGCACAAGTTATGTGTATATTGGGTGCGCAAAGCTGCTCAGCTCTAAAGCTGGGTACACACCTGACCGACCTATCTGATGATTGGTAAGTGCATACACACTTACCAATCGCCCACCCAATGTGTCGTGCCTGATGTCACAACTGGGCGGGCATTTACATGTGCCCACCTAGGGGTAAATTTACCAAGATGGGAGTTCTATTTAAGATGGGATGTTGCCCATAGCAACCAATCAGATTCTACTTCTCATTTATCTAGCACCTTCTAGAAGATATTACCTGGAATCTGATTGGATGCTATGGGCAACATCCCATCTTAAATAGAACTCTCATCTTAGTAAATTCCCCCCCTAGTTGAGATGTCAGTCACCGGTGCTCCCTGCAGCAAGTGTAAGAGCGATCGGCAGACCACCCGTACACACCGCTAGATACGCCGATATCTCTGTGGATATATCGCCCATCGACTGTGCTGCAGGGCCGACGCGGTATGTCTGCGAACAACGCCGTTCACAGATGATTCGTGATATATCGGCTGTTCAATTGAATGGCAGATTTATCGTTCAGTGTGTACACAGCTTTAATGAGGCCCAGTGTGTACTTATTCATGCCAGAAAAACAGGAACTACTGTAATTTCCTGCTGCATCATTCTGTGGATGGCTTTGGAACAGTTTCCAGGTTGATGGTACTGCTGATCTGTTTGTCTGCTAACACAAAACCTATGGTATTAAAAACATATCATATTATTGTAGGTTCTTGCACAACAGTAGCAGACAAATTACATCAAATCTTTAAAAAAAATTAAGGAAAATAGCAAATATTTCATAACAAATATATGTAAAAAAGCCTCAGAAAAATATCATATTTGGAGATGTCATTTACAAGATGCTTTTTCATTCTTAGATTATTTTGTTTTAGATTAGATTTAGATTATTTGTATTTTATTATTTCACAGCTTTTATTATTACACATAGGCCTTGCTTTATGTATAGGGAAACTTTATATTGTTACCACATCCAGTCCGGTACTTGTCATCTAAATAATGGTCATTCTTTTGCTCGTTGAACACATTCTGAAGTGTCTGAAACATTATCATTAATCTTCCCTCAGGGTTCTGTAATAATGCCTCCTTATGTAATCTTGTGTTTAGATCCCCTTAGGAGACTATCAGAGGAATATAAGCAGCAGTTTATGGACAGCATGTGTGACAGTGGGGTAGAAACGTCCTTTAGGAAGCTGAACCTGTCGCACTGCGAATTTCAGAAAGCAGGTAATGGACACTCAGAACTCCTTTCCGAATGTGATGCCCCGCTCATCTGCAACAAATAATGTTTGTGAAGAAAGAAAGGGCTGTGGCACTGGGCAGTATTGAGAGTGGCAAATCACTGGTTGCACAGTGATTTCACGACTGAGAAAATGACACTGGAAATGCTAGAGACATTGAAAGCAGACAGGTGTGAATTAAGTATAACGCATAGATATGGTGTACATGGACACTCACCTACTGCAGAAGCAGTGCAACCAAAGATTATGGATGGACACATGCGGTATCTGCTGAACACTGGCTCATATCGTAGGTCGGCTCAGCTAGAGCGCCACTTGTTTTGAGGTTTGTTGCTCCTTATTGGATGTTGCACATAATATATACGTTTCAAACTACAGATTATTATGCAGTTCATTAACTGTCAGTAGAGCAATCTCTGACCTAGGAGAGTAATTACTGCCATGGCATACCGGTCATCTGATACCTAGTAACCACTTTTTCATGCCTTTGTTTTAATACAGTATTATATATTTTCAGAAATGTATTTTTATTGTGATTTTTGTAATAAAACTTGTAAAGAAATCATTGCCAGAAGATTATTTTTATCATTATGTCAATAGTTTTTTTTGCTATTTCAGCTTTTGTATGGTATTTGGCATATTCTCTTTATTCTTGTGCAATAATGGGACATATAGATGGAGTGTGCTGTACAGTGATTGCATTCATGAGCTGCAGAGTGAGGGTGGCTCAGGTGGCAATACTATAAACTTCCGGAAGGACAGCTAGGGATAATGCAACTGCAATGGGGATATCCAGGCGAGGGGAGCAGGTGTCTGTTATACGAGTTATAGTGGGAAAAAAAAGACTTACTGAAGCTGACCTTGCCCTGTCAGAAAGTTGATCGTCAACCCATCAGAAATAGTGTAAACCATCTGAAGGTTTAAATAAAATTCAATTTACACCAATACAACGATTAGTATCGTTTCGGGATATCAGAAAGAATAATATTCTTTATTGTATTGTATTGATGAGATCAGAATCGTACTGCTGGCTGGTGTATCCCAGAGCAGATAAGGATGAGTCCAGCGACCAGGTACAGACAACACTGTTTTCATTGTGTGTAAACTTTTCCTTCTGCCACTGGTTACCTGCAGTTGTTTATTCCAACCCCCCCGCCCCCGTTTTTTGTTTTTTTTCGCTCCTTCCACCACACTGTGTGCTTTTCCTGTAATGTTTACCTCCACTGATTGCACACCTTGCCATTGCGCCCTACATACAGGGTACATAATACTACTACATAAGTGTCAGTTTTCCTATGTATGCACTGGGCCGTTGTATGGCTCACCTCCCACAGTGTAACCTTCGAAGTGTGCCCAACATGGCTGCCTCATCTGGTATGCTTGTGGATGGGATGAAAAATACATAGACCTGGTGGTTCTGTTAGGACCTTACTCTGAACTTTAGGACTCTGAAATCACCCTCATTTTGTGTCATCTCTTCTAGGGGTAGACTGTTTCACCCTGGGTAATCCTACGCTGTGCGCCCAAGATGGCTGCCGCACCTGGTACCTTGTGAGGGTGGAATACACAACCCTTGGAAGTTATTACCCAAAATGCCTACACCAATCATGCATTACACTTTCTCTGTGCTCAGGGTTTTCTTTTATGTCTGTGTGGCTTATCTATTGCTGTATTACTTAAATCTTCTGTATTATGTGTATTGTTTTTGATGTCTGTAAAGCGCCTTGAGTCCTGTTGGAGAAAGAGCGCTATATAAATAAAATTATTATTATTATTCAAAATTAGAACCACCATAGTCAATATGGCCAATATGTATAAGGAAATAAGCCAGGTAAATACATACTGGACAGTGGCACTGGCGTATTTGTAATGGGTGTACATGGGCCCCCGGGGTCCAGGGGGGTCCACACCGCACATCCTGCACCCATTTTTCTCTAACGTCCTAGTGGATGCTGGGGACTCCGTCAGGACCATGGGGAATAGCGGGCTCCGCAGGAGACAGGGCACATCTAAAAAGCCTTTTAGGTCACATGGTGTGTACTGGCTCCTCCCCCTATGACCCTCCTCCAAGCCTCAGTTAGGTTTTTGTGCCCGTCCGAGAGGGTGCAATCTAGGTGGCTCTCTTAAAGAGCTAGTTAGAAAAGTTTTTTTTTAGGTTTCTAATCAGTGTCTCCTGCTGGCGACAGGAGCACTGCAACGAGGGACTTAGGGGAGAGACTTGCAACTCACCTGCCTGCAGGAGGATTGAAGTCTTAGGCTACTGGACACTGAGCTCCAGAGGGAGTCGGAACACAGGTCAGCCTGGGGTTCGTCCCGGAGCCGCGCCGCCGATCCCCCTTACAGACGCTGAAGAACGGCAGAACGGAGGTCCGGAAACAGGCGGCAGAAGACTTCAGTCTTCATAGAGGTAGCGCACAGCACTGCAGCTGTGCGCCATTGTTGCTACACGGCTCACGGATCTCGGTCACGGAGGGTGCAGGGCGCTGCTGGGGGCGCCCTGGGCAGCAATATAGAGTACCTTAGAGGCAAATAAATACATCACATATAGCCATTAAGGCTATATGTATGTATTTAACCCAGGCCAGTTTATTAGAAAAACCGGGAGAAAAGCCGCCGAAAAAGGGGCGGAGCTTATTCTCCTCAGCACTCGGCGCCATTTTCCTGCACGGCTCCGCTGGTGAGGAAGGCTCCCACGACTCTCCCCTGCACTGCACTACAGAAACAGGGTAACAAAGAGAGGGGGGGCATAAATTGG
Organism: Pseudophryne corroboree; assembly: GCF_028390025.1. Taxonomy (NCBI): domain Eukaryota; kingdom Metazoa; phylum Chordata; class Amphibia; order Anura; family Myobatrachidae; genus Pseudophryne; species Pseudophryne corroboree. The sequence goes on along the minus strand of NC_086444.1, from coordinate 788,594,257 downwards.
CGATATAATTATATATTGAGAGCGCATATATAGAAACAACACCTTCTAGGGTTGTTATATACAGTATAGCGCTTTTGGTGTGTGCTGGCAAACTCTCCCTCTGTCTCCCCAAAGGGCTAGGAGGGTCCTGTCTTCAATAGAGCATTCACTGTGTGGCTGCTGTGTGTGTCGGTACGTGTGTGTCGACATGTATGAGGACGAAGTTGGTGTGGAGGCAGAGCAATTGCCGATGATGGTAATGTCACCCCCTAGGGAGTCGACACCGGAATGGATGGCTTTGGTTATGGAATTACGTGATAATGTCAGCACATTACAAAAGTCAGTTGACGAAATGAGACGCCCGGCAAACCAGTTAGTACCGGTTCAGGCATCTCAGACACCGTCAGGGGCTGTAAAACGTCCCTTACCTCAGTCAGTCGACACGGGTACCGACACAGATGAATCTAGTGTCGACGGTGAGGAAGTAAACGTATTTTCCAATAGGGCCACACGTTATATGATCACGGCAATGAAGGAGGCTTTGCAGCTCTCTGATACTACTGGTACCTCAAAAAGGGGTATTATGTGGGGGGTTAAAAAACTGCCTGTATTTTTCCCAGAATCAGAGGAATTGAATGATGTGTGTGATGAAGCGTGGGTTACCCCCGATAGAAAATTGCCAATTTCAAAGAAGTTATTGGCATTATACCCTTTCCCACCAGAGGTTAGGGCGCGCTGGGAAACACCCCCTAGGGTGGATAAGGCGCTCACACGTTTATCAAAGCAAGTGGCGTTGCCGTCTCCTGATACGGCCGCCCTCAAGGATCCAGCAGATAGGAGGCTGGAAACTACACTGAAGAGTATATACACGCATACTGGTGTTATACTGCGACCGGCAATAGCCTCAGCCTGGATGTGCAGTGCTGGGGTAGTGTGGTTGGATTCTCTGACTGAAAATATTGATACCCTGGATAGGGACAGTATTTTATTGACTCTAGAGCAATTAAAGGATGCTTTTCTTTATATGCGAGATGCTCAGAGAGATGTTTGTACTCTAGCATCAAGAGTAAGCGCAATGTCCATATCTGCCAGAAGAAGTTTATGGACGCGACAGTGGTCAGGTGATGCGGATTCCAAGAGGCATATGGAAGTATTGCCATACAAGGGAGAGGAATTGTTTGGGGTCGGTCTTTCGGACTTGGTGGCCACGGCAACTGCCGGCAAATCCACTTTTTTACCTCAGACTCCTTCCCAACAGAAAAAGACACCGTCTTTTCAGCCGCAGTCCTTTCGCTCCTATAAAAAGCGACCAAAAGGACAGTCTTATCTGCCGCGAGGCAGAGGAAAGGGTAAGAAAGGGCAGCAAGCAGCCCCTACCCAGGAACAGAAGCCCGCCCCGGTTTCTACAAAGCCATCAGCATGACGCTGGGGCTGTACAAGTGGACTTAGGAACGGTGGGGGGTCGGCTCAAAAATTTCAGCAATCAATGGGATCACTCACAAGTAGACCCGTGGGTCCTGCAGATAATATCTCAGGGGTACATGCTGGAGTTCGAAAGGTCTCCTCCTCGCCGGTTCCTAAAGTCTGCTTTACCAACGTCTCCCTCAGAAAGGACGTTGGTTTTGGAAGCCATTCACAAGCTGTATTCTCAGCAGGTGATAGTCAAGGTACCCCTCCTACAACAGGGAAAGGGGTATTATTCCACACTATTTGTGGTACCGAAACCGGACGGTTCGGTAAGACCTATTCTAAATCTGAAATCCTTGAACCTGTATATACAGAAATTCAAGTTCAAGATGGAGTCACTCAGAGCAGTGATAGCAAACCTGGAAGAGGGGGACTTCATGGTGTCCTTGGACATAAAAGATGCTTATCTACATGTCCCAATTTACCCTTCACACCAAGGGTATCTCAGGTTCGTGATACAAGACTGTCATTATCAGTTTCAAACGCTGCCGTTTGGTTTGTCCACGGCTCCTCGGGTCTTTACCAAGGTAATGACCGAAATGATGGTTCTTCTACGAAGAAAAGGCGTATTAATTATCCCGTACTTGGACGATCTCCTAATAAGGGCAAAGTCCAGAGAACAGCTGGAAGCCAGTGTGGCACTATCACAAGTAGTGCTTCGGCAACATGGGTGGATTCTAAATCTTCCAAAATCTCAATTGACTCCGACAACACATCTGTTGTTTTTGGGCATGATTCTGGACACGGTTCAGAAAAAGGTATTTCTCCCAGAGGAGAAGGCAAAGGAGCTATCCGAACTTGTCAGGAACCTCCTAAAACCAGGAACTGTGTCAGTACATCAATGCACGAGAGTCCTGGGAAAAATGGTGGCTTCGTACGAAGCGATTCCTTTCGGCAGATTCCATACAGGACTGGGTCCTGGTGACTACGGATGCCAGCCTACGAGGTTGGGGAGCAGTCACAAAGGGAAGAAACTTCCAGGGTGTGTGGTCAAACCTGGAAAAGTCTCTTCACATAAATATACTGGAGCTAAGAGCGATATACAATGCCCTAAGCCAAGCAAGACCTCTGCTTCAGGATCAGCCGGTGCTGATCCAGTCCGACAACATCACGGCAGTCGCCCACGTCAACCGACAAGGCGGCACGAGAAGCAGAAGTGCAATGACGGAAACTGCACGGATTCTGCGCTGGGCGGAGAATCATGTCGTAGCACTGTCAGCAGTGTTCATCCCGGGAGTGGACAACTGGGAAGCAGACTTCCTCAGCAGACACGACCTTCACCCGGGAGAGTGGGGACTTCATCCAGAAGTTTTCAACATGATGGTGAACCGTTGGGAAAAACCAAAGGTGGACATGATGGCGTCTCGCCTCAACAAAAAGTTGGACAGGTATTGCGCCAGGTCAAGAGACCCACAGGCAATAGCTGTGGACGCTCTGGTAACACCATGGGTGTACCAGTCAGTATATGTGTTCCCTCCTCTGCCTCTCATACCAAAGGTACTGAGAATTATACGGAAAAGAGGAGTAAGAACAATACTGGTAGCTCCGGACTGGCCAAGAAGAACTTGGTATCCAGAACTTCAAGAGATGCTCACGGAGGATCCGTGACCTCTACCTCTAAGAAGGGACCTGCTTCAACAGGGACCTTGTATGTTCCAAGACTTACCGCGACTGCGTTTGACGGCATGGCGGTTGAACGCCGGATTCTAAAAGAAAAGGGCATTCCTGAGGAAGTTATTCCGACTTTAATTAAAGCCAGGAAAGATGTGACCGCACAACATTATCACCGTATTTGGAGAAAATATGGTGCGTGGTGTGAGGCCAAGAAGGCTCCAACGGAAGAATTTCAATTGGGTCGATTCTTACATTTCCTGCAAGCAGGATTGTCTATGGACCTAAAATTGGGGTCCATTAAAGTTCAAATTTCGGCCTTATCAATTTTCTTCCAGAAAGAATTGGCGTCAGTGCCTGAAGTACAGACTTTTGTAAAAGGTGTACTACATATACAACCCCCAATAGTGCCTCCAGTGGCACCGTGGGATTTGAACGTGGTTCTAAATTTTCTCAAATCTCATTGGTTTGAGCCTTTAAAATCGGTAGATTTAAAATACCTTACATGGAAGGTAACCATGCTATTGGCCCTGGCTTCAGCCAGGAGAGTTTCAGAATTGGCGGCTTTGTCGTACAAAAGCCCATATCTGATTTTCCATTCGGACAGGACAGAATTGCGGACACGTCCTCAATTTCTCCCTAAGGTGGTTTCGGCTTTTCACTTGAACCAGCCTATTGTGGTGCCTGCGGCGACTAGCGACTTGGAGGACTCCAAGTTACTGGACGTTGTCAGAGCATTGAAAATATATATTTCAAGGACAGCTGGAGTCAGAAAATCTGACTCGTTGTTTATATTGTATGCACCCAACAAGATGGGTGCTCCTGCGTCTAAACAGACGATTGCACGTTGGATATGTAGCACAATCCAACTTGCACATTCTGTGGCAGGCCTGCCACAGCCTAAATCTGTAAAGGCCCACTCCACAAGGAAAGTGGGCTCATCCTGGGCGGCTGCCCGAGGGGTCTCGGCATTACAACTTTGCCGAGCAGCTACGTGGTCAGGGGAGAACACGTTTGTAAAATTTTACAAATTTGATACTCTGGCTAAGGAGGACCTGGAGTTCTCTCATTCGGTGCTGCAGAGTCATCCGCACTCTCCCGCCCGTTTGGGAGCTTTGGTATAATCCCCATGGTCCTGACGGAGTCCCCAGCATCCACTAGGACGTTAGAGAAAATAAGATTTTACTTACCGATAAATCTATTTCTCGTAGTCCGTAGTGGATGCTGGGCGCCCATCCCAAGTGCGGATTGTCTGCAATGTTTGTACATAGTTATTGTTACAAAAATCGGGTTATTACTATTGTTGTGAGCCATCTTTTTAGAGGCTACTTCGTTTTGTTATCATACTGTTAACTGGGTTCAGATCACAAGTTGTACGGTGTGATTGGTGTGGCTGGTATGAGTCTTACCCGGGATTCAAGATCCTTCCTTATTGTGTACGCTCGTCCGGGCACAGTACCTAACTGAGGCTTGGAGGAGGGTCATAGGGGGAGGAGCCAGTACACACCATGTGACCTAAAAGGCTTTTTAGATGTGCCCTGTCTCCTGCGGAGCCCGCTATTCCCCATGGTCCTGACGGAGTCCCCAGCATCCACTACGGACTACGAGAAATAGATTTATCGGTAAGTAAAATCTTATTTTTTCAATACTTACCCTCCGAAGTCCAGTGGCGCAGCAGAAATCACCAGGAAAATGGTACGGGGGGCATTTTTTCAGCGCTCTGCGCATGCGTTCTACGGAAATTGGAAAAATAGACTCTGGGACAGCGCTAGGCTCCCCTAGTGCCCAGAGTATACAGCGCTGCCGGCTAGAGAGGAGGGGGCCCAGACGGAATCTGCACACAGGCCTCCTCCTCTCTAGATACGCCTCTGGATAGTGGGAATACCAGAAGAAATAGATGCCCTTGAGAAATAATTAAAACTGTTCAGTATCTTTAATAAGACGTGAGAAATCAAGATTTAACAGTTTATTCAAAAATACATAAATGCCAGCGAATACACGGATTAGTGTTACACTGTATCTTCCAGCTCCAGCCGTGCTGTTTCCAATTCTGTGCTCCAAGTGGCCATTATTGCTAATAGATGTCTCGTAGGGTAGTTACACGGAGTGATTTCTTAAGTTCATCAATGGTGACTGGTTCCCAGGCATAAAAATAAACTGCTGTCTTCTCCTCAGTCAGTAGAAAACCATTATCACTGAACCTTCCAGCTATGTACCAGACATCCAACCACACAAAAGCAGCTGGACTGGAACTCATCAGTGTGAATACATATGCTGCATTGTTCTTAGAGATAGACACCTGGAGACATGGAACAAGATCACATTAATTACTCTGAACCTCAAAACACATCTGTCACACAGATTTGAAAATCCTAATTTTACTGTTGGTGCCTATGTCTAGAGCAGGGGTGGGGAACCTTTTTTCTACAAAGGGCCATTTGGATATTTATAAAATCCTTCGGGGGCCATACAAAAATTATGCCAGATACACCAGATAAAAAAGTGCCAGATACACATATGCCCCCAATAGTGCAGTGCCAGATACACATATGCCCCCAATAGCGCAGTGCCAGATACACATATCCTCCCAGTAGTACACTGCCAGATAAACATATGCCCGCAGTAGGGCAATTACAGATACACATGCTGCCACAGTGCCAGATACACATATGCCCCCACAGTGCCAGATACACATATGCCCCCATGGCGCCAGATATGGTCCTATAGTGCCAGGTACACACATGTCCCCACAGTGCCAGATATACACATGTCCCCACAGTGCCAGATACACATATGCCCCCACAGTGCCAGATACCGATATGCCCCCATGGCGCCAGATATGCCCCTATAATGCCAGGTACACACATGTCCCTACAGTGCCAGATATACACATTTCCCCACAGTGCCAGATACAGATATGCCCCCACAGTGCCAGATACAGATATGCCCCCACAGTGCCAGATACAGATATGCCCCCACAGTGTCAGATACAGATATGCCCCCACAGTGTCAGATACAGATATGCCCCCACAGTGCCAGATACACATATGCCCCCACAGTGCCAGACACAGATATGCCCCCACAGTGCCAGATACCGATATGCCCCCATGGCGCCAGATATGCCCCTATAATGCCAGGTACACACATGTCCCTACAGTGCCAGATATACACATTTCCCCACAGTGCCAGATACAGATATGCCCCCACAGTGCCAGATACACATATGCCCCCACCGTGCCAGACACAGATATGCCCCCACAGTGCCAGATACCGATATGCCCCCATGGCGCCAGATATGCCCCTATAATGCCAGGTACACACATGTCCCTACAGTGCCAGATATACACATTTCCCCACAGTGCCAGATACAGATATGCCCCCACAGTGCCAGATACAGATATGCCCCCACAGTGTCAGATACAGATATGCCCCCACAGTGCCAGATACAGATATGCCCCCACAGTGCCAGATACAGATATGCCCCCATGGCGCCAGATTTGCCCCTATAATGCCAGGTACACACATGTCCCTACAGTGCCAGATATGCCCCCACGCCGCCGCCGGACTGAGCACAAAGGGGCAAGAGAGGCGCACGCTGCGCTCTCCTCTCGACACACACACACAGCAGCAGCGGGCCGGATCAAGTGGCTTTGCGGGTCTTATACGGCGAGATTCCCCACCCCTGGTCTAGAGCATAGAATTATACTTGCTTTTAAGAATCCCAAAATTCTGACAATATTGGATAAAGCATGTTACTATCTATTAATGTTCCTAAATAAATGCGAGGTAGTTGTTACAATTTTAGCGACAATAGTTTTTATAAAGCATAACCAGGTAGGGTTTTGTCTTTTAAAAGAATGGCCACAATAAATCTCTTGGCTAAATTGCTGAAACATAAACACTTTTTTATAAACTGGAGGTTATTACATTTTGGCCTAAAATGGCAAATTAATATACTGAACAAAATGGTTTTATTTTACTCTAGAAAAACCCACCAAGAATAATCAGCCATGAAGCGGGCAGTGGTGGTATCCCTGGATGCTGCTAAGGCCTTCCATTCAGTGGACGTGCTTTGGCGGTTTAGTATGCGACCTGGCTTTATTCGCTTAAATTAAGTTTTATCTTCTTCTCCAGCAGCTGGGGTTTTACAGTATCTTATATAACCTTGGCAGAGTCACTAGTGTCACCATTATACATGTTTGCTATAGAACAATTGTCATGTCTTATCTGTAACCATCTCAGGTGCTTCAATGGGCAGTGAAGTTGACACTATTGCATTACATGCGGATGACATGCTATTGTTTTTGTCAGATGTGACTCTCTCCAAGATGCAGATAATGCTTTTGGGAACTATTCTGGATTTATAATACATTGGAATAAATATAGTCTTTTCCCACTGAGTGGTTCTATTTTGGTAGGTGAATTTGTTGGTCATCTGCTACAGCGCACATTGTAGTTTCAATATTTGGAGATCTGGGTGGACAATCTAGACTCATTTCATCTCAAATTACACCTGGAGGTAAATTTTAACTCACTACCACCAGTAGGGTCAACTTATATAAAATGAAGTGGTTATACAATCCAAATTTCTTTATATATTTCTGCATTTTACATAGAAAAAACAAAACTTCAGCACAAATTTGTTCTCCGTAAATGAATTGATATATGCCATAGGATTGTCAATATTAATTATATAGGGTGTGCTGCTTAACGGCAAAAGGGGAAAGAAAAAAAAAAGGTCTTTGAATAGCACTCTAAAATAAATCCACTTTTATTACAATTGTATAAAACATCCAAAATTGGACACAATATAAAGATAAACTAAAACTACAAAAAAAAGACTTGACTAACATATTTGGAATAAAGAAAATAGTTGTTAAAAAAAATTGTCCCGATATATATTTATTTACGTATTAAACGCTTAAATATACATATAGTATATGCGTGTATGACAACCTTGTTAGTGATATTAAGGATATTCGTTAAACATCTGCCTGCATATTGTTGTAATTTGACCTTAACCATTTATAAATGAATTTATAATACGGTAGCAGCTCCCTAAGACTGTGTGTGGATAATTTCTTTATCTGGATAATATTCCTATAGGTTACTCTTAATTAGGATCCAATGTTCTTACCTGTAATTTGAACATTACGGTCTGGCCTTTTTATATAAGCACAATGATTGTATACAGGCAGATGATATAATTAGAATTACATACATACACATGCATAGACACATGCCAGGGGTTATGAGTCAATGTATTTAATTACCTGATTTCATGAATTAAGTGTTACTCCAGCATTCATGTCTAATGCAGTTACAATTACTCCTCCTCACTATACTTACTCACTTGCCACTTACAACCATTCCTTCCTTCCCAGGCATAACGGATTGATAATATGCCAGAAACATAATATAGACTTAAGTTTTTTTATGCAGTGGGTTGGGTACAGTGGGGCAGATGTATTATCCTGGAGAAGGCACAAGGAAGTGATAAACCAGTGATATGAGCAAGGTGATAAAGGCAGCAGCCAATCAGATCCTAACTGTTAATTTACATATTGGAGCTGATTGGCTGGTGCCTTTATCACCTTGCACCTATCACTGGTTTATCACTTCCTTATGCCTGCTCCAGGTTAATACATCTGCCCCAGTATGTGTTATTGACATTCAGAATGTTGACAATGACAAAGGTGACAGCGTTTTGTCGAACCTGGCATGACAAACAGTAGTAATGTGATCTAAAGTATTGTAACTGTGCGCCTTTAGAACCTCAAACATGACAGAACAGTATCATAATTAAGGTTCTAAAGCCAACACCGTTAGTGTTTTACATGACCTGTTGGCATGCTGGGTTCAGCATAACGATGTTCTCCTTGTCATTGTCAACATTCTGAAATACAATTATAACTCCCCATCACAATGCACACAAAATATATCCTGCGTGCACAGTACAACAATGCGGTACTAAATACAAAAAAACACTTAAACAGAAAAAGAATCGGAATAGAACCACTCAGCAGGAAAAGGCTGGATTTAAAATGTAATGTATGTTCAAATGTAAATAAGCCCTACAGCATTCAGAGTTATGTACATTGAAACTCCGCTGCAATACATATCACATACCATCCAATTCTGGTAATGGCTCCCTAAGATAATATTTGCTTTTATAGACATTCAAATTAAGGGGGAGATGTACTAAGCAGCGAAAAGAGTGGAGAAGTCAGCCAGTGTAGAAGTTGCCTATGGCAACCAATCAGCTGCTCTGTATAATTTTATAGTATGCAAATTATAAATGTTACTTCAATGCAGAGCGGTTGCCATGGGCAACTTCTCCACTGTCTCACTTTTCCACTCTTTTCACTGCTTAGTACATCTGTCCCTAAGAAAAGGATACATTTGCCTAAACACTTGCATATAGGGGGTAATTCCAAGTTGATCGCAGCAGGATATTTTGTAGCAGTTGGGCAAAACCATGTGCACTGCAGGGGGGGCAGATATAACATGTGCAGAAAGAGTTAGATTTGGGTGGGTTATTTTGTTTCTGTGCAGGGTAAATACTGGCTGCTTTATTTTTACACTGCAAATTAGATTGCAGATTGAACTCACCACACCCAAATCTCTCTCTCTCTGCACATGTTATATCTGTCCCCCCCTGCAGTGCACATGGTTTTGCCCAACTGCTAAAAAATTTCCTGCTGCGATCAACTTGGAATTACCCCCATAATGAAAGAATTGGTGGTAAAGACCTAAAATACACTTGGGGGGTTTAAAAATAAGATTTTACTCACCGGTAAATCTATTTCTCGTAGTCCGTAGTGGATGCTAAGAACTCCGTAAGGACCATGGGGAATAGACGGGCTCCGCAGGAGACTGGGCACTCTATAAGAAAGATTTGGTACTATCTGGTGTGCACTGGCTCCTCCCTCTGTGCCCCTCCTCCAGACCTCAGTTAGGATACTGTGCCCGGAAGAGCTGACACAATAAGGAAGGATGTTGAATCCCGGGTAAGACTCATACCAGCCACACCAATCACACCGTATAACTCGTGATACTATACCCAGTTAACAGTATGAAATACAACTGAGCCTCTCAACAGATGGCTCAACAATAACCCTTTAGTTAGTCAATAACTATATACAAGTATTGCAGACAATCCGCACTTGGGATGGGCGCCCAGCATCCACTACGGACTACGAGAAATAGATTTACCGGTGAGTAAAATCTTATTTTCTCTGACGTCCTAGTGGATGCTGGGAACTCCGTAAGGACCATGGGGATTATACCAAAGCTCCCAAACGGGCGGGAGAGTGCGGATGACTCTGCAGCACCGAATGAGAGAACTCAAGGTCCTCCTCAGCCAGGGTATCAAATTTGTAGAATTTAGCAAACGTGTTTGCCCCTGACCAAGTTGCAGCTCGGCAAAGTTGTAAAGCCGAGACCCCTCGTGCAGCCGCCCAAGATGAGCTCACCTTCCTCGTGGAATGGGCTTTTACTGATTTTGGATGCGGTAATCCAGCCGCAGAATGCGCCAGCTGAATTGTGCTACAAATCCAGCGAGCAATAGTCTGCTTAGAAGCAGGAGCACCTATTTTGTTGGGTGCATACAGGATAAAAAGCGAGTCAGTTTTCCTGACTCCAGCCGTCCTGGAAACATAAATTTTCAAGGCCCTGACTACGTCCAGTAACTTGGAATCCTCCAAGTCCCTAGTAGCCGCAGGCACCACAATAGGTTGGTTCAAGTGAAAAGCTGATACCACCTTAGGGAGAAACTGGGGACGAGTCCTCAATTCTGCCCTATCCATATGGAAAATCAGATAAGGGCTTTTACATGACAAAGCCGCCAATTCTGACACACGCCTGGCCGAAGCCAAGGCCACTAACATGACCACTTTCCACGTGAGATATTTCAGATCCACAGTTTTAAGTGGTTCAAACCAATGTGATTTTAGGAAACTCAACACCACATTGAGATCCCAAGGTGCCACAGGAGGCACGAAAGGGGGCTGAATATGAAGCACTCCCTTTACAAAAGTCTGAACTTCAGGCAGTGAAGCCAGTTCTTTCTGGAAGAAAATCGACAGAGCCGAAATCTGGACCTTAATGGAACCCAATTTTAGGCCCATAGTCACTCCTGACTGTAGGAAGTGCAGAAAACGACCCAGCTGAAATTCCTCTGTTGGGGCCTTCCTGGCCTCACACCACGCAACATATTTCCGCCAAATACGGTGATAATGGTTTGCGGTTACTTCTTTCCTGGCTTTTATGAGCGTAGGAATGACTTCCTCCGGAATGCCCTTTTCCTTTAGGATCCGGAATTCAACCGCCATGCCGTCAAACGCAGCCGCGGTAAGTCTTGGAACAGACAGGGCCCCTGCTGTAGCAGATCCTGTCTGAGCGGTAGAGGCAATGGGTCCTCTGATATCATTTCTTGAAGTTCTGGGTACCAAGCTCTTCTTGGCCAATCCGGAACCACGAGTATCGTTCTTACTCCCCGCCTTCTGATTATTCTCAATACCTTTGGTATGAGAGGCAGAGGAGGGAACACATAAACCGACTGGTACACCCACGGTGTCACTAGAGCGTCCACAGCTATCGCCTGAGGGTCCCCTGACCTGGCGCAATATCTCTTTAGCTTTTTGTTGAGGCGGGACGCCATCATGTCCACCTGTGGCCTTTCCCAACGGTTTACCAACAGTAGGAAGACTTCTGGATGAAGTCCCCACTCTCCCGGGTGTAGGTCGTGTCTGCTGAGGAAGTCTGCTTCCCAGTTGTCCACTCCCGGAATGAACACTGCCGACAGTGCTATTATGTGATTTTCTGCCCATCGGAGAATCCTTGTGGCTTCTGCCATCGCCCTCCTGCTTCTTGTGCCGCCCTGTCGGTTTACATGGGCGACTGCCGTGATGTTGTCTGACTGGATCAGTACCGGCTGGTTTTGAAGCAGGGGTTTTGCCTGACTTAGGGCATTGTAAATGGCCCTTAGTTCCAGAATATTTATGTGCAGGGAAGTCTCCTGACTTGACCATAGTCCTTGGAAGTTTCTTCCCTGTGTGACTGCTCCCCAGCCTCGAAGGCTGGCATCCGTGGTCACCAGGACCCAGTCCTGTATGCCGAATCTGCGGCCCTCTAGAAGATGAGCACTCTGCAGCCACCACAGTAGAGACACCCTGGTCCTTGGAGACAGGGTTATCAGTTGATGCATCTGAAGATGCGATCCCGACCACTTGTCCAAGAGGTCCCACTGGAAGGTCCTAGCATGGAACCTGCCGAATGGAATTGCTTCGTATGAAGCCACCATTTTTCCCAGGACTCGTGTGCAGTGATGCACCGATACCCGTTTTGGTTTTAGGAGGTCTCTGACTAGAGATGACAGCTCCTTGGCTTTCTCCTGCGGGAGAAACACTTTTTTCTGTTCTGTGTCCAAAATCATCCCCAGGAACAGTAAGCGAGTGGAAGGAACCAGTTGTGACTTCGGAATGTTTAGAATCCAGCCATGCTGTTGTAGCACATCCCGAGATAGTGCTACTCCGACCAGTAACTGCTCCCTGGACCTCGCCTTTATAAGGAGATCGTCCAAGTACGGGATAATTAAAACTCCCTTTTTTCGAAGGAGTATCATCATTTCTGCCATTACCTTGGTAAACACCCTCGGTGCCGTGGACAGTCCAAACGGTAGTGTCTGGAATTGGTAATGGCAATCCTGTACCACAAATCTGAGGTACTCCTGGTGAGGAAGGTAAATGGGGACATGCAGGTAAGCATCCTTGATGTCCAGGGATACCATGTAATCCCCCTCGTCCAGGCTTGCTATAACCGCCCTGAGCGATTCCATCTTGAACTTGAATTTTTTTATGTATGTGTTCAAGGATTTCAAATTTAAAATGGGTCTCACCGAACCGTCCGGTTTCGGTACCACAAAGTGTGGAATAGTAACCCCGTCCTTGTTGAAGTAGGGGTACCTTGACTATCACCTGCTGGGAATACAGCTTGTGAATGGCCTCTAGCACAGCCTCCCTGCCCGAGGGAGTTGTCGGTAAGGCCGATTTGAGGAAACGGCGGGGGGGAGGCGCCTCGAATTCCAGCTTGTACCCCTGAGATACTACTTGAAGGATCCAGGGATCCACCCGTGAGCGAACCCACTGATCGCTGAAATTTTTGAGGCGGCCCCCCACCGTACCTGGCTCCGCCTGTGGAGCCCCACCGTCATGCGGCGGATTTGGAAGAAGCGGGGGAGGACTTTTGGTCCTGGGAACCTGCTGCGTGTTGCAGCTTTTTCCCCCTTCCTCTGCCTCTAGACAGAAAGGACCCGCCTTTTCCCCGCCTGTTTTTCTGGGGTCGAAAGGACTGTACCTGGTAATACGGCGCTTTCTTAGGCTGTGAGGGGACATGGGGCAAAAATGCTGACTTCCCAGCTGTAGCTGTGGAAACAAGGTCTGAAAGACCATCCCCGAATAACTCCTCACCCTTATAAGGCAAAACTTCCATGTGCCTTTTAGAATCTGCATCTCCTGTCCACTGCCGAGTCCATAAGCCTCTCCTAGCAGAAATGGACAATGCACTTATTCTAGATGCCAGCCGGCAGATCTCCCTCTGTGCATCTCTCATGTACAAGACTGAGTCTTTTATATGCTCTACGGTTAGCAATATAGTGTCCCTGTCTAAGGTGTCAATATTTTCCGACAGGGAATCTGACCAAGCAGCAGCAGCACTGCACATCCACGCTGAAGCAATAGCTGGTCTCAGTATAACACCAGTGTGTGTATATATAGACTTTAGGATAGCCTCCTGCTTTCTATCAGCAGGTTCCTTTAGGGCGGCCGTATCCGGAGACGGTAGTGCCACCTTTTTAGACAAACGTGTGAGCGCTTTATCCACCCTAGGGGGAGTTTCCCAACGTGACCTATCCTCTGGCGAGAAAGGGAACGCCATTAGTAATTTTTTTGGAATCACCAATTTTTTATCGGGGAAAGCCCACGCTTCTTCACACACTTCATTTAATTCTTCAGATGGGGGAAAAACTATAGGTAGTTTTTTCTCCCCAAACATAATACCCTTTTTTGAGGTACCTGGGTTTATATCAGAAAGGTGTAATACCTCTTTCATTGCCTCAATCATGCAACGAATGGCCCTAGTGGACATTAAATTTGACTCATCGTCGTCGACACTGGTATCAGTATCCGTGTCGACATCTGTGTCTGCCATCTGAGGTAGCGGGCGCTTTAGAGCCCCTGATGGCCTTTGAGTCGTCTGGGCAGGCACGAGCTGAGAAGCCGGCTGTCCCGCATTTGGCATGTCGTCAAATTTTTTTATGTAAGGAGTCGACATTTGCACGTAATTCCTTCCATAAATCCATCCACTCAGGTGTCTGCCCCGCAGGGGGTGACATCACATTTACAGGCATCTGCTCCGCCTCCACATAAGTCTCCTCATCAAACATGTCGACACAGCCGTACCGACACACCGCACACACACAGGGAATGCTCTTAAAGGAGACAGGACCCCACAAAAGCCCTTTGGGGAGACAGAGAGAGAGTATGCCAGCACACACCAGAGCGCTATAATAATGCAGGGACTAACTGAATTATGACCCTTTATAGCTGCTTATAGTATTAAACTGCGCCTAAATTTAGTGCCCCCCTCTCTTTTTTACCCTTTCTGTAGTGTAGACTGCAGGGGAGAGTCAGGGAGCTTCCTTCCAGCGGAACTGTGAGGGAAAAATGGCGCCAGTGTGCTGAGGGAGATGGCTCCGCCCCTTTTTCGGCGGACTTTTCTCCCGCTATTTTCTGTATTCTGGCAGGGGTAATTACCACATATATAGCCTCTGGGGCTATATATTGTGGTTATTTTGCCAGCCAAGGTGTTTTTATTGCTGCTCAGGGCGCCCCCCCCCCAGCGCCCTGCACCCTCAGTGACCGGAGTGTGAAGTGTGTAATGAGGAGCAATGGCGCACAGCTGCAGTGCTGTGCGCTACCTTGGTGAAGACTGAAGTCTTCTGCCGCCGATTTTCCGGACCATCTTCATGCTTCTGGCTCTGTAAGGGGGACGGCGGCGCGGCTGCGGGAACGAACACCAAGGACGGGTCCTGCGGTCGATCCCTCTGGAGCTAATGGTGTCCAGTAGCCTAAGAAGCCCAAGCTAGCTGCAAGCAGGTAGGTTCGCTTCTTCTCCCCTTAGTCCCTCGGTGCAGTGAGCCTGTTGCCAGCAGGTCTCACTGTAAAATAAAAAACCTAAATTAAACTTTCTTTCTAGGAGCTCAGGAGAGCCCCTAGTGTGCATCCAGCTCAGCCGGGCACAGAAATCTAACTGAGGTCTGGAGGAGGGGCATAGAGGGAGGAGCCAGTGCACACCAGATAGTACCAAATCTTTCTTATAGAGTGCCCAGTCTCCTGCGGAGCCCATCTATTCCCCATGGTCCTTACGGAGTTCCCAGCATCCACTAGTACGTCAGAGAAATAAAATTTCACATAAAATAACCATGCTTCCTTATGTTCATTATGGACACATAACAGAACACCAGATTGTTTTTACACACCACACTAAATGTCCTTACCGTGATATTGGGTTTCAGCAGTCCTTGAGCTTGTTTCGGTGAGCTTAGAAAATGCCAGTTTTTGGCACCATAGGCTTGTCCATTGTGTAACAGGCTGAAGACCACCACACTGTGTAGCCTGGTAGTATTGCCACACCTCATTAGTAGTTCTGCAACAGATTCCTTGTACACTAGGTCAGAACTCCTTGCCTTTATAACAAACTCTTGTGTAACTCTTTCACAGACTGGTATCAGCGAGTCCCATTTGTAGACTTTAATCTAAGAGTGGAAAGAAAAGTCACAAAGGCTGTAAAACTAATAGCGTGGTTGTTCATATTACCCATATTCTAAAGAAGGTCCAGAGTGATTCTTCACATGTTGGTCCAGCTCTTGTATAACCAGGTTTGGTGACAAAGTAGCTGCTGGCTCTATCATGTCAGAAATGATTCCTATTGGATGAAGAGTTACCACCCAAGCCTGTAGGCCAGGGGAGAATATAACCAAAAAGAACATATAGTATGACCCCACGTGAAGTAATACCCATTGTAAAGAGCAGGTATTCCTCACAGGCCCATTGCCATGTTACTAATCACAGTGCGAGGATCTGGCTATTTCCTTCAGCAGTGTCCAAAGGCTAGGATGATATTTAAGGAATGACATAAAACACTTTGGGGTATACAGCGCTCAGCCCCTTTTGGTGCTATGTGTTACTACAATCTCGTCGTGTACTTAAACTAAATAATTAATGAATGCTGTGATGTTGAACACAAATAGATAACATTTATTCTTATTATAACACGTATTCACTGGGCGATATGCACCCCCAACAATGTTATTGCCTGTAAATGAAACTACAGTGCATCTCACTATCCCTCAAGGTCTCCAAATCTTGACAGATTGCATACGGTCTTAGTTCGTTTGGATATGAGTCACAATTTAAATATGCTTCTGGTGAGTGTCCACAAACTAAATCTCCAAGTGTAGTAAAATGTAGAATTATAAATTAAAATTGTCCAAAAATTATCAAATAGGGTTTCTGTGAACAGAGTCAGCTAGCGGCGTCCCGCTGGTCCGCATTCTGTGTGTGCACACTTTGATTAACGATAGATGTCACGGTGTCATTAAACATATAGTGTGGGCTGTGGTAGAAAGTAAGGGGCTCCGGACTGTCCTTCTGTGTACAGTCACTCCCCGGGAGCTGGTAGGCTAAGGGAATAGGTCCTGTCTTGGGAAAGATACGTTAACAGTTGCGGCTGTCAGAGCGGCTTACTGCACGTATTTCCCCCTATGGAGATGCACCTCGCTGGCTTCCTCCGCTGTCCACAGTGTCCTGACGCCGGCTTCTTTCCTCTAGCAGCTTCAGGGGAGTGACTACACAGACACATCTCCGGCGGCTGGGGCAGGGGGGAGAAGAACAGTCCGGAGCCCCTTACTTTCTACCACAGCCCACACTATATGTTTAATGACACCGTGAAGACCCTCAACTGTATGTTATGCTATGTACTATGTAATGTTTATTCTTTTTATGTTGTTATTTGGCAAAGCATTGTAAACCGCAAACAATTCCTAGTATACGTGAGTGTACATGGCCAATAAAGTCGATTCGGATTCTGACATCTTTAGTTATTCAAAGTGTGCACACATAGAATATGGACCAGCGGGACGCCGCAGGCTGACTCTGTTCACAGAAACCCTTTTGATATTTTTGGACAATTTTAATTTTAATTTATAATCCTACATTTGGCTACACTTAGAGATTTAGTTTGTGGACACTCACCAGAAGCATATTTAAATTGTGACTCATATCCAAACGAGGGTTCACTACGATATGCCGGCGGTCGGGCTCCCGGCGACCAGCATACCGGCGCCGGGAGCCTGGCCGCCGGCTTACCGACAGTGTGGCAAGCGCAAATGAGCCCCTTGCTATTTTATTCTTCCTCCAGGGGGGTCGTGGACCCCCACGGAGAATAAGTGTCGGTATGCCGGCTGTCGGGATCCCGGCGCCGGTATACTGTGCGCCGGGATCCCGTCAGTCGGCATACTGAAGACCACCCTTCAAACGAACTAAGACCATATGCAATCTGTAAAGATTTGGAGCCCCTGAGAGGGATAGTGAGATGCACTGTAGCTTCATTTAGAGGCAATAACATTGTTGGGGGTGCATATCGCCCAGTGAATACGTGTTATAATAAGAATAAATGTTATCTATTTGTGTTGAACAACACAGCATTCATTAATTATTTAGTTTAATTACACGACGAGATTGTAGTAACACATAGCACCAAAAGGGGCTGTGCGCTGTATACCCCAAAGTGTTTTATGTTGTATGACCAGGCAAAGAGGACAAATTTGCTCATTAGCAGCAGCAACCCCCGAATCACATACGCACCGCAGTGCGCAGCTGCACAACCAACCTGTTTTATTTAAGTAATGAGGCTAGTAGTGTGGGTGTCTTCCAAATGGTGGTAGGAACTGGCATATGAAATGCCTTCATTAATAGAATAACAATGAAGGCACACTGCTGGCTTAAACAAGTGCAAGTGTACTGAGGAGACTGGAATCCAGTACTGCTAACCTGCCTTGGAAATCCTTTGATCATAATCTAGCATTAACCAACAGTGGCATCAATCAATGGGAGCAACCAGACCCCAAAGAATGAGAAACACTCTGCCCCATTGACTAATTCCTGAAAAACAGGTTCTATAACCATCACTCTTCTCAGTATTTCTGCTATACTACGCTCTATACTACTGTATTACCAAGTACTGGCTGGCTTCTTATATTACTTTGTTTATTTGCATGTGACCTTTTTATTTCTTAATATTGATTTTATTATAATATTTATTATCTTTAGCATTACCTTTTTCATTTCAAACATACTATTGTATGTATTGGGAAGTCCACACCACGGGTTGGGGCTGTGAGACCGGTGGTGGGGATCCCGGAGGTCATCATACAGACCCCGGGATTTTGACCGCAGAATGCCGGCGGGGGGGGGAGTGCAAGCGCAACAGAGCCCCCTACTGGCTCGCTGCGCTCGCCATGCTGTTGGCTCGGTGGCTCGCCACAGGTTCTATTTCCAGTCTATGGGTGTCATGGACACCCACGAGTGGGAATAGTCCCCGTTAGTTGGCATGCCGACTGTCGAGTGCTTGATCGTTTGGGATCCAGGCATCAGCAAGGTGACCGCCGGGATCCCGAGCGGCGGTCACAAAATATCTCCTCCTCTTCTTTCTGTATGCCCTGTGTATTCCTGTGTGCCTTTTCCTTGCTTCTATACAGTTATACATTTGTAGTTGTAAATAATATTGTAATGTTGTTACTGGGTGTCTTTTCTTCAAGAGATGGTATGTGAGGAGTAACGCATCCATTTAAGATAACCCCTTTATCACTCACTAAAGGAGTTCGGAGCTCCATGCAGTATTTAGCAAACAGTGGAGAGCTTAGCTTACCTTTGCTGTGACTGTACTGCTTACACCATCTTCACCAAAGCCCTCCAGGCTTTGCAAAGTCCAGCTGGCTGAAGTGCAATGCACAAGCGCAGACGGATGTCACGCATGTGCATTAATTCAGCCCGTCACTGACAGCATTAGGCTGCTGGCAACACAGAAAAGGATGGCGCAGAGGAGGAAGACCTTGCCAGAAGGTAAATGATGTTAAATACATGCGGTATACTTGTTCATATTACTGTGGCAGCAAATACGTTCATTATTAAACGTAGCACTAAGTATGGGTAGTAACATAACTGACTGGAGACTGTAGATGTGAGTTATGTCTCAACTCTCTGAAGTATCATCACTGACACTGGTGGCAGGAGTGAGAAATCTTACCTACTGTCATTACATGCCAATGGGGTGACAATTTTTATCACTCTGCAACTCTCATATTATCCATCCATCCAGCTGTAATTCCCAGCCTAACCTGGCTTTTCCTTGTTTTTTTTTTTACTTATTTTTTTCTCCCCCAGTCCCATGCTCCCTATTTCCCTCCACCAGAATTTCTCCCCATCTCTCACTCCTCCCCCTTTTCTCTCTCTTCCCAACACTTTCTCTCCATCTATCTTTTGCATCTCGGACACTGGTGGAAGGGTCAGAGGTCATACCAACTGTCATTACATTCCAACAGGATGACATCATTTTTTCTCAGCAGTTTGATTATATAGACAGATGATTGGTATGCATGTTGACATCTCGTGACTTCTACAAACAGCATGATTTAGGTATAGTTAATATGCTCCCTGAAACATGGATAAAGAGTGAAAAGGTAAGCTCATCTCACAAACCTTTGAGAGACAAAGTGGAGAAGTTGCCTGTGGCAACAAATTGTCTTCTGTCATTTTACAGACTGTAGGGTAGGCGTATGATCCTACATTATGGGGTATAGCGGTATCTGCGCACGTTATGTACCGCACATACCCCTTCTCTCCCCCTTGTACTTATGTTGGGTTGTGTGCTAAATAACGGGTGCGCTATGTGCATGTCATTAACAGTGCTCCTATCTGCAAGACAGTGCGCTGATGTGCAAGCAAAATGTACGAACGGTCAGTGGCACTGACCATTCCGATAATTGTAGCTAGCAATTTCAACAGCTGCAGCTGTCATTGGCGTGCACACAGCATTGTCCCTGGCTGTCAGCTTCAACATCCAGAAATTGTGAAAACAAAAATGAATAAAGTTTTTTTCAAAAAAAAAAGCTGCTGGGGAATTTCTGGCCAGCGCATGCACACAATCTATGCAAGCATTGGTCCCTGACAGCAGCTACAGCCGACACAGGGAGAGTGCACTTCGCCAAAGAGGTGAGTTAACACTGTCCCTCTTCTGCAATTCATTTATTACATCCGGACGGTAAATGACCCTGCTTGCCTCGATAATGGGTGATGCAGGGCAGGAAACTTAAGAACCAGTAAAAACATTAATATATCTCCGCCTGTGTTAGATAAATGATCGCTAGAAGTCTCGAAAATTATACTACTCCTCTTCAGACTTTTCCTTTAGGCTGAGCTGTAGTTTTTTTTGAGAATCTTGAAACTGCGGAACTTACGGTAAGCTTGAAAGAGTAATCCTTCAACAGATCAGACACTCCATAAATGTGTAAAACTTCTTGGTCTTCAAATGCACTTGTTGCAACAGGAGCAAAGAAGTCTTTTGCATAGTAATGAAGCATTTTCCATTTGCCTCCATACTCTACAAAATAATGAAAGCACAAATGAGCAAAGTATGAGAGTTTAATGTGCATGGTTTCATGATGTACCTGCAATATACACTGAGCTGTACATTATAAAGGATACGATTAGTCATAAAGCAATAATGTGGCAATATAAAAGACATAAGAACATACAGTTACAAGTTATGGAACTTCTGGTATCTTGCATAAATACATATAAATACACTCACCACATTACATCATCCTTCCTATTTCTTTGTGCTGTACTCAGGAATTAGAGGGAGGGAAAGTCCACGTAGGAGGGAAGGGGGTGGCAGTGGGATTTGTAATAACCCATCTCTATGGAGTAATCGCACGATTTGCAGCACTACACTGGTAGGGGCCGACAATGACGAGGCAATTCAGTGAATCATGCAACCACTATCACACGGGAGAACTGTGCGGGATCTGTGAGGGCAGCCGAAACTTGGGTGTCTCCCGGAAGATCCTGGATGGTAGGCAAGTATGCATTACATTTACAGTACTGAAATAATTTTCATTAGCGGTGTACTATGTTGTTTTTAATCATCTTTTTCACATTGTGAGACAGCTGTCATATGGAGTATGCAGGTGCTAAGCCGTACATAAATTGGAGAATATAGTTAAGTCCCACTTGGCTTGCAATTAAGGGGTACAAGAAATGATTTGTGGGTATTCTTGAACTGCTGTCATGGAAGACATTGGTCGTTATTCAATTTTTTTCACCCCATTCCACACCCGTTCTGTTTCTGCTGATGGGTGCGGTATATTTCAGCTCGTTACCCCTTGGGTAGTGAGGGCGCCCAACTCTTTACGCAGCTAAACCGGATTATTACGGGCACGATATGCGCGATAACGGGGATCAATTTAGAAAGGAGATTGGGCATGATATACTATTTGAATACCGCCCATTGTGTGCTTGTATTCAGCGTTAGCCATGGTTGTGGTGACATCATGGCAAAGCAGGAGGCTCTTTCATAGCCTTCATGTCCTTAGCCCTAGCTTAGGAAAAACCTTGTCTGGAAGGATATGCTCCCTCTTAGAGATGAGGGAGCCCCCGTTCAGTCTTTGGGGTGTATTCGAATGTTGTCGGAAACTGCCGTCTTGTTGGAAAGACTGCAGTCTCCGACAGGTTTAGGTCGGAAGGGGTTCCGACCTATTCAATGGCGGCTTTTTTTTCCCAACAACACGGGAATTCCTGACTTGAGGAAACCACGTGGATTGTCGGAATCCATGTTTGCTGTCGGAAGCGTGGCCAAACCAGACAGGTTTTAGCCCCATTTCCGACAATGTCAATCAGACTTTAAAGAAAGTAGAATTGGCAGTGTCGGGAACAGGCCAAACCTGTCGTGTTTGGCCGCGGCATTGAAGCAGATATAGTAGGGAAGGGGTTCTAAAGAGCCATGTCATTTTCGAGCTGGGGCACTCTCATTTTAAAAGGTGCTTTTATTTAATTACCGCTTGCTGACCAATGAGCAATACTATATTACAGGTAAGGGCGGCTCAGATCCAACATGGGCTGTGAAATAAGTAGATTTCCCATGTTATATTCTAAATAAAAATTACTTTTAACTTAGCAGCTGTCCATGTTGCCTTAAGAAAAAAAGAAGTAGTGGGGGGAGGGGAAGCGTTTACTCTGTTTTAACAGTTTTCCTGCTGTACTTCCACCATCTAGACATTATCGTGCAAACTGGGCATGGGTTAGAAACATTTTTTTTGTAGTTTTTGACCCTCTGCTATGTCTACAATGCACCACGTGTCAACAGTTATGTCGATATTGTTTAAACGGAATGTGTCAATATTTGCAGACGACGTGTGAAAAGTCAACATTTTCCATGGGCTGGAGAGGGATAAGCAGCGGCAGCAGAGGTTAGGCTACAGGAGGGGAGGGTTAGGTACTAAGGGTAGAGTAAATGGATAACGATACTCAGCTGGAACTGCTACCGTGATCATCAGCTGACAGCTGGACCCGGAAGACACCACTAGACCACCTGGAACCTTTAGTCCACATTTCATTAGTGTCAACATGATGGAATATTGACAAGATCAATGTCAACATGTTAAGCATGTCGACATTATAAGCATGTTGACAAAATATACCAAAGCCCAGTAGAGGGGGTTTCACTATGTACAAATATGGACAGGCAACTGTGGTGCCATTCTCCCTGGGATATCCCACAGCTGCTCAGAAAAATGCAGCAATCTCTTTTCAACTGGAAGCCCAAATTTGTTTTTAGTAAATAAATAAAAGCTGCATTATTTTCACCTATTGCACTTTTTTTCTGGAAACTACCGTGATTTCTAGTGTTTATTTGTTCAGCAAACGCCATTGGTTTTCTTAGAACTAAATAAGGTATGACGTGTGTTACACCACAGAGAAAAACAGACATAAATGAAGCCAAGGTGGTATCATTCCAATAGAATTCCATGGTTCTAAGTGTTGTTCCTGAACAAATTGCAAGTACTGCTCTGGGCAACAGATTATTCAAAATGTCTGGAGTGCTAGAGGTTGCATGCATAGCTAAGAACAAGCATCCTACTGTGGTGGAGAGTTATCAAATTTGGAGAAAAAGTACTGACCAATCAGCGTCTGTCATTTTTCTAGCGTAGTCTATAAAATGACAGTTAGAAGCTGACTGGTTGATACTTATCTCTCTCCAAGATTTAATAAGGCTCCCCTTGTATGAGAAATTGTTAATAAGCAGCATATACATCACTCCTCTGTCAGTCTTCTTTGTGCCCGAAATTCAAGTGCGAGGTAAGTTTACAACTTGCACACACAATTAACAGTATATGGATGCATCTTAATGGCGTTATGTTTTAGGTTTACAAATTTAAATTACAGATGTGTCCTAGTTGATTGCAACTTTCCGCGCCCACTTGCAACCCGTTCGTTGGAGCGTACACACCCATTTCTATACTACGGATTGTGAGTGTGCGTGCAGTGCATGACCACGACATACTAGCTAGGATTCATCTGTAGCGTATTAGAACCACTTACAAAACATAATGACCCAATGCACCACTCCCAGCTAAATGTACAGCTGTGATCACAGCATGTTAGCAGGAATTCCTTTTGGTTATAGTTTAGGAATCAGATTGATACTTGCATATGTTTACCACCTGTTGTATTAGCAGCAATTAATGTGTTTTAAATACGTATTTTAATATGTTATTGTAGATACAAATGCTATACTTTTAAATAAGGCAAACAGTTTTTCTATTTTAACTTTAATATTGATATCATGACCATAATGTAAAATATAAATATATATATATATATATATATATATATATATATATATATACACACACACACACAGTATATATATATATATATATATATATATATACTGTATATATACTGTATATATATTTTATTTTTTTATTAATTTCGGTGTTTGCACGTATTTTATACACAAGTTTATAATAGCTAAACATAAGGTCTCAAAAGCACCTCAAACTAGGGCACAGATGTATCAAGCCTTGGAGAGTGAAAAATAGAACAGTGATAAAGTACCTACCAACCAACCAGCTCCTACCTGTCATTTTTCAAACACAGCCTCCGACATGGAAGTTAGGAGCTGATTGGCTGGTACTTTATCACCGTGCTATTTTTCACTCTCCAAGGCTTGATAAATTGGGGCCTAGGTTTAAAAACTAAATGCAAACACAGGTGTGTTTTGCATATGAGGTATATTGGTCGATATCAGCGTTGGCTGCTGCTCCTGGGCTGTAGTGCTGTCCAAGGTGTGCTGGGGGTAGCTGGCCAGGACATATGAACATACATGTGAAGTTGTATCTAACATATGTCCTGGCTTCCTTGCCCGGGAATCAGGAGCCACTGCAGCAAGGCATACAGCCTGTCAATAGTCATTTAGGCCGCCTGGGAACTCCCATTGGCTGGTTTCACAGGAGTCCGGGGGAGGGCTAAATGACGATTGGCAGGCTGAAAGTGTATCCCATGCTGCATCGGCTGCATATTCCCAGGGAAGGAAGCCAGGACATATGTTATTATACAACTTCACATGTATGCTCATATGTCCTGGCCACCTTTCCCCTGCACACTTTGGACAGTGCTGTAGCCAAGAGGTAGCAGGTGCAGCTGGTTAATATACAGTGTCCAACAGTTTTTTGTCGTATTTCCAAATTACCTATAGATGACCAAGAAGGTGCTTGCCAGATATCATTCAGCTGCCAGTAGAGTGCCCCCATCGTGTAGCCAAGTCCATTCACAATCTCACTCTGACTGCGTCTGTAAAACTCTGTCTGCAGTTTTACACACTGAGCCTGCATTACCTAGAGAGGCACACACCAATTACTCAGGTATTATTAAATTCTTTCACTTTCCTTTGCCTATATGACTACAACAGACAGAGACGCTCATGATGACGTGGGTGGGGGTGGATGAATCATACAATTCTGCTGCTATGATGTACATTATCTTAACTTGTCTTGATAAAAGTATATATAAAGTTCTGAAATGTCAAGCTCATCTGTTCCTGGAGTCACATGTGACCTTGTGTTTGTGAACCTGCATTAAAATCTGTTGATGTTTAAAGTTGTTGAATGCCCTCTGTACAACGGACTACAGCCAGCCTCGCGTGACAGTGTTGGAATTCTGCAACATTTTTAGGCTGAAAAAAGGCATCTGAGTAATACAACTGTCGCAAGCAGGAATGAATCGCATGTGTTTCTTTCTGTTTTTTGTAGAATTAAGAACGGGTATTGGTATGAAACTTATGGGGTCAGAGCATGACGGTGCAATATATGGTAATTGTTATCGCCCCTCCATAATAGGACTATTGGGGAGGAGTGGGCTCCCACTGTACTTGTGCAAGACAGACACAGTAGAGGTATATATAATAAACTGAGTCACCAACGCTAACAAGATAACAAAAAAAAAAGCTCCATTTACGATGATGCCACTGGAACCCTGCACTGTAGGAAAGAAGCACTCACACAGAGAGAGAACCATGCGTGACTTTTTCTCTAATCAATAAACAAATTCCTGTTTTTTTTCCTATTCACTAAAATGTCCAAAGTTTCTCCTCCATTGTGCATTGGAGAGTCAGGAATGAATGCACAGACATCCCAATCAAGGAGCATGCTCCTCCCACAATTGCCCCTGGTCTATGATGTCTTTCCCAGAGTTTAAGTCTATGTAACTTTAGACACAGTCCATAATGTAACATAAGTAAGATGAGCACTCTACCATTGTAGTTACTTCCAAAGCTGCCCCAACAAGCACATGTCCTGCATAATCACTGCGGTCTCTTCTACTACTGGTGGCAGACAAAACACTGGGCAGCTGGACCTAACCCACACTTTTATACCGCTATATAGAACTCACAGACCACTCCTATATGGAAGGGTATGCCATCAACAAGCTTTGCGTCCCTATTTGAAATCAAGTGTTTCCTTTATTTTTTCCTTACTGTTATTTTTCATGCTAATTTTGTATTCTATAGTATATGCTAAGAGTGGATATAAACGACAATGTACTTGAACAGATAAAACACACGTGTTTGTATATAACAATGTTAAAGATACATTATTTACAAAATCATGCGTCTCCAAGTAAATATTAAAGTAAAGGTGCATACACACTCTATGAGTGACGTCGCCTAGTGTTTACCCTCTCGAGCCGGGGCGGTCGGACACACACACTGAGCTATATGACCGTTTATATCACTCAGTGACGTTACACAGCGGCCGGGCTGTGCAGGCAGCTCCTGGACGACAGTCCACATTGAGCATGCATGCACCACCCACACAGAGGGTCGTTAGCGACCCGCCGTGCCGCGCTTCAGTCGTCATCACCGGCATACACACTTGCCAAGAAAGTGAACAACGTCGCTCAGGAAGGGTGAAAATGAGCAACGGCGTTCATTTTATCGGCAAGTGTGTATGCACCTTATGTATCAACGTGATGGACATATTAGCCTACAAATCAACACCAACTCAGTGACAGACAGAGAAGAACTGATATTACCTGAGTTAGGTACAAGGTATCTTGAAACTCTGTAATAGGATCAGTGTTCTTAGGCATGTTATAGTGGAGACCAGCCTGGGAAGTCATCTGCTCATTCCCTGAAGCATGGTGCTGTCGATGGGCTGTAAAGTTACTAGTGTAGGACCAGTCCTCTGGAGACGAAATCTAAATAAAAGAATTCGAGGATAAAGCATATAACACAAGAGTTACAACAAATTAAAATCACTACTTCAGAATTTAGTGAACTGAAAGGAAAATATCTGGAAAAATAAAGCAACTGTTCTATCTATTGTGGTAGGACAACTGCAATGAGGAGCAGGAAAGAGGAGCTTAGACTGCATCCAGCACCAATACACAGTGACAGAATTCAGACAATCAACTCACTAGAAACTAATGTCATTACTGACTGAGGCATGGGGCACAGGTGCATATAGGTATACAATGAAGGCATTTCAGTTCTGTTCTACAGACACTATAGGCTATTAGGAATTGCTCATCCAACGAACAAACTTGTCTATATGAGAGTGCAAAATGCTGGCAGCCAGGAACGTATAACACTGAAATAGTAAGTAACCTACAGGAGTCAGAGAACATATTTTACTCTTACCTTTTGTAATGTACTAAATGATGGCCAGGATTGGAAACCATATTCAGAAGCAAAGCGAGGTTTGGGGTAGGATGTCCAGTCCCAGCAGTCTGTCATGTAGTTGTAGTAGTGGGTATCTCCATAATGATTGTCATATGGATCTTTGGACAGCCAGTTTTCTTTAACCGTCTCTTTCCCATTGGTTGGACTTG
The DNA here is from genome assembly GCF_028390025.1 of Pseudophryne corroboree. NCBI lineage: Eukaryota > Metazoa > Chordata > Amphibia > Anura > Myobatrachidae > Pseudophryne > Pseudophryne corroboree. The sequence continues at coordinate 788,566,691 of NC_086444.1, read as the reverse complement.
ATGCAATGAAAGGACGAGTCGCATCCATCTGAACAGAAACGGGAGAATCGGAGGGGACATTCTTTATAACAATGAAATATCTGGAAGTTTATGCTGTGATTTAAATATAATAAGGCACAATGCGCAATAATAAGATTTTACTTACCGATAAATCTATTTCTCGTAGTCCGTAGTGGATGCTGGGGACTCCGTCAGGACCATGGGGATTAGCGGCTCCGCAGGAGACAGGGCACAAAAATAAAGCTTTAGGATCAGGTGGTGTGCACTGGCTCCTCCCCCTATGACCCTCCTCCAAGCCTCAGTTAGGATACTGTGCCCGGACGAGCGTACACAATAAGGAAGGATTTTGAATCCCGGGTAAGACTCATACCAGCCACACCAATCACACCGTACAACTTGTGATCTGAACCCAGTTAACAGTATGATAACGTAGGAGCCTCTGAACAGACGGCTCACAACAATAACAACCCGATTTTTTTGTAACAATAACTATGTACAAGTATTGCAGACAATCCGCACTTGGGATGGGCGCCCAGCATCCACTACGGACTACGAGAAATAGATTTATCGGTAAGTAAAATCTTGGGGATTATACCAAAGCTCCCAAACGGGCGGGAGAGTGCGGATGACTCTGCAGCACCGAATGAGAGAACTCCAGGTCCTCTTTAGCCAGGGTATCAAATTTGTAGAATTTTACAAACGTGTTCTCCCCCGACCACGTAGCTGCTCGGCAGAGTTGTAATGCCGAGACCCCTCGGGCAGCCGCCCAGGATGAGCCCACCTTCCTTGTGGAATGGGCCTTGACAGATTTAGGCTGTGGCAGGCCTGCCACAGAATGTGCAAGTTGAATTGTGCTACAAATCCAACGAGCAATCGTCTGCTTAGAAGCAGGAGCACCCAGCTTGTTGGGTGCATACAGTATAAACAGCGAGTCAGATTTTCTGACTCCAGCCGTCCTTGAAATATATATTTTTAATGCCCTGACAACGTCCAGCAACTTGGAATCCTCCAAATCGCTAGTAGCCGCAGGCACCACAATAGGCTGGTTCAGGTGAAACGCTGACACCACCTTAGGCAGAAAATGAGGACGCGTCCGCAGTTCTGCCCTGTCCGAATGGAAAATCAGATATGGGCTTTTATACGATAAAGCCGCCAATTCTGACACTCTCCTGGCTGAAGCCAGGGCCAGTAGCATGGTTACTTTCCATGTAAGATATTTCAAATCCGCCGATTTGAGTGGCTCAAACCAATGGGATTTGAGAAAATCCAAAACTACATTAAGGTCCCACGGAGCCACTGGGGGCACAACCGGGGGCTGTATATGTAGTACTCCTTTTACAAAAGTCTGGACTTCAGGAACTGAAGCCAATTCTTTCTGGAAGAAAATCGACAGGGCCGAAATTTGAACCTTAATGGACCCCAACTTGAGGCCCATAGACAATCCTGTTTGCAGGAAATGTAGGAATCGACCCAATTGAAATTCCTCCGTGGGGGCCTTCCTGGCCTCACACCACGCAACATATTTTCTCCAAATGCGGTGATAATGTTGTGCAGTCACCTCCTTCCTGGCTTTTACCAGTGTAGGAATGACCTCTTCCGGAATGCCTTTTTCCCTTAGAATTCGGCGTTCAACCGCCATGCCGTCAAACGCAGCCGCGGTAAGTCTTGGAATAGACACGGTCCCTGTTGAAGCAGGTCCCGTCTTAGAGGTAGAGGCCACGGATCTTCCGTGAGCATCTCCTGAAGTTCCGGGTACCAAGTTCGTCTTGGCCAATCCGGAGCCACGAGTATCGTTCTTACTCCCCTTTGCCGTATAATTCTCAGTACTTTTGGTATGAGAGGCAGAGGAGGAAACACATACACTGACTGGAACACCCACGGCGTTACCAGAGCGTCCACAGCTATTGCCTGAGGGTCTCTTGACCTGGCGCAATACCTGTCCAGTTTTTTGTTGAGGCGAGACGCCATCATGTCCACCTTTGGTTTTTCCCAACGGTTCACAATCATGTGGAAGACTTCTGGATGAAGTCCCCACTCTCCCGGGTGTAGATCGTGTCTGCTGAGGAAGTCTGCTTCCCAGTTGTCCACTCCCGGAATGAACACTGCTGACAGTGCTATCACATGATCTTCCGCCCAGCGAAGAATCCTTGCAGCTTCTGCCATTGCTCTCCTGCTTCTTGTGCCGCCCTGTCTGTTTACGTGGGCGACTGCCGTGATGTTGTCCGACTGGATCAACACCGGCTGACCCTGAAGCAGGGGTTTTGCCAGGCTTAGAGCATTGTAAATCGCTCTTAGCTCCAGTATATTTATGTGAAGAGACATCTCCAGGTTTGACCATACTCCCTGGAAGTTTCATCCCTGTGTGACCGCTCCCCAGCCTCTCAGACTGGCATCCGTGGTCACCAGGACCCAGTCCTGTATGCCGAATCTGCGGCCCTCTAACAGATGAGCACTCTGCAACCACCACAGAAGAGACACCCTTGTCCGTGGCGATAAGGTTATCCGCTGATGCATCTGCAGATGTGATCCGGACCATTTGTCCAGCAGATCCCACTGAAAAGTTTGTGCGTGGAATCTGCCGAATGGAATCGCTTCATAAGAAGCCACCATCTTTCCCAGGACTCTTGTGCATTGATGCACAGACACTTTCCCTGGTTTTAGGCGGTTCCTGACAAGTTCGGATAACTCCTTGGCTTTCTCCTCCGGAAGAAACACCTTTTTCTGAACCGTGTCCAGAATCATTCCCAGGAACAGCAGACGTGTCGTCGGGGTCAATTGAGATTTTGGAAAATTCAGAATCCACCCGTGCTGTTGCAGCACTATTTGGGTTAGTGCTACTACGTCCCCCAGCTGTTCCCTGGACCTTGCCCTTATCAGGAGATCGTCCAAGTAAGGGATAATTAATACGCCTTTTCTTCGTAGAAGAAACATCATTTCGGCCATTACCTTGGTAAAGACCCGAGGTGCCGTGGACAATCCAAACGGCAGCGTCTGAAACTGATAATGACAGTTTTGCACCACGAACCTGAGGTACCCTTGATGTGAAGGGCAAATTGGGACATGCAGGTAAGCATCCTTGATGTCCAGGGACACCATAAAGTCCCCTTCTTCCAGATTCGCTATCACTGCTCTGAGTGACTCCATCTTGAACTTGAATTTTTGTATGTACAGGTTCAAAGATTTCAGATTTAGAATAGGTCTTACCGAGCCGTCCGGCTTCGGTACCACAAATAGTGTGGAATAATACCCCTTTCCCTGTTGTAGGAGGGGTACCTTGACTATCACCTGCTGAGAATACAGCTTGTGAATGGCTTCCAATACCGTCGCCCTGTCTGAGGGAGACGTTGGCAGAGCAGACTTTAGGAACCGGCGAGGGGGAGACTTCTCGAATTCCAACCTGTAACCCTGAGATATTATCTGCAGGATCCAGGGGTCCACCTGTGAGTGAGCCCACTGTGCGCTGAAATTCTTGAGTCGACCCCCCACCGCCCCTGAGTCCGCTTGTAAAGCCCCAACGTCATGCTGAGGACTTTGCAGAAGCCGGGGGGGGCTTCTGCTCCTGGGAAGAAGCTGCTTGGTGCACTCTCTTACCCTTTCCTTTGCCTCGGGGCAAATATGACTGTCCTTTCGCCCGCTTGTTCCTATAGGAACGAAAGGACTGCGGCTGAAAAGACGGTGTCTTTTTCTGTTGGGAGGGGACCTGAGGTAAAAAGGTGGATTTCCCGGCTGTTGCCGTGGCCACCAAATCCGATAGACCGACCCCAAATAATTCCTCCCCCTTATACGGCAATACTTCCATATGCCGTTTGGAATCCGCATCACCTGACCATTGTCGCGTCCATAAACTTCTTATGGCAGATATGGACATCGCACTTACTCTCGATGCCAGAGTGCAAATATCCCTCTGTGCATCTCGCATATATAGAAATGCATCCTTTAAATGCTCTATAGTCAGTAAAATACTGTCCCTATCCAGGGTATCAATATTTTCAGTCAGGGAATCCGACCAAACCACCCAAGCACTGCACATCCATGCAGAGGCGATGGCTGGTCGCAGTATAACACCAGTATGAGTGTATATACTTTTCAGGGTAGTTTCCAGCCTCCTATCTGCTGGATCCTTGAGGGCGGCCGTTTCAGGAGACGGTAACGCCACTTGTTTTGATAAGCGTGTGAGCGCCTTATCCACCCTAGGGGGTGTTTCCCAGCGCGCCCTAACCTCTGGCGGGAAAGGATATAATGCCAATAACTTCTTTGAAATTAGCAGTTTTCTATCGGGGTTAACCCACGCTTCATCACACACTTCATTCAATTCGTCTGATTCAGGAAAAACTACAGGTAGTTTTTTCAGACCCCACATAATACCCCTTTTTGTGGTACATGCAGTATCAGAGATATGTAAAGCCTCCTTCATTGCCGTGATCATATAACGTGTGGCCCTACTGGAAAATACGTTTGTTTCTTCACCGTCGACACTAGATTCGGTGTCCGTGTCTGGGTCTGTGTCGACCGACTGAGGTAAAGGGCGTTTTACAGCCCCTGACGGTGTCTGAGACGCCTGTACAGGTACTAACTGGTTTTCCGGCCGTCTCATGTCGTCAACTGATTTTTGTAATGTGCTGACATTATCACGTAATTCCATAAATAAAGCCATCCATTCCGGTGTCGACTCCCTAGGGGGTGACATCACCATTACCGGCAATTGCTCCGCCTCCACACCAACATCGTCCTCATACATGTCGACACACACGTACCGACACACAGCAGACACACAGGGAATGCTCTTATCGAAGACAGGACCCCACTAGCCCTTTGGGGAGACAGAGGGAGAGTTTGCCAGCACACACCCAAGCGCTATAAATATATAGGAACAACCCTATAGAAGTGTTGTCTCCCTTATAGCAGCTTAATATATATCAAAAACGCCAAAAAAAAGTGCCCCCCCCCCTCTCTTTTTTACCCTGTTTCTGTAGTGCAGTGCAGGGGAGAGTTCTGGGAGCCTTCCTCGCAGCGGAGCTGAGCAGGAAAATGGCGCTGTGTGCTGAGGAGATAGGCCCCGCCCCCTATTTCGGCGGGCTCTTCTCCGGAGTTTGTGAGACCTGGCAGGGGTTAAATACATCCATATAGCCCCAAGGGCTATATGTGATGTATTTTTTAGCCAGAACAAGGTATTCTCATTGCTGCCCAGGGCGCCCCCTGCAGCGCCCTGCACCCTCCGTGACCGCTGGTGTGAAGTGTGTGACAACAATGGCGCACAGCTGCAGTGCTGTGCGCTACCTCATGAAGACTGAAAAGTCTTCTGCCGCCGGTTTCTGGACCTCTTCGCTTTTCGGCATCTGCAAGGGGGTCGGCGGCGCGGCTCCGGGACCGGACTCCATGGCTGGGCCTGTGTTCGATCCCTCTGGAGCTAATGGTGTCCAGTAGCCTAAGAAGCCAATCCATCCTGCACGCAGGTGAGTTCACTTCTTCTCCCCTAAGTCCCTCGTTGCAGTGAGCCTGTTGCCAGCAGGACTCACTGAAAATAAAAAACCTAAAAACTTTTTCTAAGCAGCTCTTTAGGAGAGCCACCTAGATTGCACCCTGCTTGGCCGGGCACAAAAACCTAACTGAGGCTTGGAGGAGGGTCATAGGGGGAGGAGCCAGTGCACACCACCTGATCCTAAAGCTTTATTTTTGTGCCCTGTCTCCTGCGGAGCCGCTAATCCCCATGGTCCTGACGGAGTCCCCAGCATCCACTAGGACGTTAGAGAAATGGAGGATAAAATTAAACCTGGACTAAAGTATTTATACTAAAAAAGCAGAATAAAGTTGGGAACACCAGATTTTTATTTCTCTCTACCCATGGGACTCAAATAGTTTATTATGTCAGAAAAGATGTGATATTTTTAGTGGTACCCTGGAATAATTAGTCAGAAGAGAATATTTTATGCAGCTATAGAAACCAGAACATACATACAATTTTTTATTTTACCTACACTGCATGTATAGAAGTGTCTGTGCTGCAGCCATGAACAACCAGTCACCATACAGCAAATAATAGTAAGTGAGGACTGATTCACCCCAGCCTCCCTAGCAAGGGGTGTAGTATGGTATGCCGGCGACCAGCATACGGGCGCCGGGAGCCCGACCGCCAGCATACCGACACCGTGGCGAGCGCAAAGGAGCCCCTTGCGGGCTCGCTGCGCTCACCACGCTGCGGGCACGATGGCGCGCAACGCTATTTTATTCTCCCTCCAGGGGGGGGGGGGCGTGGACCACCACGAGGGAGAATATATGTCGGTATGCCGGGTGTCGGGATTCCGGCGCCGGTATACTGTGCGCCGGGATCCCGACATTCGGCATACTGAAGACCACCCCTAGCAAGAGCTAAATACAGCACTTCATGCTAGTGTGACCTGCACATTGCTCAGTGTAAATTATTATAAGGTAAAGGGTTGAGTCTAGCCAAATGTGTGTATGTTAGGGTTGTCATAATATCCCTTAATCAGAGACACATATGAATTACACAGGTTCTGTGGCTGATTAACATGGTGAACTTCTAGCCATTTCTAAAGTACTCCGCACAGTAGAATGCCCAGATAATACAGGATTTGAGCGCAGCCATGTCTTTGAAACGGCAGCATTTAAAAAAAATTTCATAATCACTTACCTCAAGAGCAAGCACTCTAATGGTTTTTATGTAAAGGGTCAAATAGTCTTGTACATAAACTTCTTTCATGTAGGTGGGTATTGAAAACCAATCGCTGGCAATTGCAGCCTCATTCTCATTGTTGCCACTCCAGACAATGATACAAGGGTGAGATTTAAGTCTTCGAATCTAGAACATCAACCATAATATAAATATCCAATACTGCACAGGGAATATCAGCATTTTCACTAACATATCAAACCCCAACAAGTATTTAAAATGCAAAACATGGTCTTACATTAAGCATGAGTAATAGGCCCTACACACTGGGTGATAATATTCAAAGATATGAACGATCTCGTTCATTAATGAACGAGATACCGTTCATATCTTTGAGTGTGGAGGCACCAACGATGAACGATGCGCGGCCCCACGCTCGTTCATCACCGGTGCCCCATCGCCTGTGCATGCAGGCCAATATGGACAATTCGTCCATATTTGCCTGCACTTCTATGGAGCTGGGTGACGGGGGCAGTGAAGAAACTTCCCGTCACTCCACCACCACCCCTCCCCCGCCGCCGGGTCGCCCGTATCCGCCGTCGGGCAGCTTGGCGGCGGATCGCTCAATGTGTAGGGCCCTTTACACAATCTAGAAAGTAATTGGTCTTGCTCACGGGGGGATGATTATAAAAAGAGTAAAAAGTGCTGAAGACAACTAACCACGTAATATAATTCCTAGAATAGATTAGAATCTAAAAATAAATATTGGGTTGCCATTGGTTACACCATACTAGCATCAATGTTCATCCTTGTCCCAAACTGTGGTACAAGAGAGGGTGGCTTTATATTAATCATAATGCTATAACATTTACACCACCTAAAAAGAAAAATCCCCCTGTCCTCTGCCTAAGCAACATTTGTTTATAGCTGGTCATAGTTATCTAAGAGAACATTTTAGAATAATAGATCTCGATACAGTTCCTGGCAGTCAAAAGCGTAACATCTTTCTTCATTCTCACCCTGCTATTTTAGCAATTATTAATTAAGAAAAAGCTATGAGATTTCTCTTTTATTAGATAATAAAGTGTTTTGCATTATTCAGCATTAAGAACTACTGATCAAGTCCATTTTAATTCCATGATGTGAGAAATACAAAGATTAGGTCAAAACATTTTCAAACCATTTTATGGAGACTTGGGACCAGTAAAGGAACAATTATGATTTTGTCTTTCCACCCTCAACGCCTCACCATGCAACTGTGCCTGACCAAGTAATAAGAATACATATAAAAATAACTTTGCACCTTGGTAAAACCATGTTACACTGGGGCAGATGTAAAATGTGCAGAGAAATTTAGATAACAGTGTAAAAAAAAAAAGCTGTCCAGAATTTGTGGGCTACATGCAAAAGCAGCCAGTATTTACCCTGCATACAAAAATATTTTATATAGTAGTAGTAGATCATTCCACAGAAGCAGAATCATACTCCGTATTACAAGGCATACATACAATAAGAAAGAGAAAAATACTTAAAATATCTGAATAGAAATAATTATCTTGTTCGATGCTTATCCCAGACTTCTAGACACATGAACCTTCTGTGAGGAGTAGGAAGAGAGAAGTATCACAGCAGTGGGATCCGGTCTGAAGATCGACAGTGTCTAGGTCGACACTGTTTAGGTCGACCACTATAGGTCGACAGTCACTAGGTCGACATGGATGGAAGGTCGACAGGGTTTCTAGGTCGACATGTGCTAGGTCGACAGGTCTAAAGGTCGACATGAGTTTTTCACATTTTTTTTTTCATACTTAACGATCCACGTGGACTACAATTGGAACGGTAAAGTGTGCCGAGCGAAGCGGTAGCGGAGCGAAGGCACCATGCCCGAAGCATGGCGAGCGAAGTGAGCCATGCGAGGGATCCCGGTCACTTTACGAAGAAAACGACACCAAAAAAAAAAATTCCTCATGTCGACCTTTAGACCTGTCGACCTAGCACATGTCGACCTAGAAACCCTGTCGACCTTCCATCCATGTCGACCTAGTGACTGTCGATCTATAGTGGTCGACCTAAACATTGTCGACCTAGACACGGTCGATAAAACGAACCACACCCACAGCAGTCACCACTGATTCTACTGTCTGGTGTTGGACTGTACCATTATTGCTGCATCTCCTCTGGGCTGGCTAATGGTCAGCCCTTACCTCCTTGTGTATTTATTTCATGTGGGTTACATTTTTCTTTTTTGGTTTTTCCCTTATTAAATGCGTTTGGAAAAGTGGTACACTGGACTGAAGACACTCCACATGATAGGGGTGGGATTTTTTTTGGCTGTATAATTTAGGGTCTGTGGCTACCTGCAAATTCCCGCCTCCAAACTCATTTACAGGTCTTAATTTATCTTTGCATTTCGGCAGACACGGATTAGCATTTAAAAAAAAAAAAATCTCAGATTGCCCCCTGCAATTGCAATGCCAATCCAGATTTTTCTAAAAAAAAAAAAAAAAAAAAGGTGACTGTGTCTTTTTAGCACTGTTGGTCATAGAGAGCATTTGTGATGTAACCATGTGATCACGCAGCTTTAAATAAATAAATAAAATAACTTCTATACATAAATATTTATATACATCTATACATAAAGCGCTGGACCCGCTCATATCAGTTATGCAAACTCCTCTGCCTGATTGACAGGCAGAGGCATTCACAGGGCGTAGCGTCGAAAATGGGGGCAGGTTCGGGGCGTCCACTGCGACCCGAAAAATCCCCACCCTGCGCCTGCCTGTGGAGGCATCCAAATATCAGCGATGCAGATGGCAGCACTGTCGGGTATTTGAATGCTGGGCGGACTTGCCCTGTGCTGGGCGGCACCCAGCATGAGATCGGAGCCAGTTGCAGTTTTGCTAAAACAGCAAAACTGCAACTGAAGCTGAAGCCTAAGTAACAATGGGGCAGATGTATTAACCTGGAAAAGGCATAAGGAAGTGATAAACCAGTGATATGTGCAAGGTGATAAAGGCACCAGCCAATCAGATCCTAACTGTTAATTTACATATTGGAGCTGATTGGCTGGTGCCTTTATCACCTTGCACATATCACTGGTTTGTCACTTCCTTATGCCTTTTCCAGGTTAATACATCTGCCCCCTTAATCCAGACAAACCCTATGGAGAACCAGCTTCATTCTGCCTTTTTTTAGGACAATTTTAAAAAATTTTTAGGACAAACTAAAAATTATCAAATTAATGATGAACTTTGGGGGTAATTCAGACCTGATCACAGCAACAAATTTGTTAGCAGTTGGGCAAAACCATGTGCACTGCAGGAGGGGCAGATATAATATGTGCAGAGAGAGTTAGATTTGGGTGGGGTGTGTTCAAACTGAAATCTAAATTGCAGTGTAAAAATAAAGCAGCCAGTATTTACCCTGCACAGAAACAAAATAACCCACCCAAATCTAACTCTCTCTGCACATGCTGTATCCGTCTCCCCAGCAGTGCACATGGGGGGTCATTCCGAGTTGATCGCTCGCTAGCTGCTTTTAGCAGCATTGCAAACACTAGGCTGCCGCTCTCTGGGAGTGTATCTTAGCTTAGCAGAATAGCGAACGAAAGATTAGCAGAACTGCTACTAAATAATTTGCTGCAGTTTCTGAGTAGCTCCAGACCTACTCCTAGCTTGCGATCATCTCAGTCCATTTAGTTCCTGCTTTGACGTCACAAACACGCCCTGCATTCGGCCAGCCACTCCCCGTTTCTCCAATCACTCCTGCATTTTTACCTGGCACGTCTGCGTTTTTAGCACACTCCCTGAAAACGGCCAGTTACCTCCCAGAAACGCCCCTTTCCTGTCAATCACTCACCGATCAGCACAGTGACTGAAAAGCGTCGCTCAGACCTGTGTAAAATTGCTTCGTTTAATGTTAAAATACTTAGCGCATGCGCGCTGCGTACCATGCGCATGCACATTTTCCACCTGTTCGCTGCGCTGCGAAAAACGTCAGCAAGCGAACAACTCGGAATGACCACCCATGTGCACTGCATGGGGGACAGATGTAACATGTGCAGAGAGAGCTAGATTTGGGTGGGGTGTGTTCAAACTGAAATCTAAATTGCAGTGTAAAAATAAAGCAGCCAGTATTTACCCTGCACAGAAACAAAACAACCCACCCAAATCTAACACTCTCTGCACATGTTGTATCTGTTACCCCTGCAGTGCACATGGTTTTGCCCAACTGCTAACAAATTTGCTGCTACGATCAGATCTGAATTACCCCCGTAATGTTACAGCAGCAGAAAGGGATGCAGCTCCCTCTTTATACAAGAAATTAGGAAAAGGGTACTTTAATACAAAGTTGCCATAATCTACAAAGGATAACTTTTTTATTAGTTGTACTGCTATACTATTAAATGATCTAGCCTACAAAAATCATATAAAAAAAATAAATAAGAATTTACTCACCGGTAATTCTATTTCTCGTAGTCCGTAGTGGATGCTGGGTACTCCGTAAGGACCATGGGGAATAGACGGGCTCCGCAGGAGACTGGGCACTCTTAAAAGAAAGATTAGGTACTATATCTGGTGTGCACTGGCTCCTCCCTCTATGCCCCTCCTCCAGACCTCAGTTAGGGAAACGGTGCCCGGAAGAGCCGACATTACTAGGAAAGGATTTGGAATCCAGGGTAAGACTCATACCAGCCACACCGTACAACTTGTGATAACTATACCCAGTTAACAGTATGAACAACAACTGAGCCTCATTCAACAGATGGCTCATAACAATAACCCTATAGTTAAGCAATAACTATATACTTGTATTGCAGAAAGTCCGCACTTGGGACGGGCTCCCAGCATCCACTACGGACTACGAGAAATCGAATTACCTATGAGTAAATTCTTATTTTCTCTGACGTCCTAGTGGATGCTGGGTACTCCGTAAGGACCATGGGGATTATACCAAAGCTCCCAAACGGGCGGGAGATTGCGGATGACTCTGCAGCACTGAATGAGCAAACTCAAGGTCCTCCTCAGCCAGGGTATCAAACTTGTAGAATTTTGCAAAAGTGTTTGATCCCGACCAAGTAGCAGCTCGGCAAAGTTGTAAAGCCGAGACCCCTCGGGCAGCCGCCCAAGAAGAGCCCACCTTCCTCGTGGAATGGGCTTTTACTGATTTAGGATGCGGCAGTCCAGCCGCAGAATGTGCAAGTTGAATCGTGCTACAGATCCAGCGAGCAATAGTCTGCTTTGAAGCAGGAGCACCCAGCTTGTTGGGTGCATGCAGGATAAACAGCGAGTCAGTTTTTCTGACTCTAGCCGTCCTGGAAACATAGATTTTCAGGGCCCGGACTACGTCCAGCAACTTGGAATCCTCCAAGTCCCGAGTAGCCGCAGGCACCACAATAGGTTGGTTCAAATGAAACGCTGATACCACCTTAGGGAGAAATTGGGGACGAGTCCTCAATTCTGCCCTGTCCATATGGAAAATCAGATATGGGCTTTTACAGGACAAAGCCACCAATTCTGACACACGCCTAGCTGAGGCCAAGGCCAACAGCATGACTACCTTCCACGTGAGATACTTCAACTCCACGGTCTGAAGTGGCTCAAACCAATGTGATTTTAGGAAATCCAACACTACGTTGAAATCCCAAGGTGCCACTGGAGGCACAAAAGGGGGCTGAATATGCAGCACTCCCTTAACAAACGTCTGAACTTCAGGCAGTGAAGCCAGTTCTTTTTGAAAGAAAATAGACAGGGCCGAAATCTGGACTTTAATGGATCCCAATTTTAGGCCCATAGTCACTCCTGACTGTAGGAAGTGCAGAAATCGACCCAGCTGAAATTCCTCTGTTGGGGCCTTCCTGGCCTCACACCAAGCAACATATTTTCGCCATATACAGTGATAATGTTGTGCTGTCACGTCTTTCCTAGCCTTTATCAGCGTAGGAATCACTTCATCTGGAATGCCCTTTTCCGTTAGGATCCGGCGTTCAACCGCCATGCCGTCAAACGCAGCCGCGGTAAGTCTTGGAACAGACAGGGCCCCTGCTGTAACAGGTCCTGTCTGAGAGGCAGAGGCCATGGTTCCTCTGAGATCATTTCTTGTAGTTCTGGGTACCAAGTTCTTCTTGGCCAATCCGGAACGATGAGTATAGTTCTTACTCCTCTCTTTCTTACTATCCTCAGTACCTTGGGTATGAGAGGAAGAGGAGGGAACACATAAACCGACTGGTACACCCACGGTGTCACTAGTGCGTCCACAGCTATCGCCTGAGGTTCTCTTGACCTGGCGCAATATTTTTTTAGCTTTTTGTTGAGGCGGGACGCCATCATGTCCACCTGTGGCCGTTCCCAACGGTTTACAATCTGCGTGAAGACTTCTGGATGAAGTCCCCACTCTCCCGGGTGGAGGTCGTGCCTGCTGAGGAAGTCTGCTTCCCAGTTGTCCACTCCCGGAATGAACACCGCTGACAGTGCTAGCACGTGATTCTCCGCCCATCGGAGAATCCTTGTGGCTTCTGCCATCGCCATCCTGCTTCTTGTGCCGCCCTGTCGGTTTACATGGGCGCCGTGATGTTGTCTGACTGAATCAGCACCGGTTGGTCTTGAAGCAGGGGTTTTGCTTGACTTAGGGCATTGTAAATGGCCCTTAGTTCCAGAATATTTATGTGTAGGGAAGACTCCTGACTCGATCACTGTCCTTGGAAGTTTCTTCCCTGAGTGACTGCCCCCCAACCTCGGAGGCTTGCATCCGTGGTCACCAGGACCCAGTCCTGAATGCCGAATCTGCGGCCCTCGAGAAGATGAGCACTCTGCAGCCACCACAGCAGAGACACCCTGGCCCTCGGGGACAGGGTGATCAGCCGATGCATCTGAAGATGCGATCCGGACCACTTGTCTAACAGATCCCACTGAAAGATCCTTGCATGGAACCTGCCGAAGGGAATTGCTTCGTAAGAAGCTACCATCTTTCCCAGGACTCGCGTGCAGTGATGCACCGACACCTGTTTTGGTTTCAGGAGGTCTCTGACCAGAGATGACAACTCCTTGGCCTTCTCCTCCAGGAGAAACACCTTCTTCTGTTCTGTGTCCAGAATCATGCCCAAGAACAGCAGACGCGTCGTAGGAATCAGCTGCGACTTTGGGATATTCAGAATCCAGCCGTGCTGTTGTAGCACTTCCCGAGATAGTGCTACTCCAACTAACAACTGCTCCTTGGACCTTGCCTTTATAAGGAGATCGTCCAAGTACGGGATAATTATAACTCCCTTCTTTCGAAGGAGTATCATCATTTCGGCCATTACCTTGGTAAATACCCTCGGTGCCGTGGACAGACCAAACGGCAACGTCTGGAATTGGTAATGGCAGTCCTGTACCACAAACCTGAGGTACTCCTGGTGAGGTGGGTAAATGGGGACATGTAGGTAAGCATACTTGATGTCCAGTGACACCATAAAATCCCCCTCTTCCAGGCTTGCAATAACCGCTCTGAGCGATTCCATTTTGAACCTGAACTTCCTTATATAAGTGTTCAAGGATTTCAAATTTAGAATGGGTCTCACCGAACCGTCTGGTTTCGGTACCACAAACATTGTGGAATAGTAACCCCGTCCCTGTTGAAGGAGGGGAACTTTGATTATCACCTGCTGAAGGTACAGCTTGTGAATTGCCGCCAGTACTACCTCCCTTTCCTTGGGAGTAGCTGGCAAGGCTGATTTGAGGTAACGGCGAGGGGGAGACGCCTCGAACTCCAGCTTGTATCCCTGAGATACCACTTGTAGAACCCAGAGATCCACCTGTGAGCGAACCCACTGGTCGCTGAAGTTCCGGAGACGGGCCCCCACCGCACCTGGCTCCACCTGTGGAGCCCCAGCGTCATGCGGTGGACTTAGTGGAAGCAGGGGAGGATTTTTGTTCCTGGGAACTGGCTGTCTGGTGCAGCTTTTTCCCTCTACCCCTGCCTCTGGGCAGAAAGGACGCGCCTCTGACCCGCTTGCCTTTCTGAGGCCGAAAGGACTGTACTTGATAATACGATGCTTTCTTAGGCTGTGAGGGAACCTGAGGTAAAAAAGTCGACTTCCCAGCTGTTGCTGTGGATACGAGGTCCGAGAGACCGTCCCCAAACAATTCCTCACCTTTATAAGGCAAAACTTCCATGTGCCTTTTAGAATCAGCATCACCTGTCCACTGCCGAGTCCATAATACTCTCCTGGCAGAAATGGACATTGCATTAATTCTAGATGCCAGCCGGCAAATGTCCCTCTGTGCATCCCTCATATATAAGACTACGTCTTTAATATGCTCTATGGTTAGCAAAATAGTATCCCGGTCAAGGGAATCAATGTTATCTGACAGGGTATCAGACCATGCTGCTGCAGCACTACACATCCATGCTGAAGCAATAGCAGGTCTCAGTATAGTACCTGAGTGTGTATACACAGACTTCAGGATAGCCTCCTGCTTTCTATCTGCAGGCTCCTTTAAGGCGGCCGCATCCTGAGACGGCAGTGCCACCTTTTTTGATAAGCGTGTGAGCGCCTTGTCCACTCTAGGGGATGTTTCCCAACGCAACCTGTCCGTTGGCGGGAAAGGGTACGCCATTAGTAACCTCTTAGAAATCACTAATTTCTTATCTGGGGAACACCACGCTTCTTCACACAGTTCATTTAACTCATCAGATGGGGGAAAAGTCACTGGCTGCTTTTTCTCCCCAAACAGAATACCTTTTTAGTGGTAACCGGGTTAATGTCAGAAATGTGCAACACATTTTTCATTGCCGTAATCATGCATCGGATGGCCCTTGTGGATTGTACATTTGTCTCATCCTCGTCTACACTGGAGTCAGACTCCGTGTCGACATCTGTGTCTGCCATCTGAGGTAGCGGGCGTTTTTGAGCCCCTGATGGCCTCTGAGACGCCTGGGCAGGCGCGGGCTGAGATGCCGGCTGTCCCAAAGCTGTTACGTCATCGAACCTTTTATGCAAGGAGTTGACACTGTCGGTTAATACCTTCCACATATCCATCCACTCTGGTGTCGGCCCCGCAGGGGGCGACATCACACTTATCGGCTCCTGCTCCGCCTCCACGTAAGCGTCCTCATCAAACATGTCGACACAGCCGTACCGACACACCGCACACACACACACAGGGAATGCTCTGACTGAGGACAGGACCCCACAAAGTCCTTTGGGGAAACAGAGAGAGAGTATGCCAGCACACACCAGAGCGCTATATAACAGAGGGATTTACACTAACACAAAGTGAATTTTCCCCCAATAGCTGCTTATATCACCTTTTGCGCCTAAATTTATGTGCCCCCCCTCTCTTTTTTACCCTTCTCGTAGTGTATACTGCAGGGGAGAGCCTGGGGAGCGTCCTTCCAGCGGAGCTGTGAAGAGAAAATGGCGCTGGCTGTGCTGAGGAAGATAGCCCCGCCCCTTCAGCGGCGGGCTTCTCCCGCTTTTTTAATAATATTTATGGCGGGGGATTAGGCACATATACAGTTTATAACTGTATTATGTGCATTTTTCCAAAAAGGTATACATATTGCAGCCCAGGGCGCCCCCCCCCCTCCCAGCGCCCTGCACCCACCAGTGACCGGAGCGTGTGGTGTGCTGTGGGAGCAATGGCGCACAGCTGCAGTGCTGTGCGCTACCTTATTGAAGACCGGAGTCTTCAGCCGACGATTTTCTCCTTCCGTCTTCTGGCTCTGCAAGGGGGACGGCGGCGCGGCTCCGGGAACGGACGATCGAGGTCGGGCCCTGTGTTCGATCCCTCTGGAGCTAATGGTGTCCAGTAGCCTTAGAAGCACAAGCTAGCTGCAAGCAGGTAGGTTTGCTTCTCTCCCCTCAGTCCCTCGTAGCAGTGAGTCTGTTGCCAGCAGATCTCACTGAAAATAAAAAACCTAACAAATACTTTCTTTTCTAGTGAGCTCAGGAGAGCCCACTAGGTGCATCCAGCTCTGGCCGGGCACAGATTCTAACTGAGGTCTGGAGGAGGGGCATAGAGGGAGGAGCCAGTGCACACCAGATATAGTACCTAATCTTTCTTTTAAGAGTGCCCAGTCTCCTGCGGAGCCCGTCTATTCCCCATGGTCCTTACGGAGTACCCAGCATCCACTAGGACGTCAGAGAAAAAACCAACTGTATTTTAAAATGTTACATTTTTATAAAAACCACAATGTTAAGCCTAGTATTACAAAAAAAAGTCTACGAATGATAAGGCACTAAAAAGGTCTGTGAAAGATTTCCTTGTTCTATAATTTTAGCGAATGTATTTTATTTTAAAACATTAATCCTTGCTAGCGCCGTCTCATGTAGAACAAATCACTGCAGTCATATGTTCTTGTACATTCTAAAGAGTGTCCACTAGTGACAGCATACCTGGTGAGTGACTTCTTCTCTGACTGTGCCCAAGAACCAATCATCAACAGGATAAAGAGAGCATGCAAACATAAAGTCATGCCAGACCTGTAATAACGACAAAGAATGTGCTCAATGGCTTGCATCATCAACCAGAATTCAGTAACCTAAATAAAAAACACAGGGGGAGATGTATGAAGCAGTGAAAAGAACGGAGAAGTGAGACAGTGGAAAAGTTGCCCATGGCAACCAATCAGCACTGAGGTAACATTTATCAAGTGAATTCTAGAACATTATAAGTAGCAGTGCCATGGACACCTTCACTCTTTTCACTGCTTCATACATTTCCCCTACAATGCTCATACACATTTCTTCACTCTGCATTTCACCAGAAAAGGATCAACAATGCTGGGTACACACTGGCCAATATATCTTCTGTACAATTGAACGTGGGCGCATCGACAGGTGTGTACCCCCGATATGTCTGTGAATGACGTCAGTTCTGTAACACAGCTGACGGCTGAAATATCTGCAGATATATCTGTGCATCGTGCTGTGTGTACACTTGCTGTAGAGGCCACCAGTGACTGACATCACAACTGGGCGGGCACATGTAAAATGGCCGCCCAGTTGTGACGTCAAGCACAACACAATGGGCCCACGATCAGAATGTGTGTACCCAGCTCTCACAAATATCAATAAATACCCCACCTACTTAACCAATGAAGTCTAATGGAATATGTACATTCACTGCTACTTTCTATTCCCTGCTACAGTGTCAAAGTTGGTTCTGTTTTCTGGAGTTTTCCTCACCGTTGCCACTATAATGTTATTTGCATGATAGCAAAGCGGACGGTGTGTCAAGAGTTTATGAATTGGAGAAAATAAATGGTTTCCACAGAACTAGGAAGAAACATTTGCACTGGGCAAGCACACTATATTAGACACATGGAAATGCAGAAAGATAAACACTGAGGATTAACTTGACTGAACAAACTAATATAATGTTTCACATTTTTATAATACTCTTCAGACCCCACCAGAACGATTATAATCATAATTATTTTCAGATTGCGAAATCCCTTACTCTTATGTCAGGCATACACATACAGATAAAATGCCTGTCAGACCTACAGAGACCACAGTGTATTGGCTGTGACATGGGTGCTCTGCACCCGGGGAGGAGACATTTACCCGTTCCTTGTCATGTAAAGGAACAGGGAAAATGTCAGTCAGTCCACCACAACAGGGCATACACTTCCCAATACGGCCAACTTTCCACTTTCTAAATATTGAATCAGACGGACATGCTGGACGATCCAGCATGTTCGACCAATCGATATAACCGGATCGGTCACCCGCATACACGCTGCAATTATCTGGCCAATCAGCTAATATTGAGGGTATCGGCCAGATAATTGTAGTGTGTATGCCCAGCATAACTCATAAATATTGAAGCTGATAGTATATAACATGAGTCTTCAACCTGTGGCCCTCCAGCTGCTGTGAAACTACACATCCCAGCATGCACTGCCACATTTTTGCTATTAAGGTGTGCTAAAACTGAGGAAGGGCATGCTGTGATGTGTAGTTCCACAGCAGCTGGAGGGCCGCAGGTTGAAGACCCATGGTATATAAAATAAACAGTATTCACTATCAACTAAGAGTAAGTAGTCCTTTAGAATCTTTATTACTTAGTAGAAATCAGCGTGCGTAGCACGGATTACCATTATTCCCAAGTCATCACACATATTGTAGAACTCCTCGCTCTCATAGATTCCTCCACCCCAGACACGCAGAGTATTCATATTGGCATCAATAACAGACTGTAGCAGAACACGGAGCCTGTTGCAGACATATAATACACTGCTTAGAAAGTTAAACACAGAACATATAAATAAAAACAAGAATACAGGTTTATAGGTACGTCCTCCTTTCAGGTATGAAGTCCCTTCAAGCAAACTGTGACTGCCCTCTCTATATTTATGTTCAGATACTTCCCCTGTAAAATGATGGAGAATGAAATTAGGATCAATAAATGCAATGGCTGTTTAAAAAGGGATGGCTAGGACTAAAGACGGGATCTCTTTTATCCATCCCACCCAATCTTAGTGGTGCAAGTACGTTTTGTAGCTCTGGTTTGTGTAAGGCAGTGTATAGATGAAGCAGATAGGAATGGAGAATGGGGAAAAATGTGTTGGTGATGAGGCATGGAGCATGGGAATTGGATACACAAGACAAAGAACAGCTCATCTCATGCCTAGAGTACAGCAATGGGACTTCTACATTCTTAACTCAATATTACCTAGATTAATAAGTATATTTAAAGAGGCACTAGGAGGTTTTGAGACACTTTAAAGATTGTCCAGGCACAGGAGAGGTTTTCTCTGCTTCTATAATCAGAAGAGAAGACTTTAAAAAGAATTCATTAAAAGCCTAATTTAGGGCAGTATGTATCAGCCTGCGAGGTGCAGGCTATTCGTGAATTTCTGGGAGTCTGCCCATATTTCTAAAGCACCAATCAGGTCGGTTTTGCCTTGTAAATGAGGGATCAGTACGAAATCCCGGTGGACGGGATCCCGGCGGTCAAAATACCGACACCAGAATCCCGACCACACAATCCCGACAGGGGTGGACGAGCGGAACGCAGCTCCTTGCGGGCACGGTGCCTCGCTACGCTCGGCACACTAATTTATTCTCCCTCTATGGGTGTCGTAGACACCCACGGAGGGAGAATATGTCGGGACTGTGCCGGTCGGGATTCCGGCGTCGGTATTTCGACCACTGGGATTCTGTCCGGCGGGATCGTGACCGCCTCCCGTAAATGATTGCCGCTTTAAAAATACAGGCAGACTTGCAGAAATTCCCAAACAGCCTGCAAAAATAAATAGTTTCTCTC
This sequence comes from Pseudophryne corroboree, assembly GCF_028390025.1. NCBI lineage: Eukaryota > Metazoa > Chordata > Amphibia > Anura > Myobatrachidae > Pseudophryne > Pseudophryne corroboree. Next base: position 788,546,807 of record NC_086444.1, on the reverse strand, counting down.
TCTTAATGATCATGCATGTATAATCCACAACGCTAGATAAAGTATACAAATGTATGGACAACCATGAACTTTGCCACAGTGATGAACCCTTGAGTTCATTTTACTAGAACCAAATAGAAATACAGAGTTTGAAGGTAAGTAACAAAAAGCACACAATCAGTCTCTCTACCAATGACTTACTATCACCATCTTTGATTTGGTAAGGTATACAATGACAATTTGGAAAATGTATAAAACCATCAGTTCTCAGGTAATACCATTATAGACTATAAAATATGCACACTAACATCATACAATTTAAATTGTGATTTTCAGCAACAAGCTTTAAAATGTCTTAATCTTTACTAAAAAACGCAGAAGATTCCTGATTAAAGCTATTTTACATCAAGTATACACCCAGACTAAATCATCGGGATCGCTTCAGGATGGAAAGGATCCTGTAAGGCAAAACACGTGTAATTTATGGTACATCCGGGAGCAAGGCGGATGCTCCCTGGCTGACCTCATGGAGAACAGCAGCACTGACCACTGAGACGGGTGACCCACACACACACACACTCACATGCCGATGCACATGACACGTGACCTACACATACACTCCCCCATCTATACACAACTGAAGACACCGCTATATACTATTGCATAATGGTAGTTATCATAACTAATATGCATATTGTGGCAGCCACAATCCAGCCGTGTCTACTAAGTAGACTGCTTAATCAGGAGATTATACTTTGCTACACTCTATACATATTTGTACACTCGCATGCAAGTCACTTATACTGTACTTGCAGCGCACCACAGTATATAGCATATCACGATACTGCGAACATACTGCAGTTACTACGTTACATTCTGACGTTGGTGGTATATGTTACATTCAAGTGTGAGATAATATTACGCTATATCCCCACAGTTTACTACAGTATATGGTAAAGTACAGTATCACATCACATCATAACTAAATTACACTGAAACGGATACCTGTAGAGTACATTTGTATACTATTGTGGTTAGTATTTTACAGTATGTGGTTATCTTGTAACTGTGGAAGATACAAATATGTTGTCTAATTTGTATACAATTGTGTCACAACATTATATCATTTAAGGAGAAAAAAGCATAAACTGAGTGATTTCAATTAGATGAACATTATATACTGATTACTGTATAAAGCAAGCATGATTGATACTATTTACTCATTAAAGATTATCAAGAACTATAACCCACCAACCCCACCCCCCCCCCCTCCTCCCGTGGCCATTTCACAGCCAGGATCACGCCATCGGCATTGTGACAGGAGGTCTCTTGACCGGCGGTCACACATACCCAATCCTCTTAGACCATACTGGCTAGCCCTGATTTTTGGGTTGTCACAGGTTGCCTTTTAAGAACAAGAGAAATAACCTAATTGTGGTTACCGATATGTATCACTGAGATAACTGGGCTATCATAGCCAGTCATTTTGTGATAGTGTTTGATCATACTCTGGATCAATGTTATTAAGTTATCAATACCTAGAGAGTTACTAGGATCTAAGTGGAATCAGTTCATACGCAGCAAACCAGACAATTGAAATTAAACAAATACTCTGCTATTTATCTAGCTACTCATTATCTCAGGGGTAGTATCACATCCTACATTCCATTCCATGCAATGCCAATGTAACAGGGTTCATTTACTGTTGATATTTTGAATGAGAAGCACACCCACTGCTTCCATCAGGAAACTGTGATTTGAGTGCTCCTACTTAATTGTTTGATGCGTTATGCATGACAAATAAAACCGCAGACGTGAAAGTGAAAAACACAGGCCTTACTTCTGATATACCTTTTAAGTATTTTCTGAGTAAGCTCTCATCCAATTTGCCTGATATTTCCCCTGTAATGCATCAGTAACAGGGATTATCTGGCATCCAACACTGGAGAGCAGAAGTACATTATATTCTTCCTTCTGCCTAGCGGTGGTGATCTGTACTCTCTCATTGGTTGTCCTATGCTACATGTATGACAACAGAGAGCAGAAGTAACAGGATAACTACACCCCCCTGGCTACTATACAGGCAAATTTTTAAAATACAATTATTATCTGCCATTTCCCGAAAGGAGGTCAGCATATTACCTTTTGAAAATTATTAATGGGATTTAACGCTAAATTTTATATAAAGGATAAACTCTAATTTACTTATATTTTGCCAACTTTCATGATTACCTCAATGGTAATTGGAAAATTAAACTCCTTCATATTGTGAATGTTATGAACACTTTGTTTTATATGTGCGTCGCCAACATTTTTGGAAGGTATAAAATTAATCAAAGTTGTTTTAGAATATCACAATTACAAATGACATAGAATTACATTACATTACAAGAATTTTTGTCTTCTGTTTCCATGCAACCCAGCAACCAATTACTAGTACTCAATTCTGGGTGTTCCACCAACCATAAGCCATGAGAGAATACATAACAACTATGGCCCTAATTCCGAGTTGTTCGCTCGCTAGCTGCTTTTAGCAGCATTGCACACGCTAAGCCGCCGCCTACTGGGAGTGAATCTTAGCTTTGCAGAATTGCGAATGAAAGATTCGCAGAATTGCGAAAAGAAATTTCTTTGCAGTTTCTGAGTAGCTCGAGACTTACTCTGCCACTGCGATCAGTTCAGTCAGTTTCGTTCCTGGTTTGACGTCACAAACACACCCAGCGTTCGCCCAGACACTCCCCCGTTTCTCCAGCCACTCCCGCGTTTTTCCCTGAAGCGCCTGGGTTTTTCTGCACACTCCCATAAAACGGCCAGTTTCCGCCCAGAAACACCCACTTCCTGTCAATCACACTCCGATCACCAGAACGAAGAAATTTCTTCGTTAAGCCGTGAGTAAAATACCAAACTTTTTTGCAAATTTACATTGCGCATGCGCAGTTTGCGACTAATCGCTCCGTTGCGAAAAACACTAACGAGCGAACAACTCGGAATGAGGGCCAAGGTTGGTCAATACACACTAAGCTATACAAAATGTTTAAATCCTGTGCAGACTATAGACTTTTGTTAAAACTTTGTTAATACTATCATGAGTGGCAGAAGTGTAAAAAGGAATATTGTCAACAGTTAGACAAGCAGATACAGTACATTGTAGCACAAAAAATAAGAATTTACTTACCGATAATTCTATTTCTCGTAGTCCGTAGTGGATGCTGGGAACTCCGTAAGGACCATGGGGAATAGCGGCTCCGCAGGAGTCTGGGCACATCTAAAGAAAGCTTTAGGATCACCTGGTGTGCACTGGCTCCTCCCCCTATGACCCTCCTCCAAGCCTCAGTTAGGATACTGTGCCCGGACGAGCGTACACAATAAGGAAGGATTTTGAATCCCGGGTAAGACTCATACCAGCCACACCAATCACACTGTACAACTTGTGATCTGAACCCAGTTAACAGCATGATAATAGAGGAGCCTCTAGAAAAGATGGCTCACTACAGCAATAACCCAAATTTTTTGGTAACAATAATTATGTACCAGTATTGCAGACAATCCGCACTTGGGATGGGCGCCCAGCATCCACTACGGACTACGAGAAATAGAATTATCGGTAAGTAAATTCTTATTTTCTCTGACGTCCTAGTGGATGCTGGGAACTCCGTAAGGACCATGGGGATTATACCAAAGCTCCCAAAACGGGCGGGAGAGTGCGGATGACTCTGCAGCACCCAATGAGAGAACTCCCGGTCCTCCTCAGTCAGGGTATCAAATTTGTAGAATTTTACAAACGTATTTGCTCCTGACCAAGTAACTGCTCGGCAAAGTTGTAAAGCCGAGACCCCTTGGCAGCTGCCCAAGATGAGCCCACCTTCCTTGTGGAGTGGGCATTTACAGATTTTTGGCTGTGGCAGGCCTGCCACAGAATGTGCAAGCTGAATTGTACTACAAATCCAACGAGCAATAGTCTGCTTAGAAGCAGGAGCACCCAGCTAGTTGGGTGCATACAGGATAAACAGCAAGTCAGATTTCCTGACTCCAGCCGTCCTGGAAACATATATTTTCCGGGTCCTGACAACGTCTAGCAACTTGGAGTCCCCCAAGTCCCTAGTAGCCGCAGGCACCACAATAGGTTTGGTTCAGGTGAACGCTGAAACCACCTTAGGGAGAAACTGAGGACGAGTCCTCAATTCCGCCCTGTCCGAATGGAAACTCAGATAAGGGCTTTTACAGGATAAAGCCACCAATTCTGACACGCGCCTGGCCCAGGCCATAGCCAACAGCATGACCACTGTTTCTGTGAGATATTTTAACTCCACAGATTTAAGTGGGTCAAACCAATGTGACTTTTGGAACCCAAAAACCACCTTGAGATCCCAAAGTGCCACTGAAGGCACAAAAGGAGTCTGTATATGCAGTACCCCTTTAACAAACGTCTGAACTTCAGGGACTGAAGCTAGTTCTTTTTTGGAAGAAAATCGACAGAGCCGAAATTTGAACCTTAATGGACCCCAATTTCAGGCCCATAGATACTCCTGTTTGCAGGAAATGTAGGAATCGACCCAGTTGAATTTCCTCCGTCGAGCCTTACTGGCCTCGCACCACGCAACATATTTTCGCCAAATGCGGTGATAATGTTTTTCGGTTACATCCTTCCCGGCCTTGATCAGGATAGGGATGACTTCATCCGGAATGCCTTTTTTCTTCAGGATCCGGCGTTCAACCGCCATGCCGTCAACGCAGCCGCGGCAAGTCTTGGAACAGACAAGGTCCCCGCTGAAGCAGGTCCCTTCTTAGAGGTAGAGGCCACGGATCCTCCGTGAGCATCTCTTGAAGTTCCGGTTACCAAGTCCTTCTTGGCCAATCCGGAGCCACTAATATAGTGCTTACTCCTCTCCATCTTATCAATCTCAGTACCTTGGGTATGAGAGGCAGAGGAGGGAACCCATACACTGATTGGTACACCCACGGTGTTACCAGAGCATCTACAGCTATTGCCTGAGGGTCCCTTGACCTGGCGCAATACCTGTCGAGTTTTTCCCAACGGTTTATAATCATGTGGATGACTTCTGGGTGAAGTCCCTACTCTCCCGGGTGGAGGTCGTGCTGAGGAAATCTGCTTCCCAGTTGTCCACTCCCGGAATGAAAACTGCTGACAGTGCTATCACATGGTTTTTCGCCCAGCGAAGAATCCTTGCAGCTTCTGCCATTGCCCTCCTGCTTCTTGTGGCACCCTGTCTGTTTACGTGGGTGACTGCCGTAATGTTGTCCGACTGGAACAACACCGGCTGACCTTGAAGCAGAGGTCTTGCTAAGCTTAGAGCATTGTAAATGGCCCTTAGCTTCAGGATATTTATGTGAAGTGATGTCTCCAGGCTTGACCATAAGCCCTGGATATTCCTTCCCTGTGTGACTGCTCCCCAGCCTCGCAGGCTGGCATCCGTGGTCACCAGGATCCAGTCCTGAATGCCGAATCTGCGGCCCTCTAGAAGATGAGCACTCTGCAACCACCACAGGAGGGATACCCTTGTCCCTGGTGACAGGGTTATCCGCTGATGCATCTGAAGATGCGACCCGGACCATTTGTCCAGTAGGTTCCACTGGAAAGTCTTGCGTGGAATCTGCCGAATGGGATTGCTTCGTAGGAAGCCACCATTTTTACCCAGAACCCTTGTGCATTGATGCACTGAGACTTGGTTTGGTTTTAGGAGGTTCCTGACTAGCTCGGATAACTCCCTGGCTTTTTCCTCCGGGAGAAACACCTTCTTTCTGGACTGTGTCCAGGATCATCCCTAGGAACAGAAGACAAGTCGTCGGAACCAGCTGCGAATCTGGAATATTGAGAATCCAATCGTGCTGCCGCAACACTACCTGAGATAGTGCTACACCGATCTCCAACTGTTCCCTGGATCTTACCCTTATCAGGGAATCGTCCAAGTAAAGGATAACTAAATATTCCCTTCCTTTGAAGGAATATCATCATTTCGGTCATCACTTCAGTAAAGACCCGGGGTGCCGTGGACCCTCCCTACGGCAGCGTCTGAACTGATAGTGACAGTTCTGTACCATAACCTGAGATACCCTTGGTGAGAAGGGTAAATTTTGACATGAAGGTAAGCATCCTTGATGTCCCGAGACATCATGTAGTCCCCTTCTTCCAGGTTTGCAATCACTGCTCTGAGTGACTCAATTTTGAATTTGAACCTCTGTATGTAAGTGTTCAAAGATTTTAGATTTTAAAATCGGTCTCACCGAGCCGTCTGGCTTCGGTACCACAATAGTGTGGAATAATACCCCGTTCCCTGTTGCAGGAGGGGTACCCTAATTATCACCTGCTGGGAATACAGCTTGTGAATGGCTTCCAAAACTGCCTCCCTGTCAGCGGGAGACGTCGGTAAAACAGACTTTTTGGAAACGGCGAGGGGAATACGTCTCGAATTCCAATTTTGTACCCCTGAGATAACACCTGAAGGATCCCGGGGTCTACTTGCGAGTGAGCCCACTGCGCACTGAAATTCACTGAGAACGGGCCCCCACCGTGCCTGAACTTGTAAAGCCCTAGCGTCATACTGAGGGCTTGGCAGAGGCGGAAAAGGGTTTCTGTTCCTGGGAACTGGCTGATCTCTGCAGCCATTTTCCTCTCCCTCTGTCACGAGCAGAAAAGAGGAACCCTTTTGTCCGCTTGCCAACCAGGACTGCGCCTGATAATACGGCGTCTTATTTTGAGAGGCGACCTAGGGTACATCCCCTTTTTTTTTTTAAGGCAATACTTCCAAATGCCGTTTGGAATCCCTGACCACTTTACTGGTAGAATACAACGCACTTATACTTGATGCCAGTCGGTAAATATTCCGCTGTGCATCATGCATATATAGAAATGCATCTTTTAATTGCTCTATAGGCAATAATATACTGTCCTTATCTAGGATATCAATATTTCCAGTCAGGGAATCCGACCACGCCAACCCAGCACTGCACATCCAGGCTGAGGCGATTGCTGGTCGCAGTATAACACTAGTATGTGTGTAAATACATTTTAGGATACACTCCTGCTTTTTATCAGCAGGATCCTTAAGGGCGGCCATCTCAAGAGAGGGTAGAGCCCTTGTTCTTACAAGCGTGTGAGCGCCTTATCCCCTGTAGGGGGTGTTTCCCAACGCACCCTAACCTCTGGCGGGAAAAGGTATACTGCCAATAACTTTTTAGAATTATCAATTGTTATCGGGGGGAAACCCACGCATCATCACACACCTCATTTTATTTTTCAGATTTAGGAAAACTACAGGAAGTTTTTCCTCACCAAACATAATACCCCTTTTTTTGGTGGTATTCATATTATCAGAAAAGTGTAAACATTTTCCATTGCATCAATCATGCAATGAGTGGCCCTATTAGAAATCACGGTTGTCTCTTCACCCTCGACACAGGAGTCAGTATCCGTGTCGGCGTCTGTATCTGAGGTAACGGGCGCTTTAGAGCCCCTGTATGAGACGTCTGGACATGCACAAGCTGAGTAGCCGGCTGTCTCATGTCAACCACTGTCTTTTATACAAAGCTGACACTGTCACGCAATTTCAACAGTACATCCACTCAGGTGTCGACCCCCTAGGGGGTGACAACACTATTACAGACACTCTACTCCGTCTCCACATCATTTTTCTCCTCATACATGTCGACACAAACGTACCGACACACAGCACACACACAGGGAATGCTCTGATAGAGGACAGGACCCACTAGCCCTTTGGGGAGACAGAGGGAGAGTTTGCCAGCACACACCAGAGCGCTATATATATATATATAGGGATAACCTTATATAAGTGTTTTTCCCTTTATAGCTGCTGTATTGTTTATACTGCGCCTAATTTGTGCCCCCCTCTCTTTTTTAACCCCTTTCTGTAGTGTAGTGACTGCAGGGGAGAGCCAGGGAGCTTCCCTCCAACTGAGCTGTGAGGGAAAATGGCGCCAGTGTGCTGAGGAGATAGGCTCCGCCCCTTTCTCTGCGTCCTTATCATCCGTTTTTCTGTATGTTTTGGCAGGGGTTAAATGCATCCATATAGCCCAGGAGTTATATGTGATGCATTTATTTTAGCCATATAAGGTTTTTATCGATTTATTGCGTCTCAGGGCGCTGCCCCCCCAGCGCCCTGCACCCTCAGTGACCGGAGTGTGAAGTGTGCTGAGAGCAATGGCGCACAGCTGCGGTGCTGTGCGCTACCTTATCTGAAGACAGGATCGTCTTCTGCCGCCGATTTCACCGGACCTCTTCGCTCTTCTGGCTCTGTAATGGGGCCGGCGGCGCGGCTCCGGGACCCATCCAGGCTGAACCTGTGATCGTCCCTCTGGAGCTAATGTCCAGTAGCCTAAGAAACCCGATCCACTCTGCACGCAGGTGAGTCTGTTTCTTCTCCCCTTAGTCCCACGATGCAGTGAGCCTGTTGCCAGCAGGTCTCACTGAAAATAATAAACCTAAACTAAAACTTTCACGAAGAGCTCAGGAGAGCCCCTAGTGTGCACCCTTCTCGTCGGGCACAGCAATCTAACTGAGGCTTGGAGGAGGGTCATAGGGGGAGGAGCCAGTGCACACCAGGTGATCCTAAAGCTTTCTTTAGATGTGCCCAGACTCCTGCGGAGCCGCTATTCCCCATGGTCCTTACGGAGTTCCCAGCATCCACTAGGACGTCAGAGAAACAGTGTATAGTGTGTGTTTACCTATTCCAGATTATAATACCTACTTGTCAGAGCTCACTTTATCTTGGAAAGCGTCAGCTGGTATCCAGTTGGATCCTTTCAGGAAAATGGGGATACCATTAATCTTCATGTAGAAGGAGAGACCAGCAGAGCCAGTGATTGGCTCCTCAATGAGCTCCACTGTACGAAAATAAATCTGTACACAGAAGAAACCAAACAGCTCTTTATTTTAAGAGTGAAAAAATAAGAATTTACTTACCGATAATTCTATTTCTCGTAGTCCGTAGTGGATGCTGGGGACTCCGTCAGGACCATGGGGAACAGCGGCTCCGCAGGAGACAGGGCACAAAAGCAAGCTTTTAGGATCACATGGTGTGTACTGGCTCCTCCCCCTATGACCCTCCTCCAAGCCTCAGTTAGGTACTGTGCCCGGACGAGCGTACACAATAAGGAAGGATCTTGAATCCCGGGTAAGACTCATACCAGCCACACCAATCACACCGTACAACTTGTGATCTGAACCCAGTTAACAGTATGATAACAAAGAAGTAGCCTCTTAAAAAAGATGGCTCACAACAATAATAACCCGATTTTTGTAACAATAACTATGTACAAGTAATGCAGACAATCCGCACTTGGGATGGGCGCCCAGCATCCACTACGGACTACGAGAAATAGAATTATCGGTAAGTAAATTCTTATTTTCTCTAACGTCCTAGTGGATGCTGGGGACTCCGTCAGGACCATGGGGATTATACCAAAGCTCCCAAACGGGCGGGAGAGTGCGGATGACTCTGCAGCACCGAATGAGAGAACTCCAAGTCCTCTTTAGCCAGAGTATCAAATTTGTAAAATTTTACAAACGTGTTCTCCCCTGACCACGTAGCTGCTCGGCAAAGTTGTAATGCCGAGACCCCTCGGGCAGCCGCCCAAGATGAGCCCACCTTCCTTGTGGAGTGGGCTTTTACAGTTTTAGGCTGTGGCAGGCCTGCCACAGAATGTGCAAGTTGAATTGTGCTACAGATCCAACGAGCAATCGTCTGCTTAGACGCAGGAGCACCCATCTTGTTGGGTGCATACAAGATAAACAACGAGTCAGATTTTCTGACTCCAGCTGTCCTTGAAATATATATTTTCAATGCTCTGACAACGTCCAGTAACTTGGAGTCCTCCAAGTCGCTAGTAGCCGCAGGCACCACAATAGGCTGGTTCAAGTGAAAAGCCGAAACCACCTTAGGGAGAAAAATAAGAATTTACTTACCGATAATTCTATTTCTCGGAGTCCGTAGTGGATGCTGGGGTTCCTGAAAGGACCATGGGGAATAGCGGCTCCGCAGGAGACAGGGCACAAAAGTAAAGCTTTCCGATCAGGTGGTGTGCACTGGCTCCTCCCCCTATGACCCTCCTCCAAGCCAGTTAGGTACTGTGCCCGGACGAGCGTACACAATAAGGGAGGAATTTTGAATCCCGGGTAAGACTCATACCAGCCACACCAATCACACCGTACAACTTGTGATCTAAACCCAGTTAACAGTATGATAACAGCGGAGCCTCTGAAAAGATGGCTCACAACAATAATAACCCGATTTTTGTAACTATGTACAAGTATTGCAGATAATCCGCACTTGGGATGGGCGCCCAGCATCCACTACGGACTCCGAGAAATAGAATTATCGGTAAGTAAATTCTTATTTTCTCTATCGTCCTAGTGGATGCTGGGGTTCCTGAAAGGACCATGGGGATTATACCAAAGCTCCCAAACGGGCGGGAGAGTGCGGATGACTCTGCAGCACCGAATGAGAGAACTCCAGGTCCTCCTTAGCCAGGGTATCAAATTTGTAGAATTTAGCAAACGTGTTTGCCCCTGACCAAGTAGCTGCTCGGCAAAGTTGTAAAGCCGAGACCCCTCGGGCAGCCGCCCAAGATGAGCCCACCTTCCTTGTGGAATGGGCATTTACAGATTTTGGCTGTGGCAGGCCTGCCACAGAATGTGCAAGCTGAATTGTATTACACATCCAACTAGTAATAGTCTGCTTAGAAGCAAGAGCACCCAGTTTGTTGGGTGCATACAGGATAACAGCAAGTCAGTTTTCCTGACTCCAGCCGTCCTGGAACATATTTTCAGGGCCCTGACAACATCTAGCAACTTGGAGTCCTCCAAGTCCCTAGTAGGTGCAAGGCACCACAATAAGCTGGTTCAGGTGAAACACTGACACCACCTTAGGGAGAGAACTGGGGACGAGTCCGCAGCTCTGCCCTGTCCGAATGGACAAACAGATATGGGCTTTTTTTGAGAAAAAACCACCAATTTGACACTCGCCTGGTCCAGGCCAGGGCCAAGAGCATGGTCACTTTTCATGTGAGATGCTTCAAATCTACAGATTTGACTGGTTTTAAACCAATGTGATTTGAGGAATCCCAGAACTACGTTGAGATCCCACAGTGCCACTGGAGGCACAAAAGGGGGTTGTATATGCAATACTCCCTTGACAAACTTCTGGACTTCAGGAACTGAAGCCAATTCTTTCTGGAAGAAAATCGACAGGGCCGAAATTTGAACCTTAATGGACCCCAATTTGAGGCCCATAGACACTCCTGTTTGCAGGAAATGCAGGAAACGACCGAGTTGAAATTTCTTTGTGGGGCCTTCCTGGCCTCACACCACGTAACATATTTTCGCCACATGTGGTGATAATGTTGTGCGGTCACCTCCTTACTGGCTTTGACCAGGGTAGGAATGACCTCTTCCGGAATGCCTTTTTCCCTTAGGATCCGGCTTTCCACCGCCATGCCGACAAACGCAGCTGCGGTAAGTCTTGGAACAGACATGGTACTTGCTGAAGCAAGTCCCTTCTTAGCGGCAGAGGCCATAAGACCTCTGTAAGCATCTCTTGAAGTTCCGGGTACCAAGTCCTTCTTGGCCAATCCGGAGCCATGAGTATAGTTCTTACTCCTCTACGTCTTATAATTCTCAGCACCTTAGGTATGAGAAGCAGAGGAGGGAACACATACACCGACTGGTACACCCACGGTGTTACCAGAACGTCCACAGCTATTGCCTGAGGGTCTCTTGACCTGGCGCAATACCTGTCCCGTTTTTTGTTCAGACGGGACGCCATCATGTCTACCTTTGGTATTTCCCAACGGTTTACAATCATGTGGAAAAAACTTCCCGATGAAGTTTCCACTCTCCCGGGTGGAGGTCGTGCCTGCTGAGGAAGTCTGCTTCCCAGTTTCCATTCCCGGGATGAAACACTGCTGACAGTGCTATCACATGATTTTCCGCCCAGCGAAAAGTCCTTGCAGTTTTTGCCATTGCCCTCCTGCTTCTTGTGTCGCCCTGTCTGTTTACGTGGGCGACTGCCGTGATGTTTTTCCCACTGGATCAATACCGGCTGACCTTGAAGCAGAGGTCTTGCTAAGCTTAGAGCATTATAAATTTACCCTTAGCTCCAGTATATTTATGTGGAGAAAAGTCTCCAGACTTGATCACACTCCCTGGAAATTTTTATTCCTTGTGTGACTGCTCCCCAGCCTCTCGGGCTGGGCTCCGTGGTCACCAGCATCCAATCCTGAATGCCGAATCTGCGGCCCTCTAGAAGATGAGCACTCTATAACCACCACAGGAGAGACACCCTTGTCCTTGGATATAGGGTTATCCGCTGATGCATCTGAAGATGCGATCCGGGCCATTTGTCCAGCAGATCCCACTGAAAAGTTCTTGCGTGAAATCTGCCGAATGGAATTGCTTCGTAGGAAGCCACCATTTTTACCAGGACCCTTGTGCAATGATGCACTGTTTTTAGGAGGTTCCTGACTAGCTCTGATAACTCCCTGGCATTCTCTTCCGGGAGAAACACCTTTTTCTGGACTGTGTCCAGAATCATCCCTAGGCACAGCAGACGTGTCGTCGGATCAGCTGCGATTTTGGAATATTTAGAATCCACCCGTGCTGTTGTAGCAGTATCCGAGATAGTGCTACTCCGACCTCCAACTGTTCCCTGGACTATGCCCTTATCAGGAGATCGTCCAAGTAAGGGATACTTAAGACGCCTTTTCTTCGAAGAAGAATCATCATTTCGGCCATTACCTTGGTAAAGACCCGGGGTGCCGTGGACAATCCAAACGGCAGCGTCTGAAACTGATAGTGACAGTTCTGCACCACGAACCTGAGGTACCTTAGTGAGAAGGGCAAATTTGGGACATAGAGGTAAGCATCCCTGATGTCCCGGGACACTATATAGTCCTCTTCTTCCTGGTTCGTTATCACTGCTCTGAGTGACTCCATCTTGATTTGAACCTTTGTAAGTGTTCAAAAAAAATTTTTAGAATAAGTCTCACCTAGCCTTCTGGCTTCAGTACCACAATATAGTGTGGAATAATACCCCTTTTCTTGTAGTGGGAGGGGTAATTTAGTTATCACCTGCTGGGAAAACAGCTTGTGAATTTTTTCCCATACTGCCTCCTTGTCGGAGGGAGACCTTGGTAAAGCAGACTTCAGGAGCCTGCGAAGGGGAAACCTCTCGACCTTCCAATCTGTACCCCTGGGATACTACTTGTAGGATCCAGGGGTCCTGTACGGTCTCAGCGCCATGCTGAGAACTTGTCAGAAGCGGTGGAACGCTTCTGTTCCTGGGAATGGGCTGCCTGCTGCAGTCTTCTTCCCTTTCCTCTATCCCTGGGCAGATATGATCTTATAGGGACGAGAGGACTGAGGCTGAAAAGACGGTGTCTTTTTCTGCAGAGATGTGACTTAGGGTAAAAAACGGTGGATTTTCCAGCAGTTGCCGTGGCCACCAGGTCCGATGGACCGACCCCAAATAACTCCTCTTCCTTTATACGGCAATACACCTTTGTGCCGTTTGGAATCTGCATCACCTGACCACTGTCGTGTCCATAACATCTTTTGGCAGTTATGGACATCGCATTTACTCATGATGCCAGAGTGCAAATATCCCTCTGTGCATCTCGCATATATAGAAATGCATCCTTTAAATGCTCTATAGTCAATAAAATACTGTCCCTGTCAAGGGTATCAATATTTTTAGTCAGGGAATCCGACCAAGCCACCCCAGCTCTGCACATCCAGGCTGAGGCGATCGCTGGTCGCAGTATAACACCAGTATGTGTGTATATACTTTTTATGATATTTTTCCAGCCTCCTGTCAGCTGGTCCTTGAGGACGGCCCTATCTATAGACGGTACCGCCACTTGTTTTGATAAGCGTGTGAGCGCCTTATCCACCTTAAGGGGTGTTTCCCAACGCGCCCTAACTTCTGGCGGGAAAGGGTATACCGCCCATAATTTTCTATCGGGGGGAACCCACGCATCATCACACACTTTATTTAATTTATCTGATTCAGGAAAAACTATGGTAGTTTTTTCACATCCCACATAATACCCTCTTTTGTGGTACTTGTAGTATCAGAAATATGTAACACCTCCTTCATTGCCTTTAACGTGTGGCCCTAATAAGGAATACGTTTGTTTATTCACCGTCGACACTGGATTCAGTGTCCCTGTCTGTGTCTGTGTCGACCGACTAAAGTAAACGGGCGTTTTAAAAACCCCTGACGGTGTTTTTGAGACGTCTGGACCGGTACTAATTGTTTGTCGGCCGTCTCATGTCGTCAACCGACCTTGCAGCGTGTTGACATTATCACGTAATTTCCTAAATAAGCCATCCATTCCGGTGTCGACTCCCTAGAGAGTGACATCACCATTACAGGCAATTGCTCCGCCTCCTCACCAACATCGTCCTCCTACATGTCGACACACACGTACCGACACACAGCACACACACAGGGAATGCTCTGATAGAGGACAGGACCCACTAGCCCTTTGGAGAGACAGAGGGAGAGTTTGCCAGCACACACCAAAAACGCTATAATTATATAGGGACAACCTTATATAAGTGTTTTCCCATATAGCATCTTAATATATATAAGCATATCGCCAAATTAGTGCCCCCCCTCTCTGTTTTAACCCTGTTTCTGTAGTGCAGTGCAGGGGAGAGCCTGGGAGCCTTCCCTCCAGCCTTTCTGTGAGGGAAAATGGCGCTGTGTGCTGAGGAGATAGGCCCCGCCCCTTTTTCGGCGGCCTCGTCTCCCGCTCTTAACGGATTCTGGCAGGGGTTAAATATCTCCATATAGCCTCCGGAGGCTATATGTGAGGTATTTTTAGCCAAAATAGGTATTCATTTGCCTCCCAGGGCGCCCCCCTCCCAGCGCCCTGCACCCTCAGTGACTGCCGTGTGAAGTGTGCTGAGAGGAAAATGGCGCACAGCTGCAGTGCTGTGCGCTACCTTTAGAAGACTGAGGAGTCTTCTGCCGCCGATTCTGGACCTCTTCTTACTTCAGCATCTGCAAGGGGGCCGGCGGCGCGGCTCCGGTGACCATCCAGGCTGTACCTGTGATCGTCCCTCTGGAGCTGATGTCCAGTAGCCAAGAAGCCAATCCATCCTGCACGCAGGTGAGTTCACTTCTTCTCCCCTCTGTCCCTCGTTGCAGTGATCCTGTTGCCAGCAGGACTCACTGTAAAGTAAAAAACCTAAGCTAAACTTTCTCTAAGCAGCTCTTTAGGAGAGCCACCTAGAATTGCACCCTTCTCGGCCGGGCACAAAAATCTAACTGGCTTGGAGGAGGGTCATAGGGGGAGGAGCCAGTGCACACCACCTGATCGGAAAGCTTTACTTTTGTGCCCTGTCTCCTGCGGAGCCGCTATTCCCCATGGTCCTTTCAGGAACCCCAGCATCCACTAGGACGATAGAGAAATGAGGACGTGTCCGCAGTTCTGCCCTGTCCGAATGGAAAATCAGATATGGGCTTTTGTACGATAAAGCCGCCAACTCTGAAACTCTCCTGGCTGAAGCCAGGGCCAATAGCATGGTTACTTTCCATGTAAGATACTTCAAATCTACCGATTTGAGAGGCTCAAACCAATGAGATTTGAGAAATTCCAAAACTACGTTTAGATCCCACGGTGCCACTGGAGGCACAATTGGGGGTTGTATATGTAGTACACCCTTGACAAAAGTTTGTACTTCAGGCACTGAAGCCAATTCTTTCTGGAAGAAGATTGATAAGGCCGAAATTTGAACTTTAATAGACCCCAATTTGAGGCCCACAGACAATCCTGCCTGCAGGAAATGTAGGAATCGACCCAATTGAAATTCTTCCGTTGGGGCCTTCTTGGCCTCACACCACGCAACATATTTTCTCCAAATGCGGTGATAATGTTGTGCGGTCACTTCCTTCCTAGCTTTAATCAAGGTAGGAATAACTTCCTCTGGAATGCCCTTTTCTTTTAGAATCCGGCGTTCAACCGCCATGCCGTCAAACGCAGTCGCGGTAAGTCTTGGAACATACAAGGTCCCTGCTGAAGCAGATCCCTTCTTAGAGGTAGAGGCCACGGATCTTCCATGAGCATCTCTTGAAGTTCCGGATACCAAGTTCTTCTTGGCCAATCCGGAGCCACTAGTATTGTTCTTACTCCCCTTTTCCGTATAATTCTCAGTACCTTTGGTATGAGAGGCAGAGGAGGAAACACATACACTGACTGGTACACCCACGGTGTTACCAGAGCGTCCACAGCTATTGCCTGAGGGTCTCTTGACCTGGCGCAATATCTGTCCAGTTTTTTGTTGAGGCGAGACGCCATCATGTCCACCTTTGGTTTTTCCCAATGGTTCACAATCATGTGGAAAACTTCCGGATGAAGTCCCCACTCTCCCGGGTGAAGGTCGTGTCTGCTGAGGAAGTCTGCTTCCCAGTTGTCCACTCCCGGGATGAACACTGCTGACAGTGCTATGACATGATTTTCCGCCCAGCGAAGAATCCTTGCAGCTTCTGTCATTGCTCTTCTGCTTCTCGTGCCGCCTTGTCTGTTTACGTGGGCGACTGCCGTGATGTTGTCCGACTGGATCAACACCGGCTGACCCTGAAGCAGCGGTTTCGCCAAGCTTAGAGCATTGTAGATCGCTCTTAGCTCTAGTATATTTATGTGAAGAGACGTCTCCAGGTTTGACCATACACCCTGGAAGTTTCTTCCCTGTGTGACTGCTCCCCAGCCCCGTAAGCTGGCATCCGTAGTCACCAGGACCCAGTCCTGTATGCCGAACCTGCGGCCCTCTAACAGATGGGCACTCTGCAACCACCACAGGAGAGACAACCTTGTCCTTGGTGACAGTGTTATCCGCTGATGCATGTGCAGATGCGATCCGGACCATTTGTCCAGCAGATCCCACTGAAATATTCGTGCATGGAATCTGCCGAATGGAATTGCTTCGTAAGAAGCCACCATCTTTCCCAGGACTCTTGTGCATTGATGTACTGACACATTTCCTGGTTTTAGGAGGTTCCTGACAAGTTCGGATAACTCCCTTGCTTTCTCCTCCGGGAGAAACACCTTTTTCTGAACCGTGTCCAGAATCATTCCCAGGAACAGCAGACGTGTTGTCGGGGACAATTGAGATTTTGGAAGATTCAGAATCCACCCGTGTTGTTGAAGCACTACTTGGGTTAGTGCTACACCGACTTCCAGCTGTTCTCTGGACTTTGCCCTTATCAGGAGATCGTCCAAGTAAGGGATAATTAATACGCCTTTTCTTCGTAGAAGAACCATCATTTCGGTCATTACCTTGGTAAAGACCCGAGGTGCCGTGGACAAACCAAACGGCAGCGTTTGAAACTGATAATGACAGTCTTGTATCACGAACCTGAGATACCCTTGGTGTGAGGGGTAAATTGGGACATGCAGATAAGCATCTTTTATGTCCAGGGACACCATGAAGTCCCCTTCTTCCAGATTCGCTATCACTGCTCTTAGTGACTCCATCTTGAACTTGAATTTCTGTATGTACAGGTTCAAGGATTTCAGATTTAGAATAGGTCTTACCGAACCGTCCGGCTTCGGTACCACAAATAGTGTGGAATAATACCCCTTTCCCTGTTGTAGGAGGGGTACCTTGACTATCACCTGCTGAGAATACAGCTTGTGAATGGCTTCCAATACCGTCGCCCTTTCTGAGGGAGACGTTGGTAAAGCAGACTTTAGGAAACGGCGAGGGGGAGATCTTTCGAATTTCAACATGTAACCCTGAGATACTATCTGCAGGATCCACGGGTCCACCTGTGAGCGAGCCCACTGATTGCTGAAAATCTTTAGTCGACCCCCCACCGCTCCTGAGTCCGCTTGTAAAGCCCCAGCGTCATGCTGATGGCTTTGTAGAACCCGGGGCGGGCTTCTGGTCCTGGGCAGGGGCTGCTTGC
Source organism: Pseudophryne corroboree (assembly GCF_028390025.1). Lineage (NCBI taxonomy): Eukaryota > Metazoa > Chordata > Amphibia > Anura > Myobatrachidae > Pseudophryne > Pseudophryne corroboree. Next base: position 788,528,877 of record NC_086444.1, on the reverse strand, counting down.
TGCCCTCTCTTACCCTTTCCTCTGCCTCGTGGCAGATAAGACTGTCCTTTTGCCCGCTTGTTTTTATAGGAGCGAAAGGACTGCGGCTGAAAAGACAGTGTCTTTTTCTGTTGGGAGGGGGTCTGAGGTAAAAAAGTGGATTTGCCGGCAGTTGCCGTGACCACCAGATCCGATAGACCAACCCCAAATAATTCCTCTCCTTTATATGGCAATACTTCCATATGCCTTTTGGAATCCGCATCACCTGACCACTGTCGCGTCCATAAACTTCTTCTGGCAGATATGGACATCGCACTTACTCTCGATGCCAGAGTGCAAACATCCCTCTGAGCATCTCGCATATAAAGAAACGCATCCTTTAATTGCTCTAGAGTCAATAAAATACTGTCCCTATCCAGGGTATCAATATTTTCAGTCAGGGAATCCAACCACACTACCCCAGCACTGCACATCCAGGCTGAGGCTATTGCTGGTCGGAGTATAACACCAGTATGCGTGTATATACTCTTCAGGGTAGTTTCCAGCCTCCTATCTGCTGGATCCTTGAGGGCGGCCGTATCTGGAGACGGCAACGCCACTTGTTTTGATAAATGTGTGAGCGCTTTATCCACCCTAGGGGGTGTTTCCCAGCGCGCCCTAACCTCTGGTGGGAAAGGGTATAATGCCAATAACTTCTTAGAAATTAGCAGTTTTCTATCTGGGTTAACCCACGCTTCATCACACACGTCATTCAATTCCTCTGATTCTGGAAAAGCTACAGGTAGTTTTTTTACCCCCCACATAATACCCCTTTTTGAGGTACCTGCAGTATCAGAGATCTGCAAAGCCTCCTTCATTGCCGTGATCATATAACGTGTGGCCCTATTGGAAAATACGTTTGTTTCTTCACCGTCGACACTAGATTCATCTGTGTCGGTACCTGTGTCGACTGACTGAGGTAAGGGACGTTTTACAGCCCCTGACGGTGTCTGAGACGCCTGAGCAGGTACTAACTGGTTTTCCGGCCGTCTCATTTCGTCAACTGACTTTTGTAATGTACTAACATTATCACGTAATTCCATAATTAAAGCCATCCATTCCGGTGTCGACTCCCTAGGGGGTGACATCACCATTACCGGCAATTGCTCCGCCTCCACACCAACATCGTCCTCATACATGTCGACACACACTTACCGACACACAGCAGACACACAGGGAATGCTCTTATCGAAGACAGGACCCCACTAGCCCTTTGGGGAGACAGAGGGAGAGTTTGCCAGCACACACCAAAAGCGCTATAAAATATATATATAAACAACCCTAAAAGGTGTTGTTTTTGTTATATGCGCTTTAAATATATAAATATCGCCAAAATATGCCCCCCTTCTCTTTGTTACCCTGTTTCTGTAGTGCAGTGCAGGGGAGAGTCCTGGGAGCCTTCCTCACAGCGGAGCTGAGCAGGAAAATGGCGCTGTGTGCTGAGGAGAATAAGCCCCGCCCCCTATCCGGCGGGCTTTTCTCCCGGGTTTTGAGATATCTGGCCTGGGTTAAATACATACATATAGCCTCAATGGCTATATGTGATGTATTCTTTGCCATCAAAGGTATTAAATATTGCTGCCCAGGGCGCCCCCAGCAGCGCCCTGCACCCTCCGTGACCGTTCAGTGTGAAGTGTGTAGCAACAATGGCGCACAGCTGCAGTGCTGTGCGCTACCTTCATGAAGGCTGAAGAGCCTTCTGCCGCCTGTTTCCGGACCCTCGATCTTCAGCATCTGTAAGGGGGATCGGCGGCGCGGCTCCGGGACGAACCCCAGGGTGACCTGTGTTCCGACTCCCTCTGAAGCTATGTCCAGTAGCCTAAGACTCCAATCCATCCTGCACGCAGGTGAGTTGAAAATCTCTCCCCTAAGTCCCTCGATGCAGTGAGCCTGTTGCCAGCAGGACTCACTGAAAATAATAAACCTAAAAACTTTTTCTAAGCAGCTCTTTAGGAGAGCCACCTAGATTGCACCCTGCTCGGACGGGCACAAAAACCTAACTGAGGCTTGGAGGAGGGTCATAGGGGGAGGAGCCAGTACACACCATGTGATCCTAAAAGCTTGCTTTTGTGCCCTGTCTCCTGCGGAGCCGCTGTTCCCCATGGTCCTGACGGAGTCCCCAGCATCCACTAGGACGTTAGAGAAAAGAATCTGTAATTGATAAATGAATCATTGTCCGCTACTTAGCCTACACTACAGTCACTGGCATTGCCAGGGGGGAGTGCTGGGGGAGCGACCTCTCACCAAGGTATAGAGCAGTGTCTACTTGGCACATACAATATGCAGGTCCATGTGGTTCCGAGATCATGGCAGATGTCAAGATGTTGCGATGCTGAATTTCAAAGACTGGAAGAGCCATGAGTGTCGGCACTGCAAAGGACTGGAGTGCAGGCAGACAGGACTGGAGAATGGCATGCACGAGGTAAGTTAAAGTGCATGTGTGCATGTGTGTTGAAAGCAGGGTACTAAACAGAAACTGGGGAGAGGGAGATATAATAATACAAAGCATAGAGAATGGGGGGGAAGCTCGGTACAGGACATACAGATGGGGTTGTGGAGGCATACTACAAATGCATAGAAATGGGTGGTGTACACAACAGAACATACAGATGAAGGAAGGGCAAGAGCACACTGCAGAAATTGTTTTTATGGGCGTACAATACGGATCAAACAGCTGAGGCGCGGAGAGCACAATACAGCAAGGATATTCAACATACAGACCTCCTGCTGCTGTGGAACTACACATCCCAGCATGCCCTGCTGCAGTTGTAGCATCTATAGATTGCAAGCATGCGAGCAGGGCCTTCCTACCTCTATGTCTGTCTGTTTTTGCCCAGTTTAGTTCTATAACTGTTGTTCTAATTGTAAAGCGCAGCAGAATATGCTGCGCTATATAAGAAACTGCTAATAAATAAATAAATAAATAAATAAATAAATAAATAGCATGCTGGGATGCCTAATTCCCCAGTAGCTGAAGAGCTGCATGTTTAATACCCCTGCAATACATGATATACAGATTGAGGGAGCACAATACAGATCGAGAAGGGGCACAATATTGGACATACAGTACAGGTTAGGGGGAGCACAAAACCTGACATTCCAATGGTACATGCAGGGAGGGTTTTCAAGTACCCAGTAACCCCCCTGATGGATCAATTTTTTTTGTGCTGCTTACTGCTGTCCCGAAGCAACCAATCTTGGCCTAGCCCCCTCGCTGCATAAGATCACTTAAGAAAACTGCAGCACCGGGGGGTCTGCTGGCCTGTCTGATAGTGTCGGGGTCTATTGGCCTGTGCTGGGTGGCCTGCTGGCCCGTCTGATGGTGCAACGGGTCTGCTGGCCTGTGCTGGGTGGCCCGCTGGCCTGTCTGATGGCACCGGGGGGTCTGCTGGCCTGTGCTGGGTGTCTGATGGCCTGTCTGATGGCACCAGGGGGTCTGCTGGCCGGCCGCTGGCCTGTCTGATGGCACCAGGGGGTCTGCTGGCCTGTGCTGGATGGCCCACTGGCATGCCTGATGTCTGCTGGCCTGTGTTGGGTAGCCCACTGGCCTGTCTGATGGCACCGGGGGGGTCTGCTGGCCTGTGTTGGGTAGCCCACTGGCCTGTCTGATGGCACCGGGGGGTCTGCTGGCCTGTGCTGGGGGACCGCTGGCCTGTCAGATGGTGCTGGGGACCAGCTGTGTGCTGTATATAGACAATATGTTACTGTGATTTCCTACTTTTGTACAGAGTGTTGATCCCTTTTAATATACCTGTTATCATAATCTTATAAGGAAATATATGTTGAAATTGCTGTTTATAGTGGGTTTGGGTGCACCGATGGGCGTGTGAGTGTGGTGCTGGATGATGCATTTCCATTTGCTCAAATAATCATGTTATACTGAAAGCACACACTGATATTATCTGCCCGGGAGAATATAAATACATACTCAGCAAAAGAATGAAAAAGCTGTGAATTTGGTTATATGCAATGATACAAAGAAATTATAATATTTAAAGTGAATACATTAACATATAACAATGAATATGGAGATATATTCATAATATAACTAGTCTATGAATGTGAAATAATTATTTTATAATGTAAACATTGGGAAAATGTACATGAATTGAGGATGTGGATGTGCTGCGATAATATCTGCCCAATCCGCAATGCGATAATTGATAATATCACACGGATGTATCAATTATCACATGCAGGGACAGAGCTAGCAAGAAAGCTCTGTCCCTGCGATGCCTCTCCGCAGCAAAATCGGGGTATTTTTAACGAAAAATACCCCAATTACGTACTGTGCGTGAGCCACCACCCAACATCACCGATACGCTCACCGGCACCCCCCCCCTCCCCGTCGCAACGACCTACCCCCAACCCTGATCATACTCACCAACACCTGGGGATTGGAGCTCCTGGAGAGCTGCCTGTCATCGGGAGCAAGCAGGAAGACTAGATGAGCAGCAGTCCACACCGGAGCACCAGTCCCTGGGTAGGGTATGATATTTAAAAAAAAAAATTATACTGTGATCAGGACACACAGAGCCAATCACATTGCCGGCTCTCTGCACAGCTTTCTCTGCAGGCGGGCAGAGAAAGCTGTGCAAAGTACATGCTTCACAGTGAGCCTTGTGATGACGCCACCTAAAGCTACCATGCCGACGCCGGAATTCCGAGCGCACAAAATGCAGGCCCACAGGGTCTATTCCCACTCGTAGGTGTCCACGACACCCACAGAGTGGCTTGGTTGCACTCGCCCCCACCCCCAGGCGGCATTCTGCTGCCAGGATCCCGGGCTTGGTATGCTGACCACCGGGATCCCGGCAGACGGCAACGCGGTCCCAACCTGTGTGTATGTGCTGTGTTACGTGTAGGTGTAGTGGGTATACGAAGATGCTGTATATAGTGTAGGTATGTAGTGTTCACTCTAGCCTTCTTTCGCGGGGCGCTGCGCCCTGCCCCTTTTCTGAGTGTCAGAATGCGCCCTGCCCGTTTGTGCCCGCCCTGCTGATTACTAAAGGACTGACGCGCCGGGCCGCACTGAAACTCCTTGCGCCGCACTGCCACTCCTCTCGCATCGCTGTCAGCGCTGTCACTCCTCCCCGCTACGCTGCCACTGCTCCCACCGTGCTGCCACGCCTCCCTGCCGTTGCCTCAGGCTTGTCGCGCTAATGCGCTCACAGCTCTCGGGTCTCGGCAATACTGTAGGCTGCTGGTGAGATGAGGAGCGCTGGGTTTGCCTCTCCTGCCGAGGCAAACCCAGCCCTCCTCTGTGTACATGACCCAATAAAAGAGGACGCCGGGTAGGATCAGTGTGGCGGGCATTTTCTTCCAGCTCCGCGGTGTGTGAGGGGGGGGGGGACCAGCGCGATCACTCCTGCAGCATCAGCCCCCAGTAAGTTGAATTGACACACAAACATCATCTAAGACTAGTACTGCCACACTAAGCCATTTATCCTACTGTATATAGGTTGCCTGGTGCCCCTTTAGTTTTAATCTGGCAGCATTCAACTAATCTTATAGTTTAATGAACTATATCAACCCTATTGAGACACTTCAGAAATAAACTGGCAGCACATAAATGTTATATAAACCAACCTGGGACACCTTCGCTTCAATCTGACAGCACATTTAAAATACGATGTGCTGCCAGTTTATTTCTGAAGTGTCTCAATCAGGTTTATATAGCAACACGTGCTGCCAGTTTCATTCTGAAGTGTATCAATAAGGTTTATATAGCAATATGTGCTGCAGGTTTTTTCTGAAGTGTCTCAATAGGGTTTATATAGCAACACGTGCTGCCAGTTTCATTCTGAAGTGAATCAATAGGGTTTATATAGCAATATGTGCTGCAGTTTTTTTCTGAAGTGTCTCAATAGGGATTATATAGCAACACGTGCTGCCAGTTTAATTCCGAAGTGTATCAATAGGGTTTACATAGCAACACGTGCTGCCAGTTTAATTCCGAGGTGTATCAATAGGGTTTATATAGCAACACGTGCTGCCAGTTTAATTCCGAAGCGTATCAATAGGGTTTATATAGCAACACGTGCTGCCAGTTTAATTCCGAAGTGTATCAATAAGGTTTATATAGCAACATGTGCTGCCAGTTTAATTCTGAAGTGTCTCAATAGGATTTATATAGTTTAATAAACTATATAAACCCTATTTATTGAGACACTTCAGAAATAAACTGGCAGCACATTAATGATATATAAACCATTCTGGGACACCTTCACTTCAATCTGACGGCACATTTACACTTAAAATGTGCTGTCAGATTGAAGCGAAGGTGTCCCAGGATGGTTTATAAGATACAATGTGCTGCAAGTTTAAGACACCTGCATACATATTACAGTATGTACATCATTTTGCCCTTCTAAATTAAAATGTGCCTTCCTGAATCAAAAATGTGCCTTCCCGAATCAAAAATGTGCCTTCCCCAAGGTCAGCACCCTGCCCTAAAAAAATCCTAGAGTGAACACTAGGTATGTGTAGTGTATAGAATAGGTAGTGTGTGTATGTGATATATTATGTGTATTATGTGTGGTCACACCCCTTCCTAGTGGCGCTGTATAACACTTATACCCATCAAGGGGAACCAAAATCTATATTCACTTACCCAAAAAATGATGCTGGCCCTGTGTATGCCCGATATGTGGGTGCCCACAGTCGCTAGCAAAATTATCAGTTTGATGTGCTGCACATCAAACCTGACAATATCGCTAGGGTCCTGTAGTTTGCAAACAAGGGACAGAACATGATCGTTCTCTCCTTCATTAAAGTCGCTCCAGTGTGTACAGGTAATCCAGGCTGACGGGGATTCGTTCCATCGCATCAGTGTGTACACAGCATTAGATCACGGACTTAACATAAACAAGAAAACTTAATACAGATTTGTTTGTATTGTCCAGTACTAATATGTTACTAATTTTCCTATAAGGTGCAAGAGAAATCTGGTGATATTGGTGGCCATGAAGTGCCGGAATGCCGATCATCTTATCAGCTTTCAGACGGCAGTTAGCGAACTTTACCTCGAATTGTATTCTGCCCTTTGTGTTATAAGCATTTCCAAAAAGACAAGAGAACAGCCAGGAGAAAATAATATTTAGGATAAAGTGGTGAAAACAACATGTTCTTTGTTTATTGGAAAACAAATGTGCATCAGTAGTAAATTAAAAGAACTTAGTTTTAAACAAGATTACATGTAATTGATTGTGGCCTCTACATCGTTTCCTCTGGTTACTATGGGAAACTTGCCGAACTGCAAATATGAGTAGGTGATGCATTATGTTACACAAACAATAGGTACCATCAATGTTTACAGACGATAACAGAATCTAAGTGGAAAAAAACATGTTGCTATGCATTACATTTAGGGGTTTTTATGGTAGGAAAAGAAAATGTTAAAATAAAAGCTCAAACCTTAGCTGCTTCTTTAATGATATATTCCCCCTCAAAGTCAAACGTAATAGACATATTGTAGCTGGTTTGCTGTCCATAACCATTTGGCCACCACAAACCTACAGGTACACTCTGGAATAAATTTGTAAAAAATATTTACTACTACAGCATTATATTATATTACAACCATGGCAACATAGACATTACTACCACAGACATTGTTCCTGGGTGTGTATCATTTTACCGGCGGTCAGCACCCACGAAGCTGCGCTTTACAGAGAATATTTGGCCATTCACATCTGTCCCTGCCAATCAGCTCCTGTCATTTTTTTTAAACACAGCCTGTAACATGGGAGTTGATTGGCTGGTACTAAATCTCTCTACACTTTATCTCTCCCAAAATGTTGATAAATGTAGCCATTTGTTTGATTTTAACATGGCCAATTCATATATTAGATATTATTGCTTTCAGACAACATCAGAAATGTATGCTTGGGAAGTTAAACTCCATCAAAAATTAAACAACTTTTGGAAAGAGTTTTTCGTAACCACTCACCAGTGTTCCATTAGAAAACCAATTATGGGGTATATGCAATTCACGGCGAATCGCGGCAATTTTTCGCCGTTTTTTAATTCGACTAAATTCGCCAGGTGAATTCCGGAAGGTGGCTTCCGGAATTCACCATATTCAATGAAAAACGGATTCGCCAGAGTCGCGGGCGAAAATCGGCCGATTTGGCGGATTTTGCCGCGATTTTAAAAAACGGTAAAAAACGGGAAAAACCCGGGAAAAAAATGGCGTGGGGTCCCCCCTCCAAAGCATAACCAGCCTCGGGCTCATCGAGCTGGTCCTGGTTCTAAAAATCCGGGGAAAAATTGGCCAGGGATCCCCCGTATTTTTAAAACCAGCACCGGGCTCTGCGCCTGGTGCTGGTGCCAAAAATACGGGGGACAAAAAGAGTAGGGGTCCCCCGTATTTTTAACACCAGCATCGGGCTCCACTAGCTGGACAGATAATGCCACAGCCGGGGGTCACTTTTATGCCGTGCCCTGCGGCCGTGGCATTAAATATCCAACTAGTCACCCCTGGCCGGGGTACCCTGGGGGAGTGGGGACCCCTTCAATCAAGGGGTCCCCCCCCCCCAGCCACCCAAGGGCCAGGGGTGAAGCCCGAGGCTGTCCCCCCCCATCCAATGGGCTGCGGATGGGGGGGCTGATAGCCTTTTGTGATAATAAAAAGATATTGTTTTTTCCAGTAGTACTACAAGTCCCAGCAAGCCTCCCCCGCAAGCTGGTACTTGGAGAACCACAAGTACCAGCATGCGGGAGAAAAACGGGCCCGCTGGTACCTGTAGTACTACTGGGAAAAAAATACCCCAAAAAAAAACAGGACACACACACCGTGACAGTAAAACTTTATTACACACTACCGACACACACATACTTACCTATGTTGACACGCCGACTGCCACGGTCTCCGACGATCCGAGGGTACCTGTGAAAAAATGATACTCACCTTCCAGCGTCCAGAGATAAATCCACGTCCAGAGAGATAAATCCACGTACTTGTAAAAAAAAAAGAAAACGCAAATACCCGCTCCATACCGGACTAGAAAGGGGTCCAATGCTTTCACATCAGACCCCTTTCTCCCGAATGCCGGGACATCACGTGACTCCTGTCACTGAAGTCCCTTCAGCCAATCAGGAAGCGCTACTTCCGTGGCGCTCACCTGATTGGCTGTGCGCTGTCTGTACTGTGACAGCACATCGCAAAGCCGCTCCATTACTTTCAATGGTGGGAACTTTGCGGGTAGCGGTGGGGTCACCCGCCGGTCAGCCGCTGACCGGCGGGTGACCTTACCGCTAGCCGCTAAGTTCCCACCATTGAAAGTAATGGAGCGGCTTTGCGATGTGCTGTCACAGTACAGACAGCGCACAGCCAATCAGGTGAGCGCAACGAAGTTGCGCTTCCTGATTGGCTTAGAGACCTTTCTGTGACAGCTGTCACTGACAGGTCTCATTCGTGGAAAGGTGTCCCATGTGTCAGCATGGGACCCCTTTCAGTCCGGCATGGAGCGGGTGTTCGGTTTGTTTTTTTGCCAAGTACGTGGATTTATCTCTGGACCATGGCTGAGGTGAGTATATTGATCTTTTCTTTTCAGGTATCCGTGGATTCTACATGGAGAAGAGGACCGATGTCGGCGTGTGAACATAGGTAAGTATGTGTGTGTCGACGTATGAAATAAAGTTTTACTGTCGACGGTGTGTGTGTCCTGTTTTTATTTGGGTATTTTTTCCCCAGTAGTACTACAGGTACCAGCGGGCCCGTTTTTCTCCCGCATGCTGGTACTTGTGGTTCTCCAAGTACCAGCTTGCGGGGGAGGCTTGCTGGGACTTGTAGTACTACTGGAAAAAACAATATCTTTTTATTATCACAAAAGGCTATCAGCCCCCCCATCCGCAGCCCATTGGATGGGGGGGGACAGCCTCGGGCTTCACCCCTGGCCCTTGGGTGGCTGGGGGGGGGGACCCCTTGATTGAAGGGGTCCCCACTCCCCCAGGGTACCCCGGCCAGGGGTGACTAGTTGGATATTTAATGCCACGGCCGCAGGGCACGGCATAAAAGTGACCCCCGGCTGTGGCATTATCTGTCCAGCTAGTGGAGCCCGATGCTGGTGTTAAAAATACGGGGGACCCCTACTCTTTTTGTCCCCCGTATTTTTGGCACCAGCACCAGGCGCAGAGCCCGGTGCTGGTTTTAAAAATACGGGGGATCCCCTGTCAATTTTTTCCCCGCATTTTTAGAACCAGGACCAGCTCGAAGAGCCCGAGGCTGGTTATGCTTTGGAGGGGGGACCCCACTAGAGATGAGCGGGTTCGGTTTCTCTGAAACCGAACCCGCACGAACTTCATGTTTTTTTCACGGGTCCGAGCAGACTCGGATCCTCCCGCCTTGCTCGGTTAACCCGAGAGCGCCCGAACGTCATCATGACGCTGTCGGATTCTCGCGAGACTCGGATTCTATATAAGGAGCCGCGCGTCGCCGCCATTTTCACACGTGCATTGAGATTGATAGGGAGAGGACGTGGCTGGCGTCCTCTCCATTAGAAATTAGATTAGAAGAGAGAGAGAGATTGTGCAGAGTCAGACAGAGTTTACCACAGTGACCAGTGCAGTTGTTGTTAGTTAACTTTTATTTATTTTAATATATATCCGTTCTCTGCTATATCCGTTCTCTGCCTGAAAAAAAACGATACACAGCAGCAGCCAGTCACACAGTGTGACTCAGTCTGTGTGCACTCAGCTCAGCCCAGTGTGCTGCACATCAATGTATAAAAGGCAAAGCTTATAATAATTGTGGGGGAGACTGGGGAGCACTGCAGGTTGTTATAGCAGGAGCCCCCAGGAGTACATAATATTATATTAATTTAAAATTAAACAGTGCACACTTTTGCTGCAGGAGTGCCACTGCCAGTGTGACTAGTGGTGACCACAGTGCCTGACCACCAGTATAGTAGTATATTCATTGTTGTATGTATTGTATACTATCTCTTTATCAACCAGTCTATATTAGCAGCAGACACAGTACAGTGCGGTAGTTCACGGCTGTGGCTACCTCTGTGTCGGCAGTCGGAACTCGGCAGGCAGTCCGTCCATCCATAATTGTATTACAATATATACCACCTAACCGTGGTATTTTTTTTCTTTCTTTATACCGTCATAGTGTCATACTAGTTGTTACGAGTATACTACTATCTCTTTATCAACCAGTGTACAGTGCGGTAGTTCACGGCTGTGGCTACCTCTGTGTCGGCAGTCGGCAGGCAGTCCGTCCATCCATAATTGTATTATTATTATAATATATACCACCTAACCGTGGTTTTTTTTCCATTCTTTATACCGTCGTCATAGTGTCATACTAGTTGTTACGAGTATACTACTATCTCTTTATCAACCAGTGTACAGTGCGGTAGTTCACGGCTGTGGCTACCTCTGTGTCGGCAGTCGGCAGGCAGTCCGTCCATCCATAATTGTATTATTATTATAATATATACCACCTAACCGTGGTTTTTTTTCCATTCTTTATACCGTCGTCATAGTGTCATACTAGTTGTTACGAGTATACTACTATCTCTTTATCAACCAGTGTACAGTGCGGTAGTTCACGGCTGTGGCTACCTCTGTGTCGGCAGTCGGCAGGCAGTCCGTCCATCCATAATTGTATTATTATTATAATATATACCACCTAACCGTGGTTTTTTTTCCATTCTTTATACCGTCGTCATAGTGTCATACTAGTTGTTACGAGTATACTACTATCTCTTTATCAACCAGTGTACAGTGCGGTAGTTCACGGCTGTGGCTACCTCTGTGTCGGCAGTCGGCAGGCAGTCCGTCCATCCATAATTGTATTATTATTATAATATATACCACCTAACCGTGGTTTTTTTTCCATTCTTTATACCGTCGTCATAGTGTCATACTAGTTGTTACGAGTATACTACTATCTCTTTATCAACCAGTGTACAGTGCGGTAGTTCACGGCTGTGGCTACCTCTGTGTCGGCAGTCGGCAGGCAGTCCGTCCATCCATAATTGTATTATTATTATAATATATACCACCTAACCGTGGTTTTTTTTCCATTCTTTATACCGTCGTCATAGTGTCATACTAGTTGTTACGAGTATACTACTATCTCTTTATCAACCAGTGTACAGTGCGGTAGTTCACGGCTGTGGCTACCTCTGTGTCGGCAGTCGGCAGGCAGTCCGTCCATCCATAATTGTATTATTATTATAATATATACCACCTAACCGTGGTTTTTTTTCCATTCTTTATACCGTCGTCATAGTGTCATACTAGTTGTTACGAGTATACTACTATCTCTTTATCAACCAGTGTACAGTGCGGTAGTTCACGGCTGTGGCTACCTCTGTGTCGGCAGTCGGCAGGCAGTCCGTCCATCCATAATTGTATTATTATTATAATATATACCACCTAACCGTGGTTTTTTTATACCACCTAACCGTGGCAGTCCGTCCATAATTGTATACTAGTAAACTATCCAATCCATCCATCTCCATTGTTTACCTGAGGTGCCTTTTAGTTCTGCCTATAAAATATGGAGAACAAAAAAGTTGAGGTTCCAAAATTAGGGAAAGATCAAGATCCACTTCCACCTCGTGCTGAAGCTGCTGCCACTAGTCATGGCCGAGACGATGAAATGCCAGCAACGTCGTCTGCCAAGGCCGATGCCCAATGTCATAGTACAGAGCATGTCAAATCCAAAACACCAAATATCAGAAAAAAAAGGACTCCAAAACCTAAAATAAAATTGTCGGAGGAGAAGCGTAAACTTGCCAATATGCCATTTACCACACGGAGTGGCAAGGAACGGCTGAGGCCCTGGCCTATGTTCATGGCTAGTGGTTCAGCTTCACATGAGGATGGAAGCACTCAGCCTCTCGCTAGAAAACTGAAAAGACTCAAGCTGGCAAAAGCACCGCAAAGAACTGTGCGTTCTTTGAAATCCCAAATCCACAAGGAGAGTCCAATTGTGTCGTTTGCGATGCCTGACCTTCCCAACACTGGACGTGAAGAGCATGCGCCTTCCACTATTTGCACGCCCCCTGCAAGTGCTGGAAGGAGCACCCGCAGTCCAGTTCCTGATAGTCAGATTGAAGATGTCAGTGTTGAAGTACACCAGGATGAGGAGGATATGGGTGTTGCTGGCGCTGGGGAGGAAATTGACCAGGAGGATTCTGATGGTGAGGTGGTTTGTTTAAGTCAGGCACCCGGGGAGACACCTGTTGTCCGTGGGAGGAATATGGCCGTTGACATGCCAGGTGAAAATACCAAAAAAATCAGCTCTTCGGTGTGGAGGTATTTCACCAGAAATGCGGACAACAGGTGTCAAGCCGTGTGTTCCCTTTGTCAAGCTGTAATAAGTAGGGGTAAGGACGTTAACCACCTCGGAACATCCTCCCTTATACGTCACCTGCAGCGCATTCATAATAAGTCAGTGACAAGTTCAAAAACTTTGGGTGACAGCGGAAGCAGTCCACTGACCAGTAAATCCCTTCCTCTTGTAACCAAGCTCACGCAAACCACCCCACCAACTCCCTCAGTGTCAATTTCCTCCTTCCCCAGGAATGCCAATAGTCCTGCAGGCCATGTCACTGGCAAGTCTGACGAGTCCTTTCCTGCCTGGGATTCCTCCGATGCATCCTTGCGTGTAACGCCTACTGCTGCTGGCGCTGCTGTTGTTGCCGCTGGGAGTCGATGGTCATCCCAGAGGGGAAGTCGTAAGCCCACTTGTACTACTTCCAGTAAGCAATTGACTGTTCAACAGTCCTTTGCGAGGAAGATGAAATATCACAGCAGTCATCCTACTGCAAAGCGGATAACTGAGTCCTTGACAACTATGTTGGTGTTAGACGTGCGTCCGGTATCCGCCGTTAGTTCACAGGGAACTAGACAATTTATTGAGGCAGTGTGCCCCCGTTACCAAATACCATCTAGGTTCCACTTCTCTAGGCAGGCGATACCGAGAATGTACACGGACGTCAGAAAAAGACTCACCAGTGTCCTAAAAAATGCAGTTGTACCCAATGTCCACTTAACCACGGACATGTGGACAAGTGGAGCAGGGCAGGGTCAGGACTATATGACTGTGACAGCCCACTGGGTAGATGTATGGACTCCCGCCGCAAGAACAGCAGCGGCGGCACCAGTAGCAGCATCTCGCAAACGCCAACTCTTTCCTAGGCAGGCTACGCTTTGTATCACCGCTTTCCAGAATACGCACACAGCTGAAAACCTCTTACGGCAACTGAGGAAGATCATCGCGGAATGGCTTACCCCAATTGGACTCTCCTGTGGATTTGTGGCATCGGACAACGCCAGCAATATTGTGTGTGCATTAAATATGGGCAAATTCCAGCACGTCCCATGTTTTGCACATACCTTGAATTTGGTGGTGCAGAATTTTTTAAAAAACGACAGGGGCGTGCAAGAGATGCTGTCGGTGGACAGAAAAATTGCGGGACACTTTCGGCGTACAGGCACCACGTACAGAAGACTGGAGCACCACCAAAAACTACTGAACCTGCCCTGCCATCATCTGAAGCAAGAAGTGGTAACGAGGTGGAATTCAACCCTCTATATGCTTCAGAGGTTGGAGGAGCAGCAAAAGGCCATTCAAGCCTATACAATTGAGCACGATATAGGAGATGGAATGCACCTGTCTCAAGTGCAGTGGAGAATGATTTCAACGTTGTGCAAGGTTCTGATGCCCTTTGAACTTGCCACACGTGAAGTCAGTTCAGACACTGCCAGCCTGAGTCAGGTCATTCCCCTCATCAGGCTTTTGCAGAAGAAGCTGGAGGCATTGAAGAAGGAGCTAACACGGAGCGATTCCGCTAGGCATGTGGGACTTGTGGATGCAGCCCTTAATTCGCTTAACAAGGATTCACGGGTGGTCAATCTGTTGAAATCAGAGCACTACATTTTGGCCACCGTGCTCGATCCTAGATTTAAAGCCTACCTTGGATCTCTCTTTCCGGCAGACACAGGTCTGCTGGGGTTGAAAGACCTGCTGGTGACAAAATTGTCAAGTCAAGCGGAACGCGACCTGTCAACATCTCCTCCTTCACATTCTCCCGCAACTGGGGGTGCGAGGAAAAGGCTCAGAATTCCGAGCCCACCCGCTGGCGGTGATGCAGGGCAGTCTGGAGCGACTGCTGATGCTGACATCTGGTCCGGACTGAAGGACCTGACAACGATTACGGACATGTCGTCTACTGTCACTGCATATGATTCTCTCAACATTGATAGAATGGTGGAGGATTATATGAGTGACCGCATCCAAGTAGGCACGTCACACAGTCCGTACTTATACTGGCAGGAAAAAGAGGCAATTTGGAGGCCCTTGCACAAACTGGCTTTATTCTACCTAAGTTGCCCTCCCACAAGTGTGTACTCCGAAAGAGTGTTTAGTGCCGCCGCTCACCTTGTCAGCAATCGGCGTACGAGGTTACATCCAGAAAATGTGGAGAAGATGATGTTCATTAAAATGAATTATAATCAATTCCTCCGCGGAGACATTGACCAGCAGCAATTGCCTCCACAAAGTACACAGGGAGCTGAGATGGTGGATTCCAGTGGGGACGAATTGATAATCTGTGAGGAGGGGGATGTACACGGTGATATATCGGAGGGTGAAGATGAGGTGGACATCTTGCCTCTGTAGAGCCAGTTTGTGCAAGGAGAGATTAATTGCTTCTTTTTTGGGGGGGGTCCAAACCAACCCGTCATATCAGTCACAGTCGTGTGGCAGACCCTGTCACTGAAATGATGGGTTGGTTAAAGTGTGCATGTCCTGTTTTGTTTATACAACATAAGGGTGGGTGGGAGGGCCCAAGGATAATTCCATCTTGCACCTCTTTTTTCTTTTCTTTTTCTTTGCATCATGTGCTGATTGGGGAGGGTTTTTTGGAAGGGACATCCTGCGTGACACTGCAGTGCCACTCCTAGATGGGCCCGGTGTTTGTGTCGGCCACTAGGGTCGCTAATCTTACTCACACAGCTACCTCATTGCGCCTCTTTTTTTCTTTGCGTCATGTGCTGTTTGGGGAGGGTTTTTTGGAAGGGACATCCTGCGTGACACTGCAGTGCCACTCCTAGATGTGCCCGGTGTTTGTGTCGGCCACTAGGGTCGCTAATCTTACTCACACAGTCAGCTACCTCATTGCGCCTCTTTTTTTCTTTGCGTCATGTGCTGTTTGGGGAGGGTTTTTTGGAAGGGCCATCCTGCGTGACACTGCAGTGCCACTCCTAGATGGGCCCGGTGTTTGTGTCGGCCACTAGGGTCGCTAATCTTACTCACACAGCTACCTCATTGCGCCTCTTTTTTTCTTTGCGTCATGTGCTGTTTGGGGAGGGTTTTTTGGAAGGGCCATCCTGCGTGACACTGCAGTGCCACTCCTAGATGGGCCCGGTGTTTGTGTCGGCCACTAGGGTCGCTAATCTTACTCACACAGCTACCTCATTGCGCCTCTTTTTTTCTTTGCGTCATGTGCTGTTTGGGGAGGGTTTTTTGGAAGGGACATCCTGCGTGACACTGCAGTGCCACTCCTAGATGGGCCCGGTGTTTGTGTCGGCCACTAGGGTCGCTTATCTTACTCACACAGCGACCTCGGTGCAAATTTTAGGACTAAAAATAATATTGTGAGGTGTGATGTGTTCAGAATAGGCTGAAAATGAGTGTAAATTATGTTTTTTGAGGTTAATAATACTTTGGGATCAAAATTACCCCCAAATTCTATGATTTAAGCTGTTTTTTAGGGTTTTTTGAAAAAAACACCCGAATCCAAAACACACCCGAATCCGACAAAAATAATTCGGTGAGGTTTTGCCAAAACGCGTTCGAACCCAAAACACGGCCGCGGAACCGAACCCAAAACCAAAACACAAAACCCGAAAAATTTCAGGCGCTCATCTCTAGACCCCACGCCATTTTTTTTTATGATTTCACCGTTCCAGCATAAAAAAAAAAAAAAATAATAATAATATTTTAAAAAATATATAAATAATATTTGTGCCTCCAAAAAAAAAAAAAAAAAAGTACCTAATCCCTTCTAATATAAATAGATCTGCTATTCCCCAAAAAAAAAACACAAAAAAAAACATGTTTAAAATTTTTTTATTTGTTTTCACCCTCCAAAGTGTGGCGGATTGAAAATGACGAATTTGCTGTCTAAAAGCACTGCTGTCGAATTTCCAAACTTGAATTGAATATGCTTTGGTCGAATTGCAGCACTTGTATCATTGCAGAAAAGTCGAATTTGCAAAAATTCGAATTTCAAAAAGTCGAATTTTGAAAGTCCGTTTTTTGGTCGGAAAGCACTGAATTGCATAGGCGATTTTTTTTTTTGGTCGAAAATGACCCGAAATTCGACAATTTCGGGAATTCGACTGCAATTGCGGGAATTCGACCGCAATTGGGGTATATGCAATTGCGGTCGAATTCCCGAAATTGTCGAATTTCGGGTCATTTTCGACCAAAAAAAAAAATCGCCTATGCAATTCAGTGCTTTCCGACCAAAAAACGGACTTTCAAAATTTGACTTTTTGAAATTCGACTTTTTGCAAATTCGACTTTTCTGCAATGATACAAGTGCTGCAATTCGACCAAAGCATATTCAATTCAAGTTTGGAAATTCGACAGCAGTGCTTTTAGACAGCAAATTCGTCATTTTCAATCCGCCACACTTTGGAGGGTGAAAACAAATAAAAAAAATTTAAACATGTTTTTTTTTTTTTTTTTTGGGGGGGAATAGCAGAAGGGATTAGGTACTTTTTTTTTTTTTGGGAGGCACAAATATTATTTATATATTTTTTAAAATATTTTTTTTTTTTTTTTTTTTTTTAATGCTGGAACGGTGAAATCATAAAAAAAAATGGCGGGGGGTCCCCCCTCCAAAGCATAACCAGCCTCGGGCTCTTCGAGCTGGTCCTGGTTCTAAAAATGCGGGGGAAAAATTGACAGGGGATCCCCCGTATTTTTAAAACCAGCACCGGGCTCTGCGCCTGGTGCTGGTGCCAAAAATACGGGGGACAAAAAGAGTAGGGGTCCCCCGTATTTTTAACACCAGCATCGGGCTCCACTAGCTGGACAGATAATGCCACAGCCAGGGGTCACTTTTATGCCGTGCCCTGCGGCCGTGGCATTAAATATCCAACTAGTCACCCCTGGCCGGGGTACCCTGGGGGAGTGGGGACCCCTTCAATCAAGGGGTCCCCCCCCCAGCCACCCAAGGGCCAGGGGTGAAGCCCGAGGCTGTCCCCCCCATCCAATGGGCTGCGGATGGGGGGGCTGATAGCCTTTTGTGATAATAAAAAGATATTGTTTTTTCCAGTAGTACTACAAGTCCCAGCAAGCCTCCCCCGCAAGCTGGTACTTGGAGAACCACAAGTACCAGCATGCGGGAGAAAAACGGGCCCGCTGGTACCTGTAGTACTACTGGGGAAAAAATACCCAAATAAAAACAGGACACACACACCGTCGACAGTAAAACTTTATTTCATACGTCGACACACACATACTTACCTATGTTCACACGCCGACATCGGTCCTCTTCTCCATGTAGAATCCACGGATACCTGAAAAGAAAAGATCAATATACTCACCTCAGCCATGGTCCAGAGATAAATCCACGTACTTGGCAAAAAAACAAACCGAACACCCGCTCCATGCCGGACTGAAAGGGGTCCCATGCTGACACATGGGACACCTTTCCACGAATGAGACCTGTCAGTGACAGCTGTCACAGAAAGGTCTCTAAGCCAATCAGGAAGCGCAACTTCGTTGCGCTCACCTGATTGGCTGTGCGCTGTCTGTACTGTGACAGCACATCGCAAAGCCGCTCCATTACTTTCAATGGTGGGAACTTAGCGGCTAGCGGTAAGGTCACCCGCCGGTCAGCGGCTGACCGGCGGGTGACCCCACCGCTACCCGCAAAGTTCCCACCATTGAAAGTAATGGAGCGGCTTTGCGATGTGCTGTCACAGTACAGACAGCGCACAGCCAATCAGGTGAGCGCCACGGAAGTAGCGCTTCCTGATTGGCTGAAGGGACGTCAGTGACAGGAGTCACGTGATGTCCCGGCATTCGGGAGAAAGGGGTCTGATGTGAAAGCATTGGACCCCTTTCTAGTCCGGTATGGAGCGGGTTTTTGCGGTTTTTTTTTTTTAAACAAGTACGTGGATTTTACTCTCTGGACGTGGATTTATCTCTGGATGCTGGAAGGTGAGTATAATTTTTTCACAGGTACCCTCGGATCGTCGGAGACCGTGGCAGTCGGCGTGTCAACATAGGTAAGTATGTGTGTGTCGGTAGTGTGTAATAAAGTTTTACTATCAAGGTGTGTGTGTCCTGTTTTTATTTGGGTATTTTTTTCCCAGTAGTACTACAGGTACCAGCGGACCCGTTTTTCTCCCGCATGCTGTGGCATTATCTGTCCAGCTAGTGGAGCCCGATGCTGGTGTTAAAAATACGGGGGACCCCTACTCTTTTTGTCCCCCGTATTTTTGGCACCAGCACCAGGCGCAGAGCCCGGTGCTGGTTTTAAAAATACGGGGGATCCCTGGCCAATTTTTCCCCTGCATTTTTAGAACCAGGACCAGCTCGATGAGCCCGAGGCTGGTTATGCTTTGGAGGGGGGACCCCACGCCATTTTTTTTTCGGGTTTTTCACGTTTTTTTACCGTTTTTTAAAATCGCGGGAAAATCCGCCAAATCGGCCGATTTTCGCCCGCGACTCTGGCGAATCCGTTTTTCATTGAATATGGTGAATTCCGGAAGCCACCTTCCGGGATTCACCTGTCGAATTGAGTCGAATTAAAAAACGGCGAAAATTGCCGCGAATTCGACCGCAATTGCATATACCCCAATATGTTTCTAGGTAAAAAAATAAACATTTGTAAACATATTCTGACTACACGAAAACTGTAAAGCTTCAATGAACTCACCGCATTGATTTTTATAATGATCTTATATAAGTGCTGTCCAGGATGTATAACTAGATCATGTGACTGGTCAACCTGAAGATCTGGTATCAAAACGAAAACATGTCCTGAAAGAGGGTTTGCAGTGAGGACATCAAACACTGGCTCAATGACAATCATCCATTGGGAAGTGGAATTATCTGTATAAATGACACAACACGAATATACTTTTCAAATTAGTACAGGAAATGAAGACAAAGAGAACACTGCTGAACCAAGTCTATATAAATTAAGAATTCACTAAATTCTAATTAAAAGTCCTCAAGCTTTTCTGGAACTCACTACTGTGGGCCTGCATCAGCATGAAACAGGTGAACAAACAATTTGGCCTCCAGTCAGGTTTACTAATGATACTACAGTAGAGAGAGATGTACCAGGCATACTGCAACCCAGGGTTGATAACCAAAATCCCTTCACAGGTATGTAAACAGGTCTCAGGAAATCTGAGCAGGTAGGTGGGGGAGAATCATCAAATCTTGGAGAGAGATTCAATGCTTGTCGGAAACTGCCGTCTTGTCGGAAAGACGGCAGTTTCCAACTTTTTTAGGTTGGAAGATGTTCCGACCTATTCAATCCTCCCTCCGTTTTTCCGACAAGTCGGGAATTCCGAATTGGGCAACCACCACCAATGTTTCATAAGAAAAACTATCTGCACTAGAACTATTTCAGTAATATTGCAGTGTATTTTATCAATAACAAGGAAAACAAAAATTAAAAACAAGCCTATAGTGAATAGCTAGCTCTGTGATATGGTAGGTGGGAGTTAGGTAGGAATTCAATTGTTACCGCTACATTTTTGCACGGGTTATCGCAATTTTTGCTTGATGTTTCACACTGGGCTATTCAATTACACCCCATTTTTTACCACGCAAAAATGTTACCCTTTTGCTTGCTAACACACAGATCTGGGGTAAGTTCCCGAACCTATGTGTTTTCGTGGCGGTATGTGTTTTCACTGCACTAATTTACCGTGCCCAATTTTTGCCTGATGTTTCACACTGGGCTATTCAATTACACCCCATTTTTTAACACAAAAATGTTCCCCTTCTTGCTAACACACAGATCCGGAATAAGTTCCCGAACCTATGTGTTTTCGTGGCGGTATGTGTTTTCACTGCAGTAATTTACCATGCCCAATTGAATTCCCCCCATAATATATTACGGCCTACACAACTCTTGTTTACAGAGCACATAACACATGGGAAAGTATAAAACCCACTTTGGGAGAAAAGAAAACATACCGAACACTGGAACGTATGAAACATAGTCCATGTGAACAACATTATATGCCTCAATCCTAATATCTTTCCAGATGCCCTGTGTAGGGAACGAAGGGCCCCAATCCCAGCTAAAAGAGCACTGAGCCTGCAATATTACAGGATGGAAAAAAAGCACAATCACGATACATAATCACCGACTTGCACTTAATAGAATACAATATATGAGATAGGAACACAAATAATCATACAAGACTCAAATCTTCATCCTTCTCAATAACATCATCATCATTTCATTTCTTATTCCACAATCCTCAATTTCAATGCAAAACATCTAAGATGAACATTATTATCATAGAGTCTCCTCACCTTTCGGATGAAGTTGACATGACATTCCCCCTTCTGTACTTTTGGGGGGCACTCTGGAGGAACAACATAAGAGTGGTTTGTGCTTTTTTCTTCTGACCACTTGACAGCAGACTGGAACTTGATCTCTAAGGAATTCTCCTCTGCAACGATTTTGGTGATGTCAATAGTCTACAATGGGAAAAATCTCTGAAAATGAATGCAAACTTTAGGACAAATGCAATTCATTCATAAGTTAATATAGTGAAAGTGTAGAGTGTTTTAGTTATCGAAAAGAGGTTACATACAAATAGCATATACATATACACTGAATTAGATAATACATACAGAATTAAACAATAAATTTGGCAAGGAAATGTAGCAATGGTGTGCAGAAGCCCTTACTTCAAGTAATGTTACAGCCAAGTGCCTGCTGTTATACCATTGAGTATACTTTTAATGGAGTCATGTAGGCTTACGGATAAACTCATCCAAGATGCATTGCTTAAGGTTTGAGCATATGTTTGTCCATGTTGTTGTGTAGTTTTGGCAGTCTTGATATCTTGTTTTTAGAAACACCCGACAGAAGGCTGGGAAAAAAACTTTACTGTAACCAGTTCATTTGAACTTCACATCACGAAAGATAAACAAGATAGCTCTACAAGAGTAGACTATACCACCATCATTTAGGGTCTAACTATCAATTATTTAGTACATTAATAGCTAGAATCTAACACCTCCACTTTCCTTTTCAAGTTTGAGAAATCTTCCCCAGAGAGACTACATTGTGACAAGGGCCAGCAACATCTCCCTCCAGTGTAGCTTCTAAAGTAAAATTTAGCGTACAGCTGTTGCTATGGGACTGCAAACAAAAACCCACGGGTTGGCGATACCGAAAGTGCACCATAGCACCACACTTATTTATTTATACTGTATATTTATTTGCAAATTCCATTGTGCTTTACAATTGAAACCCATATTTATGTATATAAAACCTTAAAATGTAATTCTACAACCCCCCCCCACCCTTGTTATATATGCCACCACTATTTGTGCCTCTGTGCTTTTAGTCCATAGAGCATCATTTAACACTTAATAAAGTTCACCTTTGGGATTCACTAATAGTTGATCCACTGTACAAAACGAGGACATGTCTTAGGTCCTGGCTACATCTGTATATGTGTCATCACACAGGTGGCTCTCACGGGACTTGTAACCAGGGACAGGTTCAGAACAAAATAACAGGGGAGGGCACCATGACAGGGGAAGAGGATGGGCGGGTTCTTTTGCACATGCCTTTGGTGCATGCACTCCTGGAAAATTAGGTGTGGCCTTGCAATAAGGGGCATGGCCTCAAAGGTAATGCCATCCTCACGAGCCACTTCCTCATTTTCATGATGCTTCCTCACTCATTCCTACTGCTCATGCCAACCTTTACTTTCTCAGTCCTTATCCACTCTCCTCAGCAGTCACAGCCAGGCTCCTCTTCCCAGGCTCTGGCCTCGGAGTGACAGTCCTCTCTTATACCTTTTGGCCCCTCTTCCCACACACAATACTGCTCAACTCATCACCTCAATAACAAACTGCTTTTCTGAAGAGAGGCAGTGTAATGCCAGCGGGAGGCAGTGGGTGAGTAAAGGCTACATTTAATGATTGTACTACTAGATTAGTCTTAATTGTGTTTTGAATATACCCATTGGCAGTTTTTATTTTTGATTTGCTCTTCTTCTATGTATCTGAATCGATGTTTGAATGTTTATGTCAACTTTTATTCACAAGTATTCCAAGTATTGAGCTATGCTGATACATTCCAAAATGTGTAATTTTGTCCTTGAATATTTAGCAATACATAGTAGGAAATATAAGTAGTAGTAGCAATTGCATTAGTACGTAGCAAACAAATTGTAATCAGTACACTTTACCGTGCTCATTACCCACTTGACGATTCTGTTACCGCAGCATGGGGATTCAGTTACTGTATTAAAAAATGTGCCTACTTTTACCAAATGTATGTACAGTAGATATATTCCCAGGATGTCTTCATCTTGCATTAAAATTGTGAAAATCTAGAGTTAATTCTGGAAGATAAATGTATCAATTTTGGGTGCACGCGCATAGTAACATGTCTCATGAATGGTGATTGCGTTACTGACTTTGAAATAGGCGGATTTATCCAGGATAACGTACACAAGAGAGCACTTAAGCTATTTTTAAAGTATTTTTAAATGGGGTTTATTGTGGGATGTTGGAATATAATGATTTGTTCCCATTAGTGCTGGCAGTTGTATGATAAATAGAGTTTATTACTGTAAAAAGGTGATTCCGTTACCAGTGGAATCGCCGGATTGTAAAGAATCTGAAACACTGCACTGCCAGTAAGCCATGTCATTTTATTGCAGTTACAAGTCCTGTGATAATAGTCTCCTCTTATCAGTGACCAAATGTAAAGTTGGGGCAACTTTGTAATTGTTATCAAAACATTTGAGCTAATCCTTTGGCCGATTGTTGATTGATTTGTTGGTATTTTACCATCTGGACATGACCTACATGCACACTACAGATACAAACAACACTACATTTTTAAAATAATTATACATACAAATATGCAAATAAAAAGATTGATCCTTTTTTAATGGTCACCATTCTAGATACTTACATAATCTTTCTAGTCTACTTACATATCTATTGAACATGTTCTCAGTTTTCATAATGGGAATTCTATTGAGAAGGATTGTGGAAACTGTATCAATCCCTTCACAAACCAAGGTAACTTTCTGCCATTGCCTACAAAGCAAACCATTTTATTTAATTGACCAATTAACAGAAAGCAAAAAGAAAAGAAAAGGTTACATACAAAAGAAATCTGATACTTTAAATATTAAAATGACATATGGTGTTCATTCTAGAACCCTGCACATTTCAAAAACCGTGCAGTTCCTCTTTCCTGCCTGGGGTGTCGCTCTCTGCTGTGGTGCTTCTCAGCACACTATGTTCTGTTACTCAGTGCTGTGATACAGACCTGTGTGTGCTGTGAAGCACCAGAGCAGAGAGTGACACCCCAGGCAGGAACAAGGAACTGCACAGGATTTGAAAGGTGCAGGGTGCTAGAATGAACACTAAATTTAATTTTCTTTTCATCAATGTGTTATGTTATG
Source organism: Pseudophryne corroboree (assembly GCF_028390025.1). Taxonomy (NCBI): domain Eukaryota; kingdom Metazoa; phylum Chordata; class Amphibia; order Anura; family Myobatrachidae; genus Pseudophryne; species Pseudophryne corroboree. Next base: position 788,504,181 of record NC_086444.1, on the reverse strand, counting down.
ACATGCATCTCATCTTTAATATGCTAGGTCCCGTCTCCAGGCATGGGGTAAATGTAATAGCCTGCGAGAAGCCAGAGGCGTGGGATTTTCAGAGAGAATGCTCATATTTTTAAAGCGCCAATCATTTACAAGGCAAAACCTACCTGGTTTTGCCTTGTAAATGATTTGCACTTTAAAAATCTGGGCATTCTCAAAGTCCCGCACCTCCGGCTTCTCGCAGGCTATTACAATTAGCACATGGTCTCTTAATATGCGGTTTACAAAGTGTTCCAAAGCATATTTTCTTTTCTGCACTCATGTAGTACTAATACAGAACAATGGCCCTCATTCCGAGTTGATCGGTCGCAAGGCGAATTTAGCAGAGTTACACACGCTTAGTCTACGCCTACTGGGAGTGTATCTTAGCATCTTAAAAGTGCGAACGAAGTTTACGCAATATTGCGAACAAAAAAAACTTAGCAGTTTTAGAGTAGCTCCAGACTTACTCTGCCTGTGCGATCAGTTCAGTGCTTGTCGTTCCTGGTTTGACGTCACAAACACTCCCAGCGTTCGCCCAACCACTCCCCCGATTCTCCGGCCACTCCTGCGTTTTTTCCGGAAACGGTAGCGTTTTCAGCCACACGCCCATAAAACGCCGTGTTTCCGCCCAGTAACACCCATTTCCTGTCAATCACACTACGTTCGCCGGTGCGAACAAAAAGCCGTGAGTAAAAATCCTTTCTTCATAGCAGAATTACTTAGCGCAGTCGCAGTGCGAACATTGCGCATGCGCTCTAAGCTGATTTTCACTGCGATGCGAAAAAAAAGAACGAGCGAACGACTCGGAATGAGGGCCTATTTCCTATAGGACAAGGAAGATTAACTGCACAACTTTCTTAGATGACTTGATACTAAAAGACCTTTGGTCATTGATTATATCATATACACTGCTCAAAAAAATAAAGGGAACACTAAAATAACACATCCTAGATCTGAATGAATAAAATATTCTTATTAAATACTTTGTTCTTTACATAGTTGAATGTGCTGACAACAAAATCACACAAAAATTATCAATGGAAATCAAATTTATTAACCCATGGAGGTCTGGATTTGGAGTCACCCTCAAAATTAAAGTGGAAAAGCACACTACAGGCTGCAGAGCCGGCCCTAACCAATATGATGCCCTAGGCAAGATTTTGGCTGGTGCCCCCTAGCACCACCGCTGGTTCTGCCTCTGACCTTGCACCTCTTTCCCAGCACCATCACCCCTCACCCATAGCAGTCCTTGTACCCCCTATATTTTAAATAGGAACAGTTCGCACATTTGACGCACAGCCCAAAAAGGGGCATCTTCTTGCTAGGAAGGGACATGGCCACACAATAGTAACCCCAATTCCAATTACGCCACACAGTACTGCAACTTTATTCACATTTTATCTTGCGATAGTGTCCATAATTCATATTACATCCCACAGTAGTATCACTTTACCTTATAAATGTTACTCCTCACAGTAGAGCCCCTTATTCACATTACATCACACTGAATTGCTCCTTATTCACATTACACCACACCTTATTGCTCTTTATTCACATTAGACGACACAGTAGTGCCCTTTCTATTTGCAACGCCACATAGTAGAGCACCTTATACACATAATGCCACACATTAGTAATGCATTTATACACAATTCCACACAGTAATGCCCCTTATACATATGAGACACATTAATGTCCTTATAAACATAATGCACCTTACACATTATGACAACCTTTATTAATGCCCTTTTACACATAATGTCCCTTACACATATGACGCACATTATTAATGCCCTTATACACATAATGACACACATAGTGCCCCCTACACATTTGCTGCACATTATTAGTGCCCCTATACACATAATGACACACATACAGTAGTACCCTGTTACACATATGCCGCACATTATTAATGCCCTTATATACATAATGACACACATAGTGGCCCTTTACACACATGTTGCACATTATTAATGCATTTTTACATGACACACACAGTGCTCCTTACACATATTCTGAACACTGCTGCACAACCAACCTACTCACATGCACACAGCACTCACACTTCCACTAACACTGTGACCTCTGCCTCTGCTTGGATACAGATGTGTCCTCACAAATCTTGCATCAATGCTAACGTCGGGCACCTTTTTTTTTTTTTTATGAAAATGCATCTTATTTGCATTGCTATGTGGCTAGGATGCACAAGCAGCTTCTGCTGATTAAACGGATATGCAGCATGCCAATATACTGTGCGAGACTGTGGCTGTATCTGCATATTAAATGCTACATACAGAATATAGGCATGTTGCATATCATTTTAATCAGCAGAAGTTGATGATGCCCCTAGGCATATCAAATGCCCTAGGCAATTGCCTAGTTTGCCTATGCCTATGGCCGGCTCTGACAGGCTGATCCAACTTTGATGTAATGTCCTTAAAATAAGTCAAAATGAGGCTCAGTAGTGTGTGTGTGGCCTCCACGTGCCTGTATGACCTCCCTACAACGCCTGGTCATGCTCCTGATGAGGTGGCGGATGGTCTCCTGAGGGATCTCCTCCCAGACCTAGACTAAAGCATCCGCCAACTCCTGGACAGTCAGTGGTGCAACGTAGCATTGGTGGATGGAGCGAGACATGATGTCCCAGATGTGCTCAATTGGATTCAGGTCTGGGGAACGGGCGGGCCAGTCCATAGCATCAATGCCTTCGTCTTGCAGGAACTGCTGACACACTCCAGCCACATGAGGTCTAGCATTGTCTTGCATTAGGAGGAACCCAGGGCCAACCGCACCAGCATATGGTCTCGCAAGGGGTCTGAGGATATCATCTCGGTACCTAATGGCAGTCAGGCTACCTCTGGCAAGCACATGGAGGGCTGTGCGGCCCCCCAAAGAAATGCCACCCCACACCTTTACTGACCCACTGCCAAACCGGTCATGCTGGAGGATGTTGCAGGCAGCAGAACGTTCTCCTTGGCGTCTCCAGACTCTGTCACATGTGCTCAGTGAGAACCTGCTGATTTTGGAATCATACTAAAAATCTCATCCTATTACATGTCACCCATTATTTCTTTTCATGCGCTTAGTTACCTTAGATAAAAGAAAGAAAAATAATTATCATAGATAAATGTATGTACAGGTTGAGTATCCCATATCCAAATATTCCGAAATACGGAATATTCCGAAATACAGACTTTTTTGAGTGAGAGTGAGATAGTGAAACCTTTGTTTTTTGATGGCTCAATGTACACAAACTTTGTTTAATACACAAAGTTATTAAAAATATTGTATTAAATGACTTTTAGGCTGTGTGTATAAGGTGTATATGAAACATAAATGCATTGTGTGAATGTACACACACTTTGTTTAATGCACAAAGTTATAAAAAATATTGGCTAAAATTACCTTCAGACTGTGTGTATAAGGTGTATATGTAACATAAATGCATTCTGTGCTTAGATTTAGGTCCCATCACCATGATATCTCATTATGGTATGCAATTATTCCAAAATACGGAAAAATCCAATATCCAAAATACCTCTGGTCCCAAGCAGTTTGGATAAGGGATACTCAACCTGTATTAAGAAATCAGCTCCTTATATCAGCATTATTAGACCAAATATATTTTGATAAACTTAATGCTCTTTCTGATATTGAGAATGGCGCAAAACATTTCTATAAAAGACTCTCCCTCACTACATCACCAACATATATAAAGTCTTTGAACTAACAATCTGGTTCTTCTTAGATAGTTATGCAATATTCAAATGAATGTTCACTGCTGATTCCGCACTGTGTTGATACGCCCTTCCTTATAACCACCCTTCCCGATCCCCCCTTTTTCTTTTATTTTATCCTTTGTTATGAAAAACGCTCTTTACAGTATGGTTTATGGCATGTCTTATACTGTATATTATGCATGTACGAGATCCTGCTTTAGGATGTGTATTTCTTAGACATTGTACTGACTTACACTATGTCATTCCTTGTACTGTCTTGTTTTGAGGTGCTTCAATAAAATGTTGTTGTTTTTTTTTTTTTTTAAACAAAGATCATGGGGTATATGCAATTGCGGTCGAATTGCGCCTTTTTTTCGTCCGCTTAAAAATTCGCCTGTACTCGACAGCCGCAGCCCTGCCGCCGGGACCATGAATTCACCATATGCAATGCAAAACGGATTCGACACTCCCCTTGGCGGATAACGGACCAATCGGCGAGTAGTGGGCGTCCTGAATTCGACTTCCCGCCGTTTGCAGCCCTTTATTAGGGCTTGTTTGCTGCGTGCTCAGCAGCCATTTTGTGAACCTGCAGAGAGGTGTGAGGAGGTGCAGAGCTAGCAAATTGGTTGTTTGCTGTGGTATCGTTTGGACACCCAGCAGGCTTTATTCCAGGACAGTGAACAAGCCCCGACGGGCGAAACGCGTTTTCCACGGACTTCACGACGAGACCTTCCTTGGAGCAGTACTTACTGTCATTTGTCTCCTTCCCTGACATCCTGAGTATCATTTTTTCATACATATATATGATTTTGGAGTCTCTATTTCTTTTGTTATCAGTGCCTATCTCATTTAGGCACTCTGATTTATACTGCACATCATACTGTTGGAATTTCTGTGTCTATTATAGCCCACTAATCCTACAGATTGCAGAATAGACCTATTCACTGTGCTGCACTCATCTTTCAGTATGAGGAACAGTGGAGTACACTTAATGGGCTGATATTATCCTCTAACTTCAGCCATGATTATTATTATTATCTTTGTGACACTGTACCCATGAATGGATTTGTTAAAACAGGAATGCATATGTGATTTATACAGTTAGGATTTTCTGTGTACATTACAGTCCATTAATCCTGCAGATTGTATCTATTTATTGTCTTCTGCTTATCACGTCGATATCATCTTTTCCTTCTTTAGCAGGGTACATCCATTAGGCTGATGTTATCCTTTACCCAACAGTAATGATTTTTTGACAGTGTATTCATGAACGGGTTTTTGCACAAATAGGAATTAATACAATATTCACAAACTTACCTGACGCTTCTTATTTTGCGTATTGGTCTCCCCTCTGACAGCTGACTTGTATTTAGCTCTCAATCCTTCTCCTATTTTCCTTCTCTCTCACTATCATTCCGTGGACTCTCATCCTCGATCCAGGGTTAACGGTGCCACTACGTGGTAATTCTTTCTACCCTGCCTAACGTGGAAAGCAGATCCACACACTGTATGATCTTATCTTTTCTATAATACTTTCCTCTTACTATTCCTATATCGGTGCACTCTCATTGGTAGATAGCCTCTCTACTATCATACCACGCTGCTAATGCCCGATCTCGTCCGATCTTGGAAGCGAAACAGCGTCGGGCCAGGTCAGTACCTTGAGAGGAGACTCCCTGGGAATACCCGGTTTTGTAGAGTACGGACTATTCCCCTTCTTGTGAAGGGTGGACACCAACAGCAGTATCACCACTATGTACTATTTCCAACATTCCCTTTTTTTCTCCTATTAGTTTTCAGGTTATGTTGATCTAAACATTCCCAAATTTGCTTGAACAAAATCCAATAACGGGTTAATATCTAATTATTTGGTATTGACCCAATCCAAGCGGTCCTCCAATATATAGTACTGATCTCCTTGTTTGGTCTCATTAATACAGATTATCTGTACTGGTCAGGAGAAACGGGTGCTAGACTACTTTGTGTCTGCAGCCTTTCTAAAATCCTCTTTGTGTGATTCAACAGACCAGAACATTTGATACTATTATTGTTATATATATTATCTACACTTATTATTTTTTCTCTCACATCTCTCTAATTCGTATACTTCCTTTTTGGATCACAGAGGGATTATCTCTCATTTTTAAATTGATTAATAAACATATGTTTTAATGTTTCTGTCATAATTTAATTTTAATTTAATTATTTTTTTCATAAGAGTGCGCCCACACAAGAGCTTTCTCTCTCTCTCCTTTTCAGTATTTATTCCAGAACAGACAGGAGGATACCTGTTACCCCGGAGGAGAGTCGTTTTTGGAGCTATTACTACATTTGTAGGTAAGTACCACATGTGGGTCTGGTGTTGCATGTATGTGTTTGTGTAGTGGGGGTTGCCATGAGGTGTACATGGGGTGTTTGGGTATGTGTGCAGGTATGTGTATAGCTCCTGCTTGTTTTGCTGCATTTTTTTGTGGAGTTTTGTGTTTTGGGGTAGTTTTTCACGTTTGTTTTTTTTCTTAAAAATACTTTTTGGGTCATGCTTTTGCATTGGTGTACCTCCAGCATGTGCAGGAATGATTTTTGGCTAGTTTGGGCTGATTTTAGTGTGTGTCGGTATCAATGCGGTCGACATGTCGTGTCGTTTGTTTGCTAAAACAGGTTTTTTCACTCCTATTTTAGCACTGGTGTACCTCCAGAATGTGCAGGGATGCTTTTTGACTAGTTTGGGGTGACTTGGAGCAAGTTTGTGTCAGACATGCGGTCGACATGTGGTGTCGTTTGTTTGCCAAACATGTTTTTTCCCTCCTATTTTAGCACTGGTGTACCTCCAGAATGTGCTGGGTTGTTTTTTGGCTAGTTTGGGGTGATTTTAGAGTGTGTCAGTATCAATGTGGTCGACATGTCATGTCGATTGTTTGCCAAACATGTTTTTTCCCTCCTATTTTAGCAATGGTGTACTTTCAGAATGTGCAGGGTTGCTTTTTGACTAGTTTGGGGTGACTTGGAGCAAGTTTGTGTCAGACATGCGGTCGACATGTGGTGTCGTTTGTTTGCCAAACATGTTTTTTCCCTCCTATTTTAGCACTGGTGTACCTCCAGAATGTGCAGGGTTGCTTTTTGACTAGTTTGGGGTGACTTGGAGCAAGTTTGTGTCAGACATGCGGTCGACATGTGGTGTCGTTTGTTTGCCAAACATGTTTTTTCCCTCCTATTTTAGCACTGGTGTACCTCCAGAATGTGCAGGGATGCTTTTTGACTAGTTTGGGGTGACTTGGAGCAAGTTTGTGTCAGACATGCGGTCGACATGTGGTGTCGTTTGTTTGCCAAACAGGTTTTTTCCCTCCTATTTTAGCACTGGTGTACCTCCAGAATGTGCAGGGATGCTTTTTGACTAGTTTGCGGTGACTGTCAGCCATTTTGTGTGTGTCAGCATTTTGTGTGTGTCAGCCATTTTGTGTTAGCACTGGTTGACTTCCAGTATGTGCAGGGATGCTTGTACGGGGGTTTTGGTTTTTTTTTCTTTCTATTTTTCCTTTTTTTTTTCCCTTTTTTTTTTTTGTGTTTGGTCCCGCTTGAGAACTGGGGTCCCAGCAGCATGACGTGTGATTGCATGTAATTATGTAATGTGTGTTAAATTTGTAAAAATATATATTTTTCTTCTTTTTACAACAGAGATGTCCAGGGACAAGCGGACCCGATCCCCCCCTTCCCCCACCCCCTCAGAACTTTCCCTGCATAGCAACGAGGAGTGGGAGCCGACCCAGGAGGAGGATACGACCGACCAGGCATGCAGTGACCAGCCGCGGTCGTCAAGGGACCAAATGGAGAAGTCGAAAAAGAAAAAGCCTAGAAAGGTACCGACAACACCTGCAGACACAATAGCATCCAACTTGACACACCCTAGTTTGCGCACTGCCATGCACACCTACAGGTATATTTGCGCAATGCCAGGGATACTGACACTCACAGGTACATACCGATCTTATTAAATGCATGGTTTTTTTTTAATCCCTAAAGGCAAGAAGCCAGCCAGAGGAGCAGTCGGAGGAGGAAGCCTCTGGTGAAGATGCAGGACCGAAAAAGCCGCGTGGACCCAGATACACTGAGGCGGAAAACTGTGCCCTAGTGGATGGCGTCGACAGGTCCTACGAAGTTCTGTATGGACAAAGGGCACAGACCACAGCAGCTAAGACCAAGCGAAACATCTGGGATGCCATCGCGACACAAGTCACTGCAGTATCTGGAAACCGCCGGAGCACCAGAAACTGCATGAAGCGGTACAGTGATTGCCGCAGACAGACCAAAAAGAAGATGGGGATTCAGCGCCGACATGAGACAGCTACGGGAGGTCCGGCTCTCAATCTGAAGTGGCTACCCTGGGAGGAAGTTATTAAAAGGCGCATGAACCCTGCCATGGTCGAAGGAGTTCGCGGAGGTGTGGACTCCAGCCGTCCTGCTGGCTTTCCCGAGGAGGAAGAACCGCCCAGAAGACGGAAGAAGGCGGGAGACAAGCAGTCCAAAAGGAGGCCTGATGGTAAGAATACATTCAGATGAGCTGTACTAAAATAATTTTTTTTTGTATTTGCTAATGTTTTTTTTTTTTCAGACACGCCTGCCCAGAGGACATCACCTGCGCGCAGGACATCGCCAGCGCGCGGACCATTACCTGCGCAGCAGGAATCGGCAGCAGCGCGCGGAACATCACCTGCGCAGCAAGCATCAGGAGCGCGCAGATCATCACCTGCGCGCCACACATCGTCATCGCGCAGTAAGTCACCTACAATAAAAAAAGAGGGCTGCACTTTGGACATGCCGGGGTGACTTTGGACAAGAGGGAGTTTTGGGCAATACATCTCACCTGAGGGGGGTTGTCTGCTACATGGCGGAGGGTCAGGTCCACATTACAAGTAGGTCGCCCATGGTACATCAGGAGAAATGTCATGTCTCCACATCCACGCCACTTGGGAAGGATACTCCGCAAGACCTGTGGAAGAGAATATTATGAGGTTCCAGCTATTGGTAAAAGCGTCACCCTGGTATGGAAAAGAAGAGGTACAATCAACACGACACAAGCAGGTTACAGCGGGCCCAAATGCAACCCTCCGGCACTTGCGTAACTACACATCCAAACATTCCCTGACGCAGCGTAAGCATTGCTGTCAGGGCATGATTGGATGTGCAGTTTGGCAAATGCCGGAGGGCTGCACTTTGGACATGCCGGGGTGACTTTGGACAAGAGGGAGTTTTGGGCAATACATCTCACCTGAGGGGGGTTGTCTGCTACATGGCGGAGGGTCAGGTCCACATCACAAGTAGGTCGCCCATGGTAGAGTTGGATAAAAGGGTCCAATATTTGCGGCAACCCAACAACAGGAGAAAACAGGGGGTAACGAGTCGTCAACAGGACTAAACTTTAAAAACAGGCCTGGGAAGGTACATCAACAGGACGTAAAACTCTGAAATACATAAATAAAGATGTTTTTTTTAGAATATTACAATCTCAGTTTACACGATAATACAAATGTTATAAGTATACTCACAGGCAACAGAAAAAAAGTTTTGGATCACTGTCCGTCGGGAATCATCTCCTTCGTCCATACCCACCGGTAGAGCAGAAGAACGGTTCCCGCGTCTGAAAGCACTGCGACGAAGAGTCACCGGCAAACGGTTTGCGACACATATGTTGTGTAAAATACAACATGCATTTACCATGCCGCAAACCTTCGCCGGTGAGTACAAAAGAGCACCGCCGGAAGTGTCTAAACATCGAAACCGGCTTTTAAGTACACCGAAGGCACGTTCAATTATTTGCCTCGATGCTTTGTGTGTCTCTTGGTAACGTTTTTCTGCTCTACCAACAGGATTAGACAATGGGGTCAAGAGCCACGATTTGTTTGGATAACCCGCATCGCCTATAGAAAAGAAAAAAAATGGTAGGTAATCTAAAAAAAAAAACAAAAAAAAAAATTAATAAAAAAATAAAAAAATAAAAACAATTAAAATACATACCTAACAGCCAGCCACCAGGCATGTTTCCTGTTTCGAACTTGTCAAACAGCGATGACTGGCTTAGGATGAAGGAGTCGTGAGACGATCCAGGAAATCCCACAAAAATATTCAAAAACTTCATGTTGACATCACAGACCGCCTGTACATTCAAGGAATGGAAATGTTTTCGGTTCCGAAAACATTCTTCCGAATTCCGTGGCGGTCTGATCTGCACGTGGGTACAGTCAATCGCGCCCAGCACATTGGGAAATTTGTATTTGGTGAAAAAGCCTAATTTGATCTCACGACATTCGCTGTCCGTCTCTGGAAATGTGATGTACTGGATCGTCAATTAGGAAAGCCCTAATGACCTGGGTTATACAGCGCGACAGTGTCGACTGTGAAAAACCGCATGTTTGAGACAGTGTAGGCTGGAATGTGCCTGACGCCAAAAAATGTAACGTACCCAGCAGTTTTTGGAAACCGCTGACTGCACGATTGGTCCGTGCCCGAGGTTCCAGGTCGGCCTCCAACAGAGCGTACAGCGAATATATGTCGCAAGTCGATAAGCGATAATTTTGAATCACCTCGAACTCGCTGAGATCCTCCAGTTCACGCCTAGTGCGATACTGGCGTGGACGTGGAAATGAAACCCGCAATACTGGCTCACCCAATGCAGACATTTGCTGACTTTGATCCTGATGTTCAGCAGCCCTTTCTTCCTCCATGCTTGCAACCAGCATGAACATCACAATCTGGTCAGAAAAAGGCTCCATTATTGTAGTCCGTACAAAAATAGGAATGTGTTTTAAAACGCAGGAATTGTCCTAAAAAAAACGATTCCACAAGAGAGCTGACTGTAAATGGCTCCTTCTCCCTAGTCTCAAAAAACCGGGAGTGAGGAGATAGGAGGGGCTTTGCAGAAGTGTATCCTGGGTAAAACTGTGGAATCATGGGTACATTTCCCTCAGCAGAGTGAAGAAAAAAAATATTCTTTAAAAAAATCAATTAAATAATACTTGTGAGAGTCAAAAAAAGACAAACCAAGTAGATAATCCCTTCAAATATAAATAGATATGCTATTAGCAATCCAAAAAGCAAAAAAAAAATAATTAAAATATTTTTAATAGATCCAGCCAGCAAACTGAGGCGGACTGAAAATGACGAATTTGCGGTCGAAAAGCACTGTTGTCGAATCGTCATTTTTCAATTGAATATACTTTTGTCGAAAAGCCGCATTTTGACCATTGCAGACATGTCGAATTTTGAAAAAGTCGATTTGCAAAAAGTCGAATCTGAAACAGAAGATATTTTGGCGAAAAGTACTGTATTGCATTGACGAATCCAATTCGACATGGTTTTTTTGTCGAATATGTCCCGTTTTTCGACTTTCGCGTCAATTCGACCGCAATTGCATATACCCCAAAGTATATAATTCCAACTCTGCTTATCCTAGCATTGTCACCAATTCCCAGGCACTAAATTAAGATAAGTTACTCCAGTACTATAAATATTAACTGTGCACTGTCTGAGGAAGCCACTGAGGTATATAGGCGGGGAGACGCGTAATTGGCGTAATTGGTAACTGCACAGCTAAGGCATCTGAACAAAATCAGCCGGCGAAAGGTCTACACCTCCTGGAATACCAGCTCACATTTAAGTGGTGATCGGCAGGCTGCTTTAAGCCTAAAAGGCAAAAACACCTTGCTCTGGACGGCAAGTGAAATTCTTAGCAGCGGAGAGGTTGGAAACAGGATTCAGTCAATCCAGGGAACTGGAGGGTCAACCACAGAGAATAGAACCGAGCGGCTTGGAAGGTATATAAGGAGTTTCGTTAAAGTAATATCTATAACAGCACTGCTAACACTAACCTGCTTTTGCTTGATGCCATGCTATTAACATACTAACTGCTAAAAACAGCATTGCAGCTTGTCTGGATCAAATTTGCTGCACATAAAAGGAACACTATATCTATATATATATATATATATATATATATATATATATATAAAAAAAAAGGGATTCAGGAGAATGCGCCCATAGAGTAAATCCGATTTATTTTTTAAAACATATCAATAGAACCAAATTACAGGTATAGATGTAATAATACCTTTTTGGACCCACACTTTGGGCCAGTTTATACGTAAAAGAAAAATCCACAAGGCTGGTGCATCAACCGCTGTGTCCAGAAGCCGGGACCGTACACTGCGCTGCTTTCAGAAGCCCGTCCGGCCACCCGCAGCGATCACAGGGAGATGCAGAGACCGAGTGAGCGAGACGTCTAGCAAGCTCCACCCCAACGCGTTTCGTAAGCACTTCGTCAGGAGGCTGGCTTGCAGACGTCATTCAGACCTTGATATACTACTCCACATATTGTTACCAGCTGTTTGTAATAATTAGCGGTGGATGAACAATCCTCAGTCCACCAGCAGTATATACAAGTTTTAAGATCAAACATAGTTTATAACAAATAGGTTAAAAATGTTGCTATTGGATTCATATACACATACATTAGTTTTGATTACACAAAATTTAAAACAATATATATAGAATTTATGAACAGCACGTGCACATATATATCTCTGTCCTTAACTTTAAAAACATAATTAAACACATCATAAGCATAATCAAAGAGTCACACGAGTGCCTTATTACGAATCAATGCACCCACATTGTGACCAAGTTTAAAACTTAACATAATTTATAACCAAGGATATTAATAATAGATTCCATACATACATAAGTTAGTTATAATTACACTAGGTCTAAGACAATACCTATTAGAGTTATAGCACACACACGTGTATCTCTATCCTTCACTATTCAAAAATTACTTGGAGCACATGATAGAGCACATCATAAGAATAATCACGTATGTGCCTTAGTACAGATCATCATACTTATAACAAGCAAAAGAGGGAGACACAAAACCCCTTTGTTGGAGACAACCTTTTTTATATTAAAGAGGATTTTTTTCTTTTTAAATGAAATAATAATTCCGACACTCACTCTACATATCAAATAGGAAGACTTGTGGCTATACCGACTTTTCACTAGTCACATCAAAGACTAGACCAAATAGAAGATATTAAAGGAATATACATATATGTATAACTGCAGTCAACTCTAGATTTATGCGAAGTTATATCAGCAAGATGGATAAACACTTTATACTCATTTGACAATTACTGTAGGCAGGGCAAAATTAATTCATATAGCATATTTGGTGTACAGTACACTTATTATACCCATCAACTACTTAGTGCAGAGAAAAAGATATATAAAGAATAAGAAAGAGAAAAGGTACAAGGAGGATGGACATAGGGCTAAACTAGAATAATAACAGAGATGTCTTATCGATCCCTAATAAACGGAGTAATTTCATAGTTCTCGTTTAAACCATGTGGGATTAGTGTATTCAGTGTTAGGATCCAAAAAGTCTCCCTTCTGAGCAGTTGTTCGTCTCTATTACCACCATCTTTACTTGCTGCTATATGTTCAATACCCGCAAATTTTAGGGTGGAAGGGTCAGCATTATGTCGTTCTGCAAAGTGTCGCGGAACGCTGTGATTCATCACACGATTTTTTATGTTTCTCGTGTGCTCCAGAATTCTGATTTTTAATACACGTTTCGTTTTTCCCACGTACACGAGTCCACAGGGACACATTAATACATAAATACAGAAACTAGTATTGCAGTTTATAAAAGACTGAATGGTGTTAGGACGTTTACTCACTTTCCCCATTATATTTTTAGCCCCCTTATCAACCAGATTACAAACTTTGCAGCAGCCACATTGGAAAAAACCTTTTATAGGACCCAAAAAGTGATCATTTTTTACACCCTGTATCTTTTGCAGTTTACTTTTAGATATTAGTGACTTAACAGTTCTCGCCCTCCTATAAATGATATCAGGTTTTTTCGGTAATACAGGTCCTAATATGGGGTCTAGCTGCAAAATGTGCCAGTTTTTTTGGGCTATTCTTTCCAGTTCCTTTGTCCCAGAGCTGAACTGTGTAACAAATGGGCAAAAAGTTTTTCCCTTTCCCTCATCTTTTTCTTTTTTCTTATAGACCAACAGTGAATCTCGTTCTCTCTCTCTTGCCCTAAGCATGGCATTTTTTGTAAGCTCTTCAGGATACCCTCTCTCCACAAACCTATCTTTATACACCCCTGCTTGTTCGTCAAACTTGGAGAGGCGTGTACAGTTTCGCCGTAGTCTAGTAAATTGAGAGTAGGGTATGTTCTCTTTCCATTGTGGGAGATGGCAACTCTTAAAGTCCAGATAGCTATTGCTATCGACTTTCTTAAAGTGCGTGTATGTTTCTATCTCCCCTGTCACCTCAAAGTTTTCCGTAGAGATTACCAAGTCCAAAAACTCCAACTTATTCACACTAAAGGTGCCCGTGAACTTTAAGTTGTATGTGTTCACATTCAACCTCTCCAAAAAATCAGCCCATTCAGTTTCATTACCATCCCATACGATAATCAAATCGTCTATGTATCTTTTATACATTATTATTTTAGACCTCATGTCACCCTTTAGGGTTTCCATTTCCCACTGTCCCATATATATATTAGCCAGGCTAGGGGCACATATACTCCCCATTGCTGATCCGCACACCTGTTGGTACCATTCTTCCAGGAATGTAAAGTAATTGTACTTAAGCACAAATTCTAGACAGCTGCATATAAATTTACATTTTGAATCGCCCACTTCAGGATCATCCCTAAGTCTAGTCTCTACAGCCGAAACCCCTTTACTATGTGGAATGGACGTGTAAAGTGACTGCACATCTATAGAGCACCACCTATAAGAATCCTTCCATTTTAGTTCTTTTAATATATGTAACACTGATGTTGTGTCTTGTATATAAGAGTCTAGACTTGGTACATATTTCTTAATATAACAGTCCACAAATTCTGAAACCCTAGATGTTTGGGACCCGATACCACTGATAATCGGTCTACCTGGGGGGTGGGATAAGTTCTTATGGATCTTTGGAATGTGATAAAAGGTGGCCATCCGTGGATGCTTGTTAAGCAAATAATTATATTCTGTCAACGTAATACTATCAGTTTGTAGACCCTCTTTTAGTATCCCTTCTAATATAGTAAGGAAATCATTAGTTGGATCATCTGTTAGCTTTAAATATGATTCAGAATCATTAAGCAGTCTATATGCTTCTTCCACGTAATAATCACGATCCATAAGAACTATCCCACCCCCCTTGTCAGCGTTCTTAATGACCACATCAGTATTTGCGGCCAAAGTTTTAAGAGCCTGATATTCATTTTTGGTCAGATTCTTATTTTTCTTAGTTGGAATCTCTAATGTTTCCAGGTCCTTTTTCATCATTTCATTAAACATCTCCACATAAGGACCTCTAGACTCTAACGGATAATAAGTGGATTTTAGTTTTAAACCAGACCCATTTTTAGTCTGATCCCAATTTTTTATTGGTGCATCACTTTTCCTCAGATAATGCCTTTTTAGGGTAAGGTTCCTTATATACAAGTTTAGATCAATATAGGTGTTCACTTTATTTAAACTAGAAGAAGGGGCATATGATAATCCTTTAGACAGAACCCTCTTCTCCACCGGATTAAGGGTGTACTTTGACAGATTAAAAATACCCTTATCTGTCTCACCTAATGCAGATTCCTCAGTTTTGACTCCCTTCTTGGAAGATCGCCCTCCTCTCTTTCCCCTAGCCTTCGCTTTTTTCCCGTAGGTGTGCCCTGCTCCCTGTTGTTCCACTCTCTTTCTTGACCATAACGATTGGCGAGTGTTCTTGGTCCTAAAAAATTCTCCCTCTCTCTAGTATATTGTAATTTATCAAATCTATTTTCATGAGCAAAATGTGAATAATCATGCTGACTTTCATTATACTTTCTATAGTTTGCAGTTTTCTTAGGGACTTCCCACTGTCGTTCACGATTATATGCTCTTTTACTCCCTGAGTAGCCTTGCTGATCTCGGGAGGGCCCTTGTTCTAAATTCCATCTATTAGGATTATTCCTCCTAGAAGGTGTAGTGGTAGCAAGGGAGTGATCAGACCGTCTCATCTGATTTCTTGATATATTCCAGGTGCGAACCTGGTCCTTTTGATAATCTAATTTATCTCTAGTATACTTTTTAGATTTTGTCTCAATGACTTTCTCTTCTATAGCCGTAACTTTTAAGTCAATGCCCTTTTTAATATGATTGAATTTTTCTGTACTTTTTAAAGGAGCCAGTTCATGATCCAGATCTCTCAGATCCTTTTCCACTGATTCCAAACATTTCTTTTTCTCACTGACCAATAATTTCATTAGTTCTATCGAACACTCATCTTGAATTTTATACCACTTATTTAAAAAATCTTTATTTTCAGTGTATCCTATGGGGTTTTTATTCAATCTCAGTCCCCTCGGTACCCGTTTACATTTTATATAATTTTCTAAACTAACTATATCCCACCAGGTTTTGGTTTCTTTAATTAAAAGTTTCTCTAATCTTTGATAAATATCAGTGTCAATCTCTTGTTCAGAGACAGCATGAGATGGATCCTCAGGTACAGACTCTGAAAACAATCTTTCACAGTCCATTAAACGTTTAGACTTTAAATCACTATTCCTAAACATATTTACCAAAGGAATATAACCCAAACAAAAGGATCCACAAATTATCAAACCCAACAGTAACAAATTACTCAGATGAAAACGAGTATCTCACTGGTCATACAATATCTAAATATGGAAAAAAATAAGATTTTACTCACCGGTAAATCTATTTCTCGTAGTCGGTAGTGGATGCTGGGAACTCCGAAAGGACCATGGGGAATAGCGGCTCCGCAGGAGACTGGGCACAACTAAAGAAAGCTTTTAGGTCACCTGGTGTGCACTGGCTCCTCCCACTATGACCCTCCTCCAAGCCTCAGTTAGGACACTGTGCCCGGACGAGCTGACATAATAAGGAAGGATTTTGAATCCCGGGTAAGACTCTTACCAGCCACACCAATCACACCGTATAACTCGTGATACTATACCCAGTTTAACAGTATGAAAACAACTGAGCCTCTCAACAGATGGCTCAACAATAACCCTTTAGTTAACAATAACTATGTACAAGTATTGCAGACAATCCGCACTTGGGACGGGCGCCCAGCATCCACTACGGACTACGAGAAATAGATTTACCGGTGAGTAAAATCTTATTTTCTCTGACGTCCTAGTGGATGCTGGGAACTCCGAAAGGACCATGGGGATTATACCAAAGCTCCCAAACGGGCGGGAGAGTGCGGATGACTCTGCAGCACCGAATGAGAGAACTCAAGGTCCTCCTCAGCCAGGGTATCAAATTTGTAGAATTTTGCAAACGTGTTTGCCCCTGACCAAGTAGCAGCTCGGCAAAGTTGTAAAGCCGAGACCCCTCGGGCAGCCGCCCAAGATGAGCCCACCTTCCTTGTGGAATGGGCTTTTACTGATTTAGGATGCGGCAGTCCAGCCGCAGAATGCGCCAGCTGAATTGTGCTACAAATCCAGCGAGCAATAGTCTGCTTAGAAGCAGGAGCACCCAGCTTGTTGGGTGCATACAGGATAAATAGCGAGTCAGTTTTCCTGACTCTAGCCGTCCTGGAAACATACATTTTCAAGGCCCTGACTACGTCCAGTAACTTGGAATCCTCCAAGTCGCTAGTAGCCGCAGGCACCACAATAGGTTGGTTCAAGTGAAAAGCTGATACCACCTTAGGGAGAAACTGGGGACGAGTCCTCAATTCCGCCCTATCCATATGGAAAATCAGATAAGGGCTTTTACATGACAAAGCTGCCAATTCTGACACACGCCTGGCTGAAGCCAAGGCCAGTAACATGACCACTTTCCACGTGAGATATTTTAGATCCACGGTTTTAAGTGGCTCAAACCAATGTGATTTTAAGAAACTCAACACCACGTTGAGATCCCAAGGTGCCACTGGAGGCACAAACGGGGGCTGAATATGCAGCACTCCTTTCACAAACGTCTGAACTTCAGGTAGTGAAGCTAGTTCTTTCTGGAAGAAAATCGACAGAGCCGAGATCTGTACCTTAATGGAGCCTAATTTCAGGCCCATAGTCACTCCTGCTTGTAGGAAATGCAGAAATCGACCTAGTTGAAATTCCTCTGTTGGGGCCTTTTTGGCCTCACACCAAGCAACATATTTCCGCCATATGCGGTGATAATGCTTTACAGTCACATCTTTCCTGGCTTTAATCAGCGTAGGAATGACTTCCTCCGGAATGCCCTTTTCCGTCAGGATCCGGCGTTCAACCGCCATGCCGTCAAACGCAGCCGCGGTAAGTCTTGGAACAGACAGGGCCCCTGCTGCAGCAGGTCCTGTCTGAGCGGCAGAGGCCATGGGTCCTCTGAGATCATCTCTTGAAGTTCCGGGTACCACGCTCGTCTTGGCCAATCCGGAACCACGAGTATTGTTCTTACTCCTCGTTTTCTTATTATTCTCAGTACCCTTGGTATGAGAGGCAGAGGAGGGAACACATAAACTGACTGGTACACCCACGGTGTCACTAGAGCGTCCACAGCTATCGCCTGAGGGTCCCTTGACCTGGCGCAATATCCTTGGAAGTTTCTTCCCTGTGTGACTGCCCCCCAGCCTCGAAGGCTGGCATCCGTGGTCACCAGGACCCAGTCCTGTATGCCGAATCTGCGGCCCTCTAGAAGATGAGCACTCTGCAGCCACCACAGCAGAGACACCCTGGTTCTTGGAGACAGGGTTATTAGGCGATGCATCTGAAGATGCGATCCGGACCATTTGTCCAACAGGTCCCACTGAAAGATTCTGGCATGGAACCTGCCGAAAGGAATTGCTTCGTAAGAAGCCACCATCTTTCCCAGGACCCGCGTGCAGTGATGCACCGATACCTGTTTCGGTTTCAGGAGGTCTCTGACTAGAGATGACAGCTCCTTGGCTTTCTCCTCCGGGAGAAACACTTTTTTCTGGACTGTATCCAGAATCATACCCAGGAACAGTAGACGTGTCGTCGGAACCAGCTGTGATTTTGGAATATTCAGAATCCAACCGTGCTGGTGTAGCACCTCCTGAGATAGTGCTACTCCCACCAATAACTGCTCCTTGGACCTCGCCTTTATTAGGAGATCGTCCAAGTACGGGATAATTAAAACTCCCTTTCTTCGAAGGAGTATCATCATTTCCGCCATTACCTTGGTAAACACCCTCGGTGCCGTGGAGAGTCCAAACGGCAGCGTCTGGAATTGGTAATGGCAATCCTGTACCACAAATCTGAGGTACTCCTGGTGAGGATAGTAAATGGGGACATGCAGGTAAGCATCCTTGATGTCCAGGGATACCATGTAATCCCCCTCGTCCAGGCTTGCAATAACCGCCCTGAGCGATTCCATCTTGAACTTGAATTTTTTTATGTATGTGTTCAAGGATTTCAAATTTAAAATGGGTCTCACCGAACCGTCCGGTTTCGGTACCACAAACAGTGTGGAATAGTAACCCCGTCCTTGTTGAAGTAGGGGCACCTTGACTATCACCTGCTGGGAATACAGCTTGTGAATTGCCTCTAGCACAGCCTCCCTGCCTGAGGGAGTTGTCGGCAAGGCAGATTTTAGGAACCGGTGGGGTGGAGACGCCTCGAATTCCAGTTTGTACCCTTGAGATACTATTTGCAGGATCCAGGGATCCACCTGTGAGCGAGCCCACTGATCGCTGAAATTTTTGAGGCGGCCCCCCACCGTACCTGGCTCCGCCTGTGGAGCCCCACCGTCATGCGGCGGACTTGGAAGAAGCGGGGGAGGACTTTTGCTCCTGGGAACCTGCTGTTTGTTGCAGCCTTTTTCCCCTACCTCTGCCTCTGGACAGAAAGGACCCGCCTTTTCCACGCCTGTTTTTCTGAGTCCGAAAGGACTGTACCTGATAAAACGGCGCCTTTTTAGGCTGTGAGGGAACATGGGGTAAAAATGCTGACTTCCCAGCAGTTGCTGTGGAAACTAGGTCCGAGAGACCATCCCCGAATAACTCCTCACCCTTATAAGGCAAAACTTCCATGTGCCTTTTTGACTCTGCATCCCCTGTCCACTGGCGAGTCCATAAGCCTCTCCTAGCAGAAATGGACAATGCACTTATTTTAGATGCCAGCCGGCAGATCTCCCTCTGTGCATCTCTCATGTATAAGACTGAGTCTTTTATATGCTCTATGGTTAGCAGAATAGTGTCCCTGTCTAGGGTGTCAATATTTTCTGACAGGGAATCTGACCACGCAGCGGCAGCACTGCACATCCATGCTGACGCAATAGCTGGTCTAAGTATAATGCCTGAGTGTGTATATACAGACTTCAGGATCGCCTCCTGCTTTCTATCAGCAGGTTCCTTGAGGGCGGCCGTATCCGGAGACGGTAGTGGCACCTTTTTAGACAAACGTGTGAGCGCTTTATCCACCCTAGGGGGTGTCTCCCAACGTGACCTATCCTCTGGCGGGAAAGGGAACGCCATTAGTAACTTCTTAGAGATTACCAATCTTTTATCAGGGAAAGCCCACGCTTCTTCACACACTTCATTTAATTCTTCTGATGGGGGAAAAACTACGGGTAGTTTTTTCTCCCCAAACATAATACCCTTTTTAGTGGTACCTGGGTTTATATCAGAAATTTGTAACACCTCTTTCATTGCTTCAATCATGCAACGAATGGCCTTAGTGGACATTAGACTAGACTCATCGTCGTCGACACTGGTGTCAGTATCCGTGTCGACATCTGCGTCTGCCATCTGAGGTAGCGGGCGTTTTAGAGCCCCCGATGGCCCTTGAGACGCCTGGACAGGCACGAGCTGAGAAGCCGGCTGTCCCGCATTTGGCATGTCGTCAAATTTTTTGTGTAAGGAGTCGACACGTGCACGCAATTCCTTCCATAAGTCCATCCACTCAGGTGTCTGCCCCGCAGGGGGTGACATCCCTTTTATAGGCATCTGCTCCGCCTCCACATCATTATCCTCATCAAACATGTCGACACAGCCGTACCGACACACCGCACACACACAGGGAATGCTCTAACAGAGGACAGGACCCACCAAAGCCCTTTGGGGAGACAGAGTGAGAGTATGCCAGCACACACCAGAGCGCTATATAATGCAGGGACTAACTGAATTATGTCCCCTATAGCTGCTGTTATATATACTGCGCCTAAATTTAGTGCCCCCCCTCTCTTTTTTACCCTTTTCTGTAGTGTAGACTGCAGGGGAGAGCCTGGGAGCTTCCTTCCAGCGGAGCTGTGAGGGAGAAATGGCGCCAGTGTGCTGAAGGAGATAGCTCCGCCCCTTTTTCGCGGACTATTCTCCCGCTTTTTTATGGATTCTGGCAGGGGTAATTATCACATATATAGCCTCTAGGGCTATATATTGTGGTATTTTTGCCAGCCAAGGTGTTTTTATTGCTGCTCAGGGCGCCCCCCCCCTAGCGCCCTGCACCCTCAGTGACCGGAGTGTGAAGTGTGTATGAGGAGCAATGGCGCACAGCTGCAGTGCTGTGCGCTACCTTGGTGAAGACTGATGTCTTCTGACGCCGATTTTCCGGACCTCTTCTTGCTTCTGGCTCTGTAAGGGGGACGGCGGCGCGGCTCCGGGACCGAACACCAAGGCCCGTTCCATGCGGTCGATCCCTCTGGAGCTAATGGTGTCCAGTAGCCTAAGAAGCCCAAGCTAGCTGCAAGCAGGTAGGTTCGCTTCTTCTCCCCTTAGTCCCTCGCTGCAGTGAGCCTGTTGCCAGCAGGTCTCACTGTAAAATAAAAAACCTAATTATATACTTTCTTTTTAGAAGCTCAGGAGAGCCCCTAGTGTGCATCCAACCTCGGCCGGGCACAAAATCTAACTGAGGCTTGGAGGAGGGTCATAGTGGGAGGAGCCAGTGCACACCAGGTGACCTAAAAGCTTTCTTTAGTTGTGCCCAGTCTCCTGCGGAGCCGCTATTCCCCATGGTCCTTTCGGAGTTCCCAGCATCCACTAGGACATCAGAGAAATTAAATGCAATAAAAAATCCAAAATCATTTAGACAACACACATTTTCTTAAAAAAGCAACATTTTTAAGACCCCTACAAGTTCAGTATATGCAGTCCAAAAAATCCTCAAACAGAAGAAACTCTGTATCACCTGCCGCAACCACGTACTTGGAGTCCAAACAAGAGGATACTGGGCAAAGAACGGTGTACAGGTGCGCAGGTCAGTCTTTAATTAATGGTTTGCAGTCCCCAGGTGATTCCACACTTGGGCTGTTAACACTGGTGAACCACCACCGCTGCACTTCTCCAAAACACTCAGGACTCCTTGAGCAAATTTCTGGAAAAAAAGGCATCAGGAGAATGCGCCCATAGTGTAAATCCGATTTATTTTTTAAAACATATCAATAGAACCAAATTACAGGTATAGATGTAATAATACCTTTTTGGACCCACACTTTGGGCCAGTTTATACATAAAAGAAAAATCCACAAGGCTGGTGCATCAACCGCTGTGTCCAGAAGCCGGGACCGTACACCGCGCTGCTTTCAGAAGCCCGTCCGGCCACCCGCAGCAATCACAGGGAGATGCAGAGACCGAGTGAGCGAGACGTCTAGCAAGCTCCGCCCCAACGCGTTTCGTAAGCACTTCGTCAGGAGGCTGGCTTGCAGACGTCATTCAGACCTTGATATACTACTCCACATATTGTCACCAGCTGTTTGTAATAATTAGCGGTGGATGAACAATCCTCAGTCCACCAGCAGTATATACAAGTTTTAAGATCAAACATAGTTTATAACAAATAAGTTAAAAATGTTGCTATTGGATTCATATACACATACATTAGTTTTGATTACACAAAATTTAAAACAATATATATAGAATTTATGAACAGCACGTGCACATATATATCTCTGTCCTTAACTTTAAAAACATAATTAAACACATCATAAGCATAATCAAAGAGTCACATGAGTGCCTTATTACGAATCAATGAACTAATGAAATTATTGGTCAGTGAGAAAAAGAAATGTTTGGAATCAGTGGAAAAGGATCTGAGAGATCTGGATCATGAACTGGCTCCTTTAAAAAGTACAGAAAAATTCAATCATATTAAAAAGGGCATTGACTTAAAAGTTACGGCTATAGAAGAGAAAGTCATTGAGACAAAATCTAAAAAGTATACTAGAGATAAGTTAGATTATCAAAAGGACCAGGTTCGCACCTGGAATATATCAAGAAATCAGATGAGACGGTCTGATCACTCCCTTGCTACCACTACACCTTCTAGGAGGAATAATCCTAATAGATGGAATTTAGAACAAGGGCCCTCCCGAGATCAGCAAGGCTACTCAGGGAGTAAAAGAGCATATAATCGTGAACGACAGTGGGAAGTCCCTAAGAAAACTGCAAACTATAGAAAGTATAATGAAAGTCAGCATGATTATTCACATTTTGCTCATGAAAATAGATTTGATAAGTTACAATATACTAGAGAGAGGGAGAATTTTTTAGGACCAAGAACACTCACCAATCGTTATGGTCAAGAAAGAGAGTGGAACAACAGGGAGCAGGACACACCTACGGGAAAAAAGCGAAGGCTAGGGGAAAGAGAGGAGGGCGATCTTCCAAGAAGGGAGTCAAAACTGAGGAATCTGCATTAGGTGAGACAGATAAGGGTATTTTTAATCTGTCAAAGTACACCCTTAATCCGGTGAAGAGGGTTCTGTCTAAAGGATTATCATATGCCCCTTCTTCTAGTTTAAATAAAGTGAACACCTATATTGATCTAAACTTGTATATAAGGAACCTTACCCTAAAAAGGCATTATCTGAGGAAAAGTGATGCACCAATAAAAAATTGGGATCAGACTAAAAATGGGTCTGGTTTAAAACTAAAATCCACTTATTATCCGTTAGAGTCTAGAGGTCCTTATGTGGAGATGTTTAATGAAATGATGGAAAAGGACCTGGAAACATTAGAGATTCCAACTAAGAAAAATAAGAATCTGACCAAAAATGAATATCAGGCTCTTAAAACTTTGGCCGCAAATACTGATGTGGTCATTAAGAACGCTGACAAGGGGGGTGGGATAGTTCTTATGGATCGTGATTATTACGTGGAAGAAGCATATAGACTGCTTAATGATTCTGAATCATATTTAAAGCTAACAGATGATCCAACTAATGATTTCCTTACTATATTAGAAGGGATACTAAAAGAGGGTCTACAAACTGATAGTATTACGTTGACAGAATATAATTATTTGCTTAACAAGCATCCACGGATGGCCACCTTTTATCACATTCCAAAGATCCATAAGAACTTATCCCACCCCCCAGGTAGACCGATTATCAGTGGTATCGGGTCCCTAACATCTAGGGTTTCAGAATTTGTGGACTGTTATATTAAGAAATATGTACCAAGTCTAGACTCTTATATACAAGACACAACATCAGTGTTACATATATTAAAAGAACTAAAATGGAAGGATTCTTATAGGTGGTGCTCTATAGATGTGCAGTCACTTTACACGTCCATTCCACATAGTAAAGGGGTCTCGGCTGTAGAGACTAGACTTAGGGATGATCCTGAAGTGGGCGATTCAAAATGTAAATTTATATGCAGCTGTCTAGAATTTGTGCTTAAGTACAATTACTTTACATTCCTGGAAGAATGGTACCAACAGGTGTGCGGATCAGCAATGGGGAGTATATGTGCCCCTAGCCTGGCTAATATATATATGGGACAGTGGGAAATGGAAACCCTAAAGGGTGACATGAGGTCTAAAATAATAATGTATAAAAGATACATAGACGATTTGATTATCGTATGGGATGGTAATGAAACTGAATGGGCTGATTTTTTGGAGAGGTTGAATGTGAACACATACAACTTAAAGTTCACGGGCACCTTTAGTGTGAATAAGTTGGAGTTTTTGGACTTGGTAATCTCTACGGAAAACTTTGAGGTGACAGGGGAGATAGAAACATACACGCACTTTAAGAAAGTCGATAGCAATAGCTATCTGGACTTTAAGAGTTGCCATCTCCCACAATGGAAAGAGAACATACCCTACTCTCAATTTACTAGACTACGGCGAAACTGTACACGCCTCTCCAAGTTTGACGAACAAGCAGGGGTGTATAAAGATAGGTTTGTGGAGAGAGGGTATCCTGAAGAGCTTACAAAAAATGCCATGCTTAGGGCAAGAGAGAGAGAACGAGATTCACTGTTGGTCTATAAGAAAAAAGAAAAAGATGAGGGAAAGGGAAAAACTTTTTGCCCATTTGTTACACAGTTCAGCTCTGGGACAAAGGAACTGGAAAGAATAGCCCAAAAAAACTGGCACATTTTGCAGCTAGACCCCATATTAGGACCTGTATTACCGAAAAAACCTGATATCATTTATAGGAGGGCGAGAACTGTTAAGTCACTAATATCTAAAAGTAAACTGCAAAAGATACAGGGTGTAAAAAATGATCACTTTTTGGGTCCTATAAAAGGTTTTTTCCAATGTGGCTGCTGCAAAGTTTGTAATCTGGTTGATAAGGGGGCTAAAAATATAATGGAGAAAGTGAGTAAACGTCCTAACACCATTCAGTCTTTTATAAACTGCAATACTAGTTTCTGTATTTATGTATTAATGTGTCCCTGTGGACTCGTGTACGTGGGAAAAACGAAACGTGTATTAAAAATCAGAATTCTGGAGCACACGAGAAACATAAAAAATCATGTGATGAATCACAGCGTTCCGCGACACTTTGCAGAACGACATAATGCTGACCCTTCCACCCTAAAATTTGCGGGTATTGAACATATAGCAGCAAGTAAAGATGGTGGTAATAGAGACGAACAACTGCTCAGAAGGGAGACTTTTTGGATCCTAACACTGAATACACTAATCCCACATGGTTTAAACGAGAACTATGAAATTACTCCGTTTATTAGGGATCGATAAGACATCTCTGTTATTATTCTAGTTTAGCCCTATGTCCATCCTCCTTGTACCTTTTCTCTTTCTTATTCTTTATATATCTTTTTCTCTGCACTAAGTAGTTGATGGGTATAATAAGTGTACTGTACACCAAATATGCTATATGAATTAATTTTGCCCTGCCTACAGTAATTGTCAAATGAGTATAAAGTGTTTATCCATCTTGCTGATATAACTTCGCATAAATCTAGAGTTGACTGCAGTTATACATATATGTATATTCCTTTAATATCTTCTATTTGGTCTAGTCTTTGATGTGACTAATGAACAGTCGGTATGGCCACAAGTCTTCCTATTTGATATGTAGAGTGAGTGTCGGAATTATTATTTCATTTAAAAAGAAAAAAATCCTCTTTAATATAAAAAAGGTTGTCTCCAACAAAGGGGTTTTGTGTCTCCCTCTTTTGCTTGTTATAAGTATGATGATCTGTACTAAGGCACATACATGATTATTCCTATGATGTGCTCTATCATGTGCTCCAAGTAATTTTTGAATAGTGAAGGATAGAGATACACGTGTGTGTGCTATAACTCTAATAGGTATTGTCTTAGACCTAGTGTAATTATAACTAACTTATGTATGTATGGAATCTATTATTAATATCCTTGGTTATAAATTATGTTAAGTTTTAAACTTGGTCACAATGTGGGTGCATTGATTCGTAATAAGGCACTCGTGTGACTCTTTGATTATGCTTATGATGTGTTTAATTATGTTTTTAAAGTTAATGACAGAGATATATATGTGCACGTGCTGTTCATAAATTCTATATATATTGTTTTAAATTTTGTGTAATCAAAACTAATGTATGTGTATATGAATCCAATAGCAACATTTTTAACCTATTTGTTATAAACTATGTTTGATCTTAAAACTTGTATATACTGCTGGTGGACTGAGGATTGTTCATCCACCGCTAATTATTACAAACAGCTGGTAACAATATGTGGAGTAGTATATCAAGGTCTGAATGACGTCTGCAAGCCAGCCTCCTGACGAAGTGCTTACGAAACGCGTTGGGGTGGAGCTTGCTAGACGTCTCGCTCACTCGGTCTCTGCATCTCCCTGTGATCGCTGCGGGTGGCCGGACGGGCTTCTGAAAGCAGCGCGGTGTACGGTCCCGGCTTCTGGACACAGCGGTTGATGCACCAGCCTTGTGGATTTTTCTTTTACGTATAAACTGGCCCAAAGTGTGGGTCCAAAAAGGTATTATTACACCTATACCTGTAATTTGGTTCTATTGATATGTTTTAAAAAATAAATCGGATTTACACTATGGGCGCATTCTCCTGAATCCCTTTTTTTCCAGAAATTTGCTCAAGGAGTCCTGAGTGTTTTGGAGAAGTGCAGCGGTGGTGGTTCACCAGTGTTAACAGCCCAGGTGTGGAATCACCTGGGGACTGCAAACCATTAATTAAAGACTGACCAGCGCACCTGTACACCGTTCTTTGCCATATATATATATATATATTTCTGTGGCCAAAATTGTGTGTGCACAGTTGTATATAATTTGATGCATCAAAAATGAAATGTGATTTTTATTGTATTTTATTATTGATTAAATAAATACAAAATAATTGTACATTTTATTTCTGGCTTTTTAACAGCCAGAAACATGCACACAAATCCAGTGGCGGAACAAGCGAGCGGTGGGTCCAGGTGCGACAAAATGCTTTGCCCCCCCCCCATCCCATCCAATTTCACCCCCTCACCCCTGGAGAGGATCTGGTGAGGGGGACCTGCTCAGGGCCAGAGAAATGGATACCTAGCAGCAGTGCCGTAACTAGACATTTTAGCACTGTGTGCAAGAAACGGCATCGGAGCCCCACCCCTGCATGCAAAACAGGGGCAGTGCGCGCCGTAGGCGAGTGCAAAAATACATAGGGGCGTGGCTTCATGGGGAAGGGGTGTGGCCACAAAATAATAGCAATTCATAAAACGGTGCACAGTAGTCTCCATTATTCAAATTACGCCGCACAGTAGCACCACTACACCAGGTAGAGACCCTTTTTACACCTTACGGCAGACAGCGTCCCCTTTTTACACCTTACGGCAGACAGCGTGCCCTTTTTACACCTTACGGCAGACAGCGTCCCCCTTTTTTACACATTACGGCAGACAGTCCCGAAAGAAAGAAAGTCCCGAAAGAAAGTCCCGAAAGAAAGAAAGAAAGAAAGAAAGAAAGAAAAACTATCCGATGGCTTAGGCTCCTCGGTGCAGCTTCTCCAGAGATCCCGGGCAGGAGAGAAGGAGGAGGAGGAGGGAGGTGGAGAAGGGAGCCGCAGCAGCGCTGTGTTATTGGTGGAGGCGCTGCTGCTGTTGTCCCTCTGCTTCACTATAGGCTGTTCTCCGCCGCTGTGAATGCTGGGTTGCGCTTCACAGCGGCGGAAGACAGCCTATAGTGAAGCAGAGGGACAGCAGCAGCGCCTCCACCAGTAACAAAGCGCTGCTGTGGCTCCCGGCTCCCACCTCCTCCTCCCCCCCTCTCCCCGTGCCGCTGCGCTGTTCTTCTCTCCTGTCCGGGTGGCTGTGTGCGGTGGGCAGCGGTTGCCCGCAGCACACAGCGGCATGTAATGAGTCAGTTTGACTCATTACATGCTTTGGGCCCCTGCACAGTGGCAGGCCCCAGTGCACTGCACTGGTTGCACTGGCGGTAGTTCCGCCTCTCCTCAAATCTCTATTAACACATTTTAGAGTTATGTGTATCTGTAAACTTTATAAACAATACACAGTACTTCTGGGAAAATTATTCAAAATATCCTTTGGACAGATGAGTCAAAACTGAAGCTTCCTCTATGTTTCATAATAGGTATGCTGTTCTTTTCATTGAGAACTTAATCTGTGAACATAGAGCTGCGGCGGGATGTAATGAACTCCGAGATCACTAGAGGCGCGGGTTGCCGGCCGATCTTGAACTTTTTTTGAAGTGACAAACACTTACAAGACAAACCGTGGAGTAAATTTACTAAAATGGGAGTTCTATTTAAGATGGGATATTGCCCATAGCAACCAACCAGATTCTAGATATTATCTTCTACAAGGTGCTAGATAAATGAGAAGTAGAATCTGATTGGTTGCTATGGGCAACATCCCATCTTAAATAAAACTCCCATCTTAGTAAATTTACCCCCTTGCCTTGTAAGAGATTGTCCCTTTAAAAAAAAACGCCCAAGATCAGCCAGCAAACCGCACCTCTAGCGATCTCGGACTGCATTACATCCCGCCCCTGATGTGACTTTCCAAAAGGCTCCAGTTTTGACTGATCTGTCCAAAGGATATTTTCCCAATATCACTGTGGATTGTTAATATGCACTTTAGTAAATTCCAGTCTGGCTTTGAATGTTTTTTTTTCCAAAAGTGGGTCTTCTTCTATGGAGCCCACTGTTGCCCAAAAAGCAATGAATGGTGCAATGAGACACTGACTAAGTTCAGCTTGCAAATCTTTGGACGTTTTCCTTGGCTCTTTCTACCATTCTCACTATCCTTCTGTTTAACCTGAGGTTGATTTTTCTCTTGCAGTGATGTCCAAGTAGGTTGGCTACAGTCACATGGATTTAATTTTTAAACAACGGGCAAACACAATGTTGTTAACGATTTTTCTAGAATTCCCCGACAAACAATACTGGTCCTGATTCACTACCGTTTGCAAATGTGAGATTGAACGCAGTGAGCGATTACCGGAAGACTGCGTGTGCACTGCGAACGCACAGCACGTACGTGAAGGGCAAAATGCAAACGCCTTGTGTATGCAGCTTAATTATAAGGAGAACGCATTTTGATTGACAGAAGTGACTGTTCATGGGAGGCAAAATGTTTGTGGGGAGTGGTTGGGAAAACGCAGGTGTGTCATGGTCGTTTTTGGGGTGTGTATCTGATATCATCTGCGAACGTTGTGTTCAAAATCATAGCGTCCGGTGCGACTGCATTCTCATTGATTTGAGTATGCCGACGTCAGCCGCAAATGTCGATGGTGTTCATTTTTTGGGTATGTATTGCGAATTTGCCAATGCATACATAGATTTGTGAATGCATCGGTGGGCATCTTTTATCCTTTTTGGGCGGCTCTTCATATGCGTTTTATAGCAATAGCAGATTTGTGAAAATCGCTATCTCAGCCTCAATAGCGATCCATAGTGAATTAGGTCCCTAAAACATACACACTGCAATCTTGCAAAATACCTAAATATATATCGTCAGTGGTCACATCCAGGAGTATGCTGTTGTTGACGATATTCTCAGATTGAGCAGAAGTAGGGCTGACCTGAAGATGCGATGTACGACGCCACAGGTAGCGCATAGTCCGTACACACTGGATGATTTGGACGATTTGTCATTCCGATCCATCGGAATCGGGAAATCATTCAAAATATCCCTAGTATGTACCCAGCTTTAATAATATTCCCAACTGTAGTTCCGGTAGGGTTAGGTACGGAATCCCAATGTTCAGAATCCAGTTTGTCAGAATGCCGGCAGCGGGATCCTGGTGGTGAAAATCCCGGCAATTGTAGGAAAGTATTCTACACCCAACCCTAACACTAATTAAAGAAAATACTAATTAAGTGCTAATTAAAGAAAAATATTAGTTTAATATATATCAATAATCCAATTATTTAGCATATTTTCGGTACCAAAAGATTTGTCCAGGTCATTTCAGAATATCTATGGAGACTAAGCAAAACTTTATCTCTTTCACAGTTTCCTTGCTTTAACCCAGGCATGTCCACACTGTGGCCCTCCAGCTGTTGTGAAACTACATATCCCAGCATGCCCTGACACAGTTTTGCTGTCAGAGAATGCTAAAGCTTTGTCAGGGCATGCTGGGATGTGTAGTTTCTCAACAGCTGGAGGGCCACAGTTTGGACATGCCTGCTTTAACCTATTCTACGACATACCAAAGGCATGCAGAAAAACATGAGACAATAGCTTTTAATTTCATTACTTTTCACAAGGAAAAAGCATTATGTCAATGAGATATCAGGCTACCAACAAATGTGTCCAGGTGTGTACATGTGGTATGATCGTATTCTATACTAAATGTAACCCAAATCAAACATCTGTTTAATTTTAGAGAATTAGAAAAAAAAAAAAAAGAAATCATATTTTATAATCTCATACCTTATATTGGGAGGAAGTGTGAAAGACTTGCTGTATATCCAGTCATCTTGTATGATCCATTTATATTTGACATCATTAAATCCAATGTAAGGATCCTTCAAAAACCAAAAGGATTCTGAGTATAATCAGTGCAAGAAGCAAACAATAACACTACTACAAAATGTACTGTTCACACACTTGGTACTTTATACAAATTGTTTAATATACATAAAATGTTCCTTGTTCTTGATTTCACATACTGCATAAATTCTAGATAAGCTTTACATGCTTTCTGGGCTAAATCTATATATACACCTCCTACATTTGATGTTAGCAGTGCGTAGCCCATGAAGTACGTCACGTCTCATGAGCTGGCTTGGTGGGTATATGAGGTGTGCGATAGGCCGTCTGTACACATATCCCTCGTTGCTGTCATGGGTAAAAGGAGCCATTTATCAGAGTTGCAAAAAGAGATGATTATCGGTTTTCAGGCCAAGGGTGGCAGTATTTCTGAAACAGCGCACTTTGGTTCTATGCTGCTGTGGTGATGATGTATCGTGACTGGACAAATTGCACCACTGTCAATAACAGACGTGGAAATTGCGGAGCCATTGATGTGAGAAGCGAACGTTGGCTATCAAAGTGCATGAAAGCCAATCGACACACAACAGTGGAGCAGCTCACCATCAAAATTAACCTGGGGTCTACCAGACGTGTGTCTAAAACGACAGTTCAGCAAACCCTGCTGCGTATTGGGTTTCAAAGCAAATAGTCTGGCTGTTAGCTGGTGTTCGTAATACGGTGACTCGACCATGTACAACAGTCAAATTATGTATGTATGTTTGTTATTCACAATGTAATCCACCCATTGCTGGGCCAGGGCCCCAATCACAATATTGCATATAGAAAATGCATTGGTCTGTTTTGGTCTGACTGTGAGGTCATGCTGTGATGTCATAATTGTAACAACTGCCTGTACCGGGACTTTGCTGCTGCTGCTCTG
Organism: Pseudophryne corroboree; assembly: GCF_028390025.1. Taxonomy (NCBI): domain Eukaryota; kingdom Metazoa; phylum Chordata; class Amphibia; order Anura; family Myobatrachidae; genus Pseudophryne; species Pseudophryne corroboree. Next base: position 788,472,364 of record NC_086444.1, on the reverse strand, counting down.
TCTCATACTCCTCCAGAGGGGTGTGGTTGGTTTTATCGACAGTATCTAGGTCGACAATGTTTAGGTCGACCACTATAGGTCGACAGTCACTAGGTCGACATGGATGGAAGGTCGACAGGGTTTCTAGGTCGACATGTGCTAGGTCGACAGGTCTAAAGGTCGACATGAGGGGAAAATAAAATGTTGGTGTCGTTATCTTCGTAGAGTGACCGGGATCCCAAATTAGTGCACCGCGTCCCCTCGCATGGCTCGCTTCGCTCGCCATGCTTCGGGCATGGTGCCTTCGCTCCGCTACCGCTTCGCTTGGCACACTTTACCGTTCCAATCGTAGTCCACGTGGATCGTTAAGTATGAAAAAATCCCCCAAAAAAAAAAATGTGAAAAACTCATGTCGACCTTTAGACCTGTCGACCTAGCACATGTCGACCTAGAAACCCTGTCGACCTTCCATCCATGTCGACCTAGTGACTGTCGACCTATAGTGGTCGACCTAAACATTGTCGACCTAGACACTGTCGATCTTCAGACCGGATCCCCTCCAGAGCACTGGCAACACAGAGCTCACCAGCAGTAGGCAATATCACCGGAAAAGCTACTCACATACGGTTAGTAACTGGACAAAAATAAGGGCAACTTAGTGCAATGCGGCGGTGACAGACTTGGAGCGTGATTAACGAGAGTCAGAGGAAAATAGAAATTATTGACCATTACACATACCCTTCATTATAGAAAAAAATCGGATGGTGGAGAAAGTATTCCCTCAGGGCTCATCACAAATAGGCAAATAAAAATTAAAAGGAGTAATACATCCCTTATTTTGTAGAGGAGATCCAGAACACACTTAAAATCCGTCTTCACTTATAAATGTCTCACGAATACAGGAGAATATGTAAAAAAAGAAATCATAACATGTGTAGTACAATCACAATTTAATGATATAACACTGACACACATTAAACACAAAATCCACAATAAAAGCTCTCCAAAGATTCTGCTGGAAGCAGGAAGCCAGAATAATTACCAGCAAGTAATGAGAACTGCTTTTTAACAGCTCTCAAAATAGCAGTTTGTGATACAGTCACCAAGCGTCTCTCCGGAAAAGGCCACTGGAACTGGTGTTTGGCAATCAATTCAGCTTTCCAGGTCTTTTAGCAACAGCAGCTTTGGAGTCCGTTGTCTGTCCCTTAGATACCAACGCGTTTTTATGTACGATGCTGCGGGTCTTTCTCAAGGTGAAGTAAGGAACAGTGTTTTAATCCGTATATTTATTCAAAAGTCCACCAATAGAAATCCTAATACTCTATTACATTCAGCTGTTATTTCACAGATCTAGTTACCATGGAGATGCAATCCTCCTATCCTGGGCTCTAATCCCCGATACATCACTTCCGGGGGGCGCGGTTTCCCCATAGGTTTCCAACCACTATTTCCATAATGGCCAACCAATGGCCTAAAATCCTCTAACCCCCGCGCATCACTTCCGGGAGTGTGGACTGGATTTCAACAGGGCTTTGGATAGCCCATTCCTATATATACCAGTGTACGTATCAGTGGTTGCGGAGATCTCCGCCAACCACTCGCGTCAGGCAGCGGAAACCTCCGCCAACCAGTCGCGTCAGGCAGCTGGACTTCCGCCAACCGTTCGCGCAGAGCAAATGTCGGCGGAGGCTTCCGCCAACCACTCGACATCCACTTTGACAGCCAACTGCATCATATCCTGTGACGCGGGCTCTATCCCGACCCCGTCACTTCCGGTAATACGGAATTTAAGCAGTTAGTTTGCCGCATATAACTGTAGATATTGATCAGTGAAGACGGATTTTAAGTGTGTTCTGGATCTCCTCTACAAAATAAGGGATGTATTACTCCTTTTAATTTTTATTTGCATATTTGTGATGAGCGCCTGAGGGAATACTTTCTCCACCATCCGATTTTTTTCTATATTAGACTTTAGGTACTTTGGAGGGGTACCTTGGAGATTGTGAGTACCTAGTAGGCTGCCTTGTGATCTTTGCGCAATTTAGAGGTCCCAAAGGAGTTTTTTTGTATTAAATACCCTTCATTGTCCAATTTAAAATACTGGCAGGGTTTCAACACAAAACAAAATCACCCCTTTCGGGTCCAGGGCTGTATGTATGTATGTATGTATGTATGTATGTATGTATGTATGTATGTTTTTCACAGGCTCCTATATGCCTTGATGGATCTGGGCCAAACTTGGTACCCTTCATACTTAAACTACTGGCGGGGTTTCAAGTGAAAAAAAATACACCACTTTTGGGGCCAGGACCATATATATATCTATGTATCTTATATATAAAATTAATTGCTTGGTTTGTCTGTCTGTCTGTCTGTCTGGTTATGCATTTGGACACCCCTACAATGATTGGGATGAAATCAAGGCGAGGTGATCCAGTTGGATCCTGGCCAGGTTTTAGGGGGGTTAGGTTCCTGGTCGCACCTCACAGCGGAATGCGCTGGCCAGAACTTTGACCCAGGCAGCCTGTTCTGGGCCTGCCACTAGATGAATTTGGAAGAAAACTTCAGAGTGGCAACATTGGATCCCAGAAGACATACTAGGGGGTTGGGGTCCCAGTTGGACCTCCCGTTGGTGTATGCTGGGTAGAAATTGACACATGAAGTCTGTTCTGGGCCTTCCACTGGATGGATTTGGATGAAAACTTTAATGAACTGTAATAACTGACAGAAATTACCATAATTCAATGCCCTGAAATAACTGACTGAAATGGAAGTGGGAAAAACGTGTACCCAAAAGCTTTGGAATAGCAACACTGATAACAGAAGGAAAACTTTAAACCCACCTCTCAATGGAAAAGTGATAGAACTGAACAGAAGGAAAAGCTGGGGATCAGTGTTACTGGTGACACCCCAAAAACGACACTGGGCAACCAGTTGCTAAGCTGCTAATTATTTTTAATATGTTGACAGTTACATCCAGCTCATTGATAACTTTATAACTGCAGTGATCTGGACCAAACTTGGTACATACCCTTCATTTTCCAACTTAAAATACTGGCGAGGTTTCAAGTGAAAAAATCCACCACTTGCGGGGCCAGGGCCCCAATCGAAAAAATGCATATAGAAAATGCATTGGTCTGTTTGTGTGTGTGTCTGTGTCTGGTTAACCTGTCCTGGCCATTCTGGTGGGATCTGCGAGGTCATGCTGTGATGTCATAATGGTAACAACTGCCTATATCAGTACTTTGCTGCTGCTGCTGCTGCCCTGTATCATAATCCTCCAGAGCACTGGTAACAAACAGCTCACCAGCAGTAGGCGATATTACCAGAAAAGCTACTGACATAAGGTTAGTGACTGGACAAAGATTACAGCAGCTTAGTGCAATGCAGAGACGGCAGACTTGGAAAAATAAGAATTTACTTACCGATAATTCTATTTCTCGTAGTCCGTAGTGGATGCTGGGGACTCCGTCAGGACCATGGGGAATAGCGGCTCCGCAGGAGACAGGGCACAAAAATAAAGCTTTAGGATTAGGTGGTGTGTACTGGCTCCTCCCCCAAGCCTCAGTTAAGATACTGTGCCCGGACGAGCGTACACAATAAGGAAGGATATTGAATCCCGGGTAAGACTCATACCAGCCACACCAATCACACCGTATAACTTGTGATCTGAACCCAGTTAACAGTATGACAACGTAGGAGCCTCTGAACAGACGGCTCACAACAATAACAACCCGAATTTGTTTGTAACAATAACTATGTACAAGTATTGCAGACAATCCGCACTTGGGATGGGCGCCCAGCATCCACTACGGACTACGAGAAATAGAATTATCGGTAAGTAAATTCTTATTTTCTCTAACGTCCTAAGTGGATGCTGGGGACTCCGTCAGGACCATGGGGATTATACCAAAGCTCCCAAACGGGCGGGAGAGTGCGGATGACTCTGCAGCACCGAATGAGAGAACTCAAGGTCCTCCTCAGCCAGGGTATCAAATTTGTAGAATTTTGCAAACGTGTTTGCCCCTGACCAAGTAGCAGCTCGGCAGAGTTGTAATGCCGAGACTCCCCGGGCAGCCGCCCAGGATGAGCCCACTTTCCTTGTGGAATGGGCCTTGACAGATTTAGGTTGTGGCAAGCCTGCCACAGAATGTGCAAGTTGAATTGTGCTACAAATCCAACGAGCAATCGTCTGCTTAGAAGCAGGAGCACCCATCTTGTTGGGTGCATACAATATAAACAGTGAGTCAGACTTTCTGACTCCCGCCGTTCTTGAAATATATATTTTCAATGCCCGGACCACGTCCAACAACTTGGAATCCTCCAACTCGTTAGTAGCCGCAGGCACCACAATAGGCTGGTTCAGGTGAAACGCTGACACCACCTTAGGCAGAAAATGAGGACGCGTCCGCAGTTCTGCCCTGTCCGTATGGAAAATCAGATATGGGCTCTTATATGATAAAGCCGCCAATTCTGATACTCTCCTGGCTGAAGCCAGGGCCAGTAGCATGGTTACTTTCCATGTAAGATACTTCAACTCCACCGATTTGAGCGGCTCAAACCAATGGGATTTGAGAAAATCCAAGACTACATTAAGATCCCACGGTGCCACTGGGGGCACAACCGGGGGCTGTATATGTAGTACTCCTTTTACAAAAGTCTGGACTTCAGGAACTGAAGCCAATTCTTTCTGGAAGAAAATCGACAGGGCCGAAATTTGAACCTTAATGGACCCCAATTTGAGGCCCATAGACAATCCTGTTTGCAGGAAATGTAGGAATCGACCCAGTTGAAATTCCTCCGTGGGGGCCTTCCTGGCATCACACCACGCAACATATTTTCTCCAAATGCGGTGATAATGTTGTGCAGTCACCTCCTTCCTGGCTTTTACCAGTGTAGGAATGACCTCTTCCGGAATGCCTTTTTCCCTTAGAATTCGGCGTTCAACCGCCATGCCGTCAAACGCAGCCGCGGTAAGTCTTGGAATAGACATGGTCCCTGCTGAAGCAGGTCCCGTCTTAGAGGTAGAGGCCACGGATCCTCCGTGAGCATCTCTTGAAGTTCCGGGTACCAAGTTCTTCTTGGCCAATCCGGAGCCACTAGTATCGTTCTTACTCCCTTTTGCCGTATAATTCTCAGTACTTTTGGTATGAGAGGCAGAGGAGGGAACACATACACTGACTGGAACACACACGGTGTTACCAGAGCGTCCACAGCTATTGCCTGAGGATCTCTTGACCTGGCGCAATACCTGTCCAGTTTTTTGTTGAGGCAGGACGCCATCATATCCACCATTGGTTTTTCCCAACGGTTCACAATCATGTGGAAGACTTCTGGATGAAGTCCCCACTCTCCCGGGTGTAGATCGTGTCTGCTGAGGAAGTCTGCTTCCCAGTTGTCCACTCCCGGAATGAATACTGCTGACAGTGCTATCACATGATCTTCCGCCCAGCGAAGAATCCTTGCAGCTTCTGCCATTGCTGTCCTGCTTCTTGTGCCGCCCTGTCTGTTTACGTGGGCGACTGCCGTGATGTTGTCCGACTGGATCAACACCGGCTGACCCTGAAGCAGGGGTTTTGCCAGACTTAGAGCATTGTAAATCGCTCTTAGCTCCAGTATATTTATGTGAAGAGACATCTCCAGGCTTGACCATACTCCCTGGAAGTTTCTTCCCTGTGTGACCGCTCCCCAGCCTCTCAGACTGGCATCCGTGGTCACCAGGACCCAGTCCTGTATGCCGAATCTGCGGCCCTCTAACAGATGAGCACTCTGCAACCACCACAGAAGAGACACCCTTGTCCGTGGCGATAAGGTTATCCGCTGATGCATCTGCAGATGCGATCCGGACCATTTGTCCAGCAGATCCCACTGAAAAGTTGTGCGTGGAATCTGCCGAATGGAATCGCTTCGTAAGAAGCCACCATCTTTCCCAGGACTCTTGTGCATTGATGCACAGACACTGTCCCTGGTTTTAGGAGGTTCCTGACAAGTTCGGATAACTCCCTGGCTTTCTCCTCCGGAAGAAACACCTTTTTCTGAACCGTGTCCAGAATCATTCCCAGGAACAGCAGACGTGTCGTCGGGGTCAACTGCGATTTTGGAAAATTCAGAATCCACCCGTGTTGTTGCAGCACTAGTTGGGTTAGTGCTACTCCGTCTTCCAGCTGTTCTCTGGACCTTGCCCTTATCAGGAGATCGTCCAAGTAAGGGATAATTAATACGCCTCTTCTTCGTAGAAGGATCATCATTTCGGCCATTACCTTGGTAAAGACCCGAGGTGCCGTGGACAATCCAAACGGCAGCGTCTGAAACTGATAATGACAGTTTTGCACCACGAACCTGAGGTACCCTTGATGTGAAGGGCAAATTGGGACATGCAGGTAAGCATCCTTTATGTCCAGGGACACCATAAAGTCCCCTTCTTCCAGATTCGCTATCACTGCTCTGAGTGACTCCATCTTGAACTTGAATTTTTGTATGTACAGGTTCAAAGATTTCAGATTTAGAATAGGTCTTATCGAGCCGTCCGGCTTCGGTACCACAAATAGCGTGGAGTAATACCCCTTTCCCTGTTGTAGGAGGGGTACCTTGACTATCACCTGCTGAGAAAACAGCTTGTGAATGGCTTCCAATACCGTCGCCCTGTCTGAGGGAGACGTTGGCAAAGCAGACTTTAGGAACCGGCGAGGGGGAGACTTCTCGAATTCCAACCTGTAACCCTGAGATACTACCTGCAGAATCCAGGGGTCCACCTGTGAGCAAGCCCACTGTGCGCTGAAATTCTTGAGTCGACCCCCCACCGCTCCTGAGTCCGCTTGTAAGGCCCCAGCGTCATGCTGAGGGCTTTGCAGAACCCTGGGAGGGCTTCTGTTCCTGGGCAGGGGCTGCTTGCTGCCCTCTCTTACCCCTTCCTCTGCCCCGAGGCAGATATGACTGTCCTTTTGTCCGCTTGTTCTTATAGGACCGAAAGGACTGCGGCTGAAAAGACGGTGTCTTTTTCTGTTGGGAGGGGGTCTGAGGTAAAAAAGTGGATTTTCCGGCAGTTGCCGTGGCCACCAGATCCGATAGACCGACGCCAAATAATTCCTCCCCTTTATACGGCAATACTTCCATATGTCGTTTGGAATCCGCATCACCTGACCACTGTCGCGTCCATAAACTCCTTCTGGCAGATATGGACATCGCATTTACTCTCGATGCCAGAGTGCAAATATCTCTCTGCGCATCTCGCATATAAAGGAAAGCATCCTTTAATTGCTCTATAGTCAATAAAATACTGTCCCTATCCAGGGTATCAATATTTTCAGTCAGGGAATCCAACCAGACGACCCCAGCACTGCACATCCAGGCTGAGGCGATGGCTGGTCGCAGTATAACACCAGTATGTGTGTATATACTTTTTAGGGTAGTTTCCAGTCTCCTATCCGCTGGATCCCTGAGGGCGGCCGTATCAGGAGACGGTAACGCCACTTGTTTTGATAAGCGTGTGAGCGCCTTATCCACCCTAGGGGGTGTTTCCCAGCGCGCCCTAACCTCTGGCGGGAAAGGGTATAATGCTAATAACTTTTTTGAAATTAGCATTTTTCTATCTGGGTTAACCCACGCTTCATCACATACATCATTTAATTCCTCTGATTCAGGAAAAACTACAGGTAGTTTTTTCACCCCCCACATAATACCCCTTTTTGTGGTACTTGCAGTATCAGAGATATGCAAAGCCTCCTTCATTGCCGTGATCATATAACGTGTGGCCCTACTTGAAAATACGTTTGTTTCATCACCGTCGACACTAGATTCAGTGTCTGTGTCTGTGTCGACCGACTGAGGTAAAGGGCGCTTTACAGCCCCTGACGGTGTCTGAGACGCCTGGGCAGGTACTAACTGGTTTGCCGGCCGTCTCATGTCGTCAACTGATTTTTGTAATGTGCTGACATTATCACGTAATTCCATAAACAAAGCCATCCATTCCGGTGTCGACTCCCTGGGGGGTGACATCACCATTATCGGCAATTGCTCTGCCTCCACGCCAACATCGTCCTCATACATGTCGACACACACGTACCGACACACAGCAGACACACAGGGAATGCTCTTATCGAAGACAGGACCCCACTAGCCCTTTGGGGAGACAGAGGGAGAGTTTGCCAGCACACACCCAAGCGCTATAATATATATGGGAACAACCTTATATAAGTGTTGTTCCTTATAGCAGCTTAAATATATCCAATATATCGCCAAAAAATGCCCCCCCTCTCTGTTTTACCCTGTTTCTGTAGTGCAGTGCAGGGGAGAGTCCTGGGAGCCTTCCTCACAGCGGAGCTGAGCAGGAAAATGGCGCTGTGTGCTGAGGAGAATAAGCCCCGCCCCCTATTTCGGCGGGCTTTCCTCCCGTAGTTTTAGATAACTGGCATGGGTTAAATACATACATATAGCCTTAATGGCTATATGTGATGTATTCTTTTGCCATAAGGTATTAAAATATTGCTGCCCAGGGCGCCCCCAGCAGCGCCCTGCACCCTCCGTGACCGCTTGGTGTGAAGTGTGTGACAACAATGGCGCACAGCTGCAGTGCTGTGCGCTACCTTCATGAAGACTGAAGAGCCTTCTGCCGCCTGTTTCCGGACCTTCAATCTTCAGCATCTGTAAGGGGGGTCGGCGGCGCGGCTCCGGGACGAACCCCAGGGTGAGACCTGTGTTCCGACTCCCTCTGGAGCTAATGGTGTCCAGTAGCCTAAGAATCCAATCCATCCTGCACGCAGGTGAGTTGAAATTCTCTCCCCTAAGTGCCTCGATGCAGTGAGCCTGTTGCCAGCAGGACTCACTGAAAATAAAAAACCTAAAAAACTTTTTCTAAGCAGCTCTTTAAGAGAGCCACCTAGATTGCACCCTGCTCGGACGGGCACAAAAACCTAACTGAGGCTTGGAGGAGGGTCATAGGGGGAGGAGCCAGTACACACCACCTAATCCTAAAGCTTTATTTTTGTGCCCTGTCTCCTGCGGAGCCGCTATTCCCCATGGTCCTGACGGAGTCCCTAGCATCCACTTAGGACGTTAGAGAAATACACATTACTGATAGTTAAACATACCCTTCATTATCAAACTTAATATATTGGCAGGGTCTCAACAAAATCCTTTTGGGCCAGGGAAGCGGAATACTGTCATTTGGGGATAATAGAGAATTTGATCTTCCTTCTATCATGACTGCCAGCAATATGAGGTGGTGGATAACTTTGCTGTGCTGCATAACTATGTACTATCCTGTAACTTAGGGAAAAAAGTATAATTCGTTGTTATGGGGTAGACCAATATCGGTGCACGTTAAATGCACTATACCGCTTCTCCCCCATGGTGACTGTGCCGGTATGCAGTACATGACATGGGCGCTATGCGACCCTGTCCATATCGGCGCTGCTATCTATAAGATAGCACACTGATATGCACACACAGTTCTGCAACTATCGATTTCAACAGCTGCAGATAGTGATGCCCCATCTCCACAGCAGGGACAGAGCTGTACCTGGCTGTGGCGGTTGCTGACTCCGGACTGCGGCTATTACATCCTGCCATACATGTTTCACATTGACTGTTAATACTTGAGACAACTTGGCTCCTGAGCGTTTACGCTATATTTACAGTACCTCGGTTATTTTTTATCTAATACTGGGGCAATCCACTGGTTACTCTGCTCAGGAGCCATTATAATTGTTGGTTTATCGAAAGAAATGTTTTTTTTTTTATTGTCCATGCTTTACTCAGGAGACATATCAATCTACCATTTAATAATGGCTTTTTATGTTTAGCTTTAGTGCTCTGATGCATATTTTATGCAGTGTCAATCTGTGGTAAATTACTGTATATACCCCCGGGAGGTTTAATATTGCAGATTTTATTAAATAAATACTATTTATGTATATGTATCGTAGTATGTACTATTAAGCGCCACAGGGAAGTTTCTATACCATCCTCACAGCCCTAACAAAGCCTAGTACACATTGACATTTCTATCATAGGTGCAGTGTGCTGTGCACACGGGCCGCTGGGTCCAAGGGAGTCCACACCACACCCATGTTGTTGTGATACTTACCTTTCCAGAGTCCCGCGATGGGCGCTGCAGCTGCTGCAAAATGGCTGCCGCGCATGCATAATATGAAATTTGTCTCCGGACCATGGCGGACGCCATGCTTCCGGAGACCTGCACATGCACAGTAGACTCCAGCACAGTGCTGAAGCCTACGGCGCCATGGAGAGGAGGAGGACCACCCGGAGTCTGCACACGGACCTCCTCCTCTATTAAAACGCCCCTGCTTGTACGACTGGCCAGGTGAAACGCATTGGGACGCCCCCTCTGCCAATGGACCCCGGAAGCAGCCTCTGCACAGAGGGAGACAGGCAACTGCTCTCCACCGCTGCCGCTTTCGCAGAAGCTCTGCAAGCAGCTAACACGGGGAAAGTGGGTACAAGAGAAACAGCACAGCGCTTTCAAGACTACACACCGCAGTAAATAGGGAACCACCCAGACACTTAGCCTGCAGCACGGTGAATGCAACCAATGAGAAGGGGACGTTACAGGCAAAGAATGAACTGAGTTGTGAGGTTTGCGCACCAGCTCTTACCATTTACCATCCAATATGTATAATAGTTTGAAGACACAGCCTAAATAAACCCTGCTATCTACCCTTACCCTCAGCACTGCCTACCCCTAACCCCCTCCTTGTCCCAAGTACTGCCCCAGATGCTATATCCCCTTAACCCCAGCACTGCCTGCCCCTAAGCCCTCCCCTCTACCCCCAGTTCTACTCCAACTTCTCCCTGCCTCTACACAAACTGCTGCTTGTCCTTAATCCCTGAGCACTGCCCAAGCTGCCACCTGACCCCTGCACTGTCCCAACTGCCGACTGCCATCACCCCCCATAATATGTGATGAGACCCTAAAACAGTGGAGTAGGACCCACATTTTTTAAAGTAAGGGGTCCCTGTGACCCACAAATATTTTTGCTTAGCGGGATACTATACTTGTCAATTTGGGGGGGGACCCCACATTTTAGATAGATGGATAAAAATACCAGCCCCGTCTCTCAAAGATCTAGAAGGGTTCGGTATTAAATACCATGGTTGGGATGCCGGCAGTCACATGACCGAAGGCAGCATCCAGACAATGAAGATCTTGACGTCAGAGCGTGTAAGTATTTTTAACCCCTCCTTCCCCACTCTTAACCCAACGGGGCATCCCTTTGCAAGATGCAATACTCTTTATGACATTGAGAATTATGTGAAAAGATTTTATTAAAAATGGAAGATTAATCTCATCAGCCTCCCTGCCTCTGTGAAAACTACTGATAGTGGAGTGTGACCAGATGCGCCTCGCTGCCCACGCAAAGCAATCACAGATTTGGTTTGCATCTCGTGAGACCGGACTAATATGTCCAGATCTACTCTTACTGTCAGTCACCGCCTGTTACTGACTCTACCCACTGCACAGTGGGCTGGTATGGCACTGCCACCACCGGGTTCCTTCAATGTGACACCTAGAGCAGCGTTTTTACTCAAGCTCCTACCATCAGCACCAGAAATCGCTTGTTGCTGTGTATGCATGGGCATACTGCTGCCACACCCACCTCCTGGTTGGCATTGGCTGGTTCCCCATTGGTCACTGACCAGACCCTACATTGGTAGCTGGCAGAGGGCGGAGCTTGGAGACGCTGGGTTAACTTCAGGACAGATGGAAAAATAAGATTTTACTTACCGGTAAATCTATTTCTCGTAGTCCGTAGAGGATGCTGGGGACTCCGTAAGGACCATGGGGAATAGACGGGCTCCGCAGGAGATAGGGTACTTTAAGAAAGACTTTAGGATTCTGGGTGTGCACTGGCTCCTCCCTCTATGCCCACCCTCCAGACCTCAGTTAGGGAAACTGTGCCCAGAGGAGACGGACAGTACAAGGAAAGGATTTAAGTTAACCTAAGGGCAAGATTCATACCAGCCACACCAATCACACCGCAAAACCTGTGATAAACTATCCAGTTAACAGCATGAACAACAACATAGACTCGGTTCGAACCGATGAAACTATAACATAACCCTTATGCAAGCAATAACTATATACAAGTCTTGCAGAAGAAGTCCGCACTTGGGACGGGCGCCCAGCATCCACTACGGACTACGATAAATAGATTTACCGGTAAGTAAAATCTTATTTTCTCTAACGTCCTAGAGGATGCTGGGGACTCCGTAAGGACCATGGGGATTATACCAAAGCTCCCAAACGGGCGGGAGAGTGCGGATGACTCTGCAGCACCGATTGAGCAAACAGGAGGTCCTCCTCAGCCAGGGTATCAAACGTATAGAACTTTGCAACGGTGTTGGACCCCGACCAAGTAGCTGCTCGGCACAACTGTAATGCCGAGACCCCTCGGGCAGCCGCCCAAGAAGAGCCCCCCTTCCTAGTGGAATGGGCCTTAACCGATTTAGGCAATGGTAATCCTGCCGTAGAATGCGCCTGCTGAATCGTGTTACAGATCCAGCGAGCAATAGTCTGGTTTGAAGTAGGAGCGCCAACCTTGTTGGCCGCATACAGAACAAACAGAGCTTCAGTCTTCCTGATCCTAGCTGTTCTGGACACATAAATCTTCAAAGCCCTGACCACATCCAGGGACTCGGAATCCCCCAAGTCCCGCGTAGCCACAGGCACGACAATAGGTTGGTTCATATGAAAAGATGAGACCACCTTTGGCCTCAATTCTGCCTTATCCACATGAAAAACCAGGTAGGGGCTTTTATACGACAAAGCCGCCAATTCCGAAACACGCCTTGCAGAAGCCAAGGCCAATAACATAACCACTTTCCAAGTGAGATATTTCAATACCACCCTCTTGAGTAATTCAAACCAAGGTGACTTGAGGAAACTTAATACCACGTTAAGATCCCAAGGTGCCACCGAAGGTACAAAGGGAGGCTGAATATGCAGTACCCCCTTCACAAATGTCTGTACTTCAGGAAGAGAAGCCAATTCTTTTTGGAAGAAAATGGATAAGGCCGAAATTTGGACCTTTATGGACCCTAATTTTAGGCCCAAATTCACTACCGTTTGCAGGAAGTGAAGCAGACGGCCCAAATGGAACTCCTCCGTAGGAGCAGTTCTGGCCTCACACCAAGACACATATTTTCGCCATATACGCTGATAATGTTTCGATGTCACGTCCTTCCTAGCCTTGATCAGGGTAGGAATGACCTCCTCCGGAATACCTTTTTCCGCTAGGATCCGGCGTTCAACCGCCATGCCGTCAAACGCAGCCGCGGTAAGTCTTGGAACAGACAGGGCCCCTGCTGCAGCAGATCCTGCCTTAGGGGAAGAGGCCACGGATCTTCTGTGAGCAACTCTTGCAGATCCGGATACCAAGTCCTTCGTGGCCAATCCGGAACAATGAGGATCGTTCTGACTCCTCTTAGCCTTATTATTCTGAACACCTTGGGTATGAGAGGTAGAGGAGGGAACACATAGACCGATCTGAACACCCAAGGTGTCACTAGAGCGTCTACCGCTACCGCCTGAGGGTCCCTGGACCTGGCGCAATACCGCTTTAGCTTTTTGTTGAGATGGGACGCCATCATGTCTATCTGAGGCAGTCCCCACCGACCCACGATCTGTGCGAAGACTTCTGGATTAAGTCCCCACTCTCCCGGATGCAGGTCGTGTCTGCTGAGGAAGTCTGCTTCCCAGTTGTCCACCCCCGGGATGAATACTGCTGATAGGGCGCTTACATGGCCTTCCGCCCAGCGAAGAATCCTGGTCGCTTCTGCCATGGCCACTCTGCTCCTTGTGCCGCCTTGGCGGTTTACATGAGCCACTGCCGTGACATTGTCTGACTGAATCAGAACCGGTTTGTCCTGAAGCAATGCCTCCGCTTGGCGTAGGGCGTTGTATATGGCCCTCAACTCCAGGACGTTGATGTGGAGACCAGTCTCTAGATTTGACCAGAGACCGTGGAAATTTCTTCCCAGTGTGACCGCTCCCCAACCTCGGAGGCTTGCGTCCGTGGTCACCAGGATCCAGTCCTGAATTCCGAACCTGCGGCCTTCTAGGAGGTGAGCACTGTGCAGCCACCACAGGAGAGATACCCTGGCTCTGGGAGACAGGGTGATCCTCTGATGCATTTGTAAATGGGACCCGGACCATTTGTCCAGTAGATCCCATTGAAAGGTCCTCGCATGGAACCTGCCGAAGGGGATGGCCTCGTACGATGCCACCATCTTCCCCGATGCCACCATCTTCCCCAGGACACGTGTGCAATGATGCACTGAAACCGTTTTTAGCTTTAATAGGTTCCTGACCAGGGCCATGAGCTCCTGAGCCTTTTCCATCGGAAGAAAAACCTTTTCCTGGTCTGTGTCTAGAATCAGACCCAGAAAGGTCAGGCGCGTTGTAGGGACTAGATGGGACTTCGGTAAATTGAGAATCCAGCCGTGCCCCTGCAACATCCTCACCGACAGCGACACGCTGTCCAGCAACTTCTCCCGAGATCTCGCCTTTATGAGGAGATCGTCCAAGTATGGGATAATTGTGACCCCCTGCTTGCGCAGGAGCACCACCATTTCCGCTATTACCTTGGTGAAAATTCTCGAGGCTGTGGAAAGCCCAAACGGCAATGTCTGAAATTGGTAATGACAGTCCTATACTGCAAATCTGAGGAACGCATGATGAGGAAGGAAAATCGGAACATAAAGGTATGCATCCTTTATGACCAGGGACACCATCCAATCCCCCCCCTCCAGGCTGGCGATGACCGCTCTGAGCGATTCCATCTTGAACTTGAACTTTTTCAAGTACAAGTTTAGGGATTTTAGATTCAAAATGGGCCTGACTGAACCGTCCGGTTTTCGGAACCACAAACAGGGTTGAGTAATACCCCTTTCCTTGCTGGAGAAGAGGAACTTTGACTATCACCTGTTGAAGATACAATTTTTGAATTGCAGTCAACACTAACTCCCTCTCTGACGGGGAAGCTGGCAGAGCCGATTTGAAAAACCGGCGAGGAGGCACGTCTTCGAATTCCAGCCCTGAGAAACAATCTCTATAGCACAGGGATCCACCTGTGAGTGAACCCAGACCTGGCTGAAAAATCGAAGACGCGCCCCCACTTGACCTGACTCCCCCCCGGGAAGCCCCAGCGTCATGCGGTGGACTTTGCAGATGTAGGGGGGGAATTCTGCTCCTGGGAACTAGCTGCATGCAGCTTTTTCCCCTTGCATTTTCCTCTGGCAAGGAAGGACGATCCCCATACCTTCTTGCTTTTATTGGAACGAAAAGACTGCATTTGATAATGAGGTGCCTTTTTAGTATGCTGCGGGGGGGCATAAGGTAAGAAATTCGATTTACCGGCCGTAGCAGTAGAGACAAGATCCGAGAGGCCTTCTCCAAACAACTCCTCCCCCTTGTAAGGCAACGACTCCATATGCCGCTTTGAGTCGGCATCCCCCGTCCACTGTCGGGTCCACAGGAGTCGCCTAGTAGAATAGACATAGCATTTATTCTGGAGCTTAGTAAACAAATGTCTCTTTGAGCATCCCTCATATATAAAGCAGCATCTTTGATATGCTCTAGGGTCATTAGAATGGAATCCTTATCTAGGGTTTCAAGTTCCATAGATAAGGAATCTGTCCATGCTGCGATAGCACTACACACCCAGGCCGATGCCATAGCCGGTCTAACGATAGTACTGGAATGTGTGTAAATGTGCTTCATGGTAACCTCCTGCTTACGATCAGCAGGATCCTTGAGGGAAGCTGTATCCTGAGAAGGCAGTGCCACCTTCTTGGATAAGCGTGTCAGCGCCTTGTCTACCTTCGGCGAAGATTCCCATCGTATCCTGTCCTTTTGTCGAAAGGGATACGCCATAAGAATCCTTTTGGGAACTTGTAGTCTCCTATCTGGAGATTCCCAAGCCTTTTCGCACAAGTCGCTTAGTTCAAATGAGGACGGAAAAGTGACCTCAGGCTTTTTCCCTTTATACATGTGTACCCTCGTGTCAGGGACAGGGGGTTCCTCAGTGATATGCAAAGCCTCTTTAATGGCCATAATCATGTAACGAATACCTTTCGCCACCTTTGGCTGTAATTTTGCATCCTCATAGTCGACACTAGAGTCAGTCTCTGTGTCGGTATCTGTGTCAGTGATCTGGGATATGGTGCATTTTTGAGACCCCGAAGGTCCTGGTGCCACAGGGACAGGCATGGTCTGACTACCTGACTGATCCCTAGCTTCAGCCTTGTCTAATCGTTTATGCAGTAAATTTACATTTGCATTCAAGACATTCCACATATCCACCCAGTCCGGTGTCGGCGTTGCCGACGGCGACCTGACCATCATGCACTCCCCCTCCTCCTTAGGTGAGCCTTCCTCGTCAAACATGTCGACACACACGTACCAACACACTTCACACACACAGGGAATCTCTTTTCTGAAGACAGGTTCCCCCTGAGGCCCTTTGGAAAGACAGAGAGAGAGTATGCCAGCACACACCCCAGCGCTATATGTCCATGGAGAAAAACACAGAATGTTTACCCAGTAGCGCTGCTGTAGTGTATAAACGCCAATAATGTGCCCCCCCTCTACTTTAAAACCCCCTTTCACCGTGTGTCAAGCAGGGGAGAGTCCGGGGAGCTTCCTCTCAGCGGTGCTGTGTAGAGAAAATGGCGCTGGTGAGTGCTGAGGGAGAAGCCCCACCCCCTCGGCGGCGGGCTTCTATCCCGCTCAAACTTATTAAAAAATGGTGGGGGCTCTTTTATATACATGTACAGTGCCCACCTGTACATGTATATACACTTTTGCCATAGGAGAGGTGTTTTATTGCTGCCCAGGGCGCCCCCCCTGCGCCCTTACAGTGACCGGAGTGTGTGAGGTGTAGCGGAGCAATGACGCACAGCAGCAGTGCTGTGCGTTACCTCTGTGAAGCACCGAAGGCTTCTGCCGCCTGAGACGTCTTCTGTCTTCGTTTCTTCTGGCTCTGTGAAGAGAACGGCGGCGCGGCTCTGGGGTGAACGCCCAGGACGAACCTGTTTTCATTCCCTCTGGAGCTAATGGTGTCCAGTAGCCGAGGAAGCAGCGCCTAACATTTAAGTAGGTCTGCTCCTCTCTCCTCAGTCCCTCGATGCAGGGAGCCTGTTGCCAGCAGTGCTCCCTGAAAAAGAGAAAAAATCCTAACAAAAATGCTTTCTAAGCAGGTAACACCAGGAGAGCTCCCTGAGGTGCACCCATTCTCCTCTGGGCACAGTCTAAAACTGAGGTCTGGAGGAGGGGCATAGAGGGAGGAGCCAGTGCACACCCGGAATCCTAAAGTCTTTCTTAAAGTGCCCTATCTCCTGCGGAGCCCGTCTATTCCCCAAGGTCCTTACGGAGTCCCCAGCATCCTCTAGGACGTTAGAGAAATGTAATTGCATTTTGGGCAATTTTGTTAGTCATAGGATATGGATGCACTTGTTGCAAAGGCAAGATGTTTATTGCTCAAGTCTAAAAAAAAGACTAAAGGGGGTACACACGGAGAGATCCATGCTTAGTTTCTAAGCAATATGACTAGATTGCTTAGAAATTAAGCACTGATCTCTCCATGTGTATGCCCCATAGCGATAGCGATGCGTGGCGCTATCGCTGGTATTAGATTGGCCTGCATGCAGGCACAATCTAGTACATCGCTAACTTCACTGATGTGCGAAATGAGTGCCCCCGCAGCACACATCACACTGTGTGTGGAGCGATCTGTGCTAGAGTCAGAGACACAACAGAATGGTGACACAATAGAATGAGACACAATAGAATGGTGAAATCCTTCCCCATATACCCTTAGGATTCATATATTAATCAGACCAGCTACAGATGTAGCCACTCATTTATGCTGCAATGTGTATGCATCGCAGCACGGATGGCGTGGCTAGTGTGCCAGCGAATGAAGGCGCACGTGTGTTCACACGCACCCATTCAAGGCGTATGCATTACGGCAACGATGAGGGTTGCTACATCTGTAGCTTAAAACACATAAAATAAGAATTTACTTACCGATAATTCTATTTCTCGGAGTCCGTAGTGGATGCTGGGGTTCCTGAAAGGACCATGGGGAATAGCGGCTCCGCAGGAGACAGGGCACAAAAAAGTAAAGCTTTTACCAGATCAGGTGGTGTGCACTGGCTCCTCCCCCTATGACCCTCCTCCAGACTCCAGTTAGGTACTGTGCCCGGACGAGCGTACACAATAAGGGAGGCAATTTGAATCCCGGGTAAGACTCATACCAGCCACACCAATCACACCGTACAACTTGTGATCTAAACCCAGTTAACAGTATGATAACAGAAAGAGCCTCTTAAAGATGGCTCCTTAACAATATAACCCGAATTTGTTAACAATAACTATGTACAGTATTGCAGATAATCCGCACTTGGGATGGGCGCCCAGCATCCACTACGGACTCCGAGAAATAGAATTATCGGTAAGTAAATTCTTATTTTCTCTATCGTCCTAAGTGGATGCTGGGGTTCCTGAAAGGACCATGGGGATTATACCAAAGCTCCCAAACGGGCGGGAGAGTGCGGATGACTCTGCAGCACCGAATGAGAGAATTCCAAGTCCTCTTTTGCCAGGGTATCAAATTTGTAGAATTTTACAAACGTGTTTTCCCCCGACCACGTAGCTGCTCGACAGAATTGTAATGCCGAGACCCCTCGGGCAGCCGCCCAAGATGAGCCCACCTTCCTTGTGGAATGGGCCTTAACAGATTTAGGCTGTGGCAGGCCTGCCACAGAATGAGCAAGTTGAATTGTGTTACAAATCCAACGAGCAATCGTCTGCTTAGAAGCAGGGGCACCCAACTTGTTGGGTGCATATAGTATCAACAGCGAGTCAGATTTTCTGACTTCAGCCGTCCTTGAAATGTATATTTTTAAGGCTCTGACAACGTCCAACAACTTGGAGTCCTCCAAGTCGCCAGTGGCCGCAGGCACCACAATAGGTTGGTTCAGGTGAAACGCTGATACCACCTTAGGGAGAAAATGCGGACGAGTCCTCAGTTCTGCCCTATCCGAATGGAAGATTAGATAAGGGCTTTTATAAGATAAAGCCGCCAATTCAGATACTCTCCTGGCGGAAGCCAGGGCCAGTAACATAGTCACTTTCCATGTGAGATATTTAAAATCCACCTTTTTCAATGGTTCAAACCAATGGGATTTGAGGAAATCTAAAACTACATTTAGATCCCACGGTGCCACCGGAGGCACCACAGGAGGCTGTATATGCAGTACTCCTTTAACAAAAGTCTGTACCTCAGGAACTGAGGCCAATTCTTTTTGGAAGAATATTGACAGGGCCGAAATTTGAACCTTAATAGATCTCAATTTGAGACCCA
This sequence comes from Pseudophryne corroboree, assembly GCF_028390025.1. Classification (NCBI taxonomy): domain Eukaryota; kingdom Metazoa; phylum Chordata; class Amphibia; order Anura; family Myobatrachidae; genus Pseudophryne; species Pseudophryne corroboree. The sequence goes on along the minus strand of NC_086444.1, from coordinate 788,453,000 downwards.
TAGACAATCCTGATTGTAGGAAATGTAGGAAACGACCCAGTTGAAATTCCTCCGTCGGAACACTCCGATCCTCGCACCACGCGACATATTTTCGCCAAATGCGGTGATAATGTTTCGCGGTGACTTCCTTCCTTGCCTTAATCAAGGTAGGAATGACTTCTTCTGGAATGCCTTTCCCTTTTAGGATCTGGCGTTCAACCGCCATGCCGTCAAACGCAGCCGCGGTAAGTCTTGAAAGAGACAGGGACCCTGTTGTAGCAGGTCCCTTCTCAGAAGTAGAGGGCACGGGTCGTCCGTGACCAACTCTTGAAGTTCCGGGTACCAAGTCCTTCTTGGCCAATCCGGAGCCACTAGTATTGTTCTTACTCCTCCTCACCGTATAATCTTCAATACCTTTGGTATGAGAGGCAGAGGAGGAAACACATATACTGATTTGTACACCCAAGGTGTTACCAGTGCGTCCACAGCTATTGCCTGTGGATCTCTTGACCTGGCGCAATACTTGTCCAGTTTCTTGTTGAGGCGAGACGCCATCATGTCTACCATTGGTCTTTCCCAACAGTTTATTAGCATGTGGAAGACTTCTGGATGAAGACCCCCCTCTCCCGGGTGAATATCGTGTCTGCTGAGGAAGTCTGCTTCCCAGTTGTCCACGCCCGGGAAGAACACTGCTGACAGTGCTATTACGTGATTCTCCGCCCAGCGAAGAATCTTGGCAGCTTCTGCCATTGCACTCCTGCTTCTTGTGCCGCCCTGTCTGTTTACATGGGCGACCGCCGTGATGTTGTCCGACTGAATCAACACCGGTTTTCCTTGCAGGAGTGGTTCCGCCTGGCTTAGAGCATTTTAGATTGCTCTTAGTACCAGAATGTTTATGTGAAGAGACTTTTCCAGGTTCGTCCATACCCCCTGGAAGTTTCTTCCTTGTGTGACTGCTCCCCAACCTCTCAGGCTGGCGTCCGTGGTCACCAGGATCAAATCCTGTATGCCGAATCTGCGGCCCTCCAATAGATGAGCCTTTTGCAACCACCACAGAAGATATACCCTTGTCCTTGGCGACAGGGTTATTCGCAGGTGCATCTGAGGATGCGACCCTGACCATTTGTCCAACAGATCCCTTTGGAAAATTCTTGCATGGAATCTGCCGAATGGAATTGCTTCGTAAAAAGCCACCATTTTTCCCAGGACTCTTGTGCATTGATGTACAGACACCTTTCCTGGTTTTAGGAGGTTCCTGACAGGTCGGATAACTCCTTGGCTTTTTCCTCGGGAAGAAAAACCTTTTTCTGAACCGTGTCCAGAATCATCCCTAGGAACAGCAGACGTATCGTCGGAAAACAGCTGCGATTCTTGGAATATTTAGAATCCAGTCGTGCCGTCGAAGAACTACTTTAGATAGTGCTCTTCCGACCTCCAACTGTTCTCTGGAACTTGCCCTTTTTAGGTCGTGCAAGTAAGGGATAATTTAGATGCCTTTTTTCTTTGAAGAAACATCTTTTCGGCCATTACCTTGGTAAAAAGGCCCGGGGTGCCGTGGATAATTCAAACGGCATCGTCTGAAACTGATATTGACAGTTCTGTACCACGAACCAGAGGTACCCTTGATGAGAAGGACAAAATTTGGACATGGAGGTAATCCTTGATGTCCAGGGACACCATATAGTCCCCTTTTTTCCGGTTCGCTATCACTGCTCTGAGTGACTTTATCTCGATTTGAACCTTTTATGTAAGTGTTCAAAACATTTTAGATTTAGACTATGTGTCACCAAGCCGTCTGGCTTCAGTACCACAATATAGTGTGGAAAAATAATACCCTTTTCCTTGTCGTAGGAGGGGTACTTTGATTATCACCTGCTGGATATACAGCTTGTGAATTGTTTCCAATGCTGCCTCCCTGTCGGAGGGAGCCGTTGGTAAAGCAGACTTCAGGAACCTGCGAGGAGAAGATGTCTCGACTCTCCAATCTTTACCCCTGGGATAATACTCGTACGATCTAGGGGTCAACTTGCGAGTGATCCCACTGCGCCCTGAGACTCTTGAGACTACCCCCCCACCTTGAGTCCGCTTGCACGGCCCCAGCGTCATGCTGAGGACTTGGCAGACGCGGTGGAGGGCTTCTTTTCCTGGGAAAGGGCTGCCTGCTGCAGTCTACTTCCCTTACCTCTATGTCTGGGCAGATATGACTGGCCTTTTGCCTGCATGCCCTCATGGGAAAGGAAAGATTGAGGCTGAAAAGACGGTGTCTTTTTTAGCTGAGATGTAACTTGGGGTAAAAAAGGTTGGATTTCCCAGCTGTTGCTGTGGTCCCCAGGTCCGATGGACCGACCCCCAAATAACTCCTTCCCTTTATACAGCAATACTTCCATCTGCCGTATGGGATCTGTATCACCTGACCACTGTCGTGTCCCTGACATCTTCTGGGAGATATGGACAACGCACTTATCTTGATGCCAGAGAGCAAATATCCCTCTGTGCATCTCACATACATATATATAGAATGCATCCTATTAAATGCTCTACATGAATAAAATATTTTCAGTCAGGGAATCCGACCAAGCCAACCCAGCACTGCATCTCCAGGCTGATGGCGATCGCTGGTCGCAGTATAACCACCGTATGTGTGTATATACTTTTTAGGATATTTTTCCAGCTTCCTATCAGCTGGCTCCTTGAGGGCGGCCGTATCTGGAGACGGTAACGCCACTTGATAAGCGTGTGAGCGCCTTATCACCCTAAGGGGTGTTTCCCAACGTACCCTAATTTCTGGCGGGAAAGGGTATAACGCCAATATTTGCTATCGGGGTAACCCTACGCATCATCACACACTTCATTTTATTTTATCTGATTCAGGAAAAACTACAGGTAGTTTTTTCCACTCCCACATAATACCCTTTCTTGTGGTACTTGTAGTATCAGAAACACGTAACACCTCCTTCATTGCCCTTAACGTGTGGCCCTAATGAGAAATACGTTTGTTTATTCACCGTCGACACTGTATTCAGTGTCCGTGTCTGTGTCTGTGTCGACCGACTGAGGTAAATGGGCGTTTTTAAAACCCCTGACGGTGTTTCTGAGACGCCTGGACCGGTCCTAATAGATTGTCGGCCGTCTCATGTCGTCAACCGACCTTGCAGCGTGTTGACATTCTCACGTAATTCTCTAAATAAGCCATCCATTCCGGTGTCGACTCCCTAGAGAGTGACATCACCATTACAGGCAATTTCTCCGCCTCCTCACCAACATCGTCCTCATACATGTCGACACACACGTACCGACACACAGCACACACACCGGGAATGCTCTGACAGAGGACAGGACCCACTAGCCCTTTGGGGAGACAGAGGGAGAGTCTGCCAGCACACACCAAAAACGCTATAATTATATAGGGACAACCTTATATAAGTGTTTCTCCCTTATAGCATCTTTTATATATATACAATATCGCCAAAATCAGTGCCCCCCCCTCTCTGTTTTAACCCTGTTTCTGTAGTGCAGTGCAGGGGAGAGCCTGGGAGCCTTCTCTCCAGCTTTTCTGTGAGAGAAAATGGCGCTGTGTGCTGAGGAGATAGGCCCCGCCCCTTTTACGGCGGGCTCGTCTCCCGCTATTTTTGAAGTTAGGCAGGGGTTAAATATCTCCATATAGCCTCTGTGGGCTATATGTGAGGTATTTTTTGCCTCTAATAAGGTTTTTATTTGCCTCTCAGAGCGCCCCCCCCAGCGCTCTGCACCCTCAGTGACTGTTGTGTGAAGTGTGCTGAGAGGAAAATGGCGCACAGCTGCAGTGCTGTGCGCTACCTTTATGAAGACTCAGGAGTCTTCAGCCGCCGATTTTGGACCTCTTCTCTCTTCAGCGTCTGCAAGGGGGCCGGCGGCGCGGCTCCGGTGACCATCCAGGCTGTACCTGTGATCGTCCCTCTGGAGCTAGTGTCCAGTAGCCAAGCAGCAAATCCACTCTGCACGCAGGTGAGTTCACTACTTCTCCCCTAAGTCCCTCGTTGCAGTGATCCTGTTGCCAGCAGGACTCACTGTAAAGTAAAAAACCTAAGCTAAACTTTCTCTAAGCAGCTCTTTAGGAGAGCCACCTAGATTGCACCCTTCTCGTTCGGGCACAAAATCTAACTGGAGTCTGGAGGAGGGTCATAGGGGGAGGAGCCAGTGCACACCACCTGATCTGGTAAAAGCTTTACTTTTTTGTGCCCTGTCTCCTGCGGAGCCGCTATTCCCCATGGTCCTTTCAGGAACCCCAGCATCCACTTAGGACGATAGAGAAATACAGATTACCTTTCAAGAGAGTCAACCCAATTTCCTTCTTCCCCTCATACAGTTTATCTGTAACAAATGTACAGGAAATCAAACCCACTTGACACTTTTGCATAGAGGAAGTCCTCCGTCATTAACACCTTTCCCACAGGAACTGCAAAATCCAAGCGCAATACCTGCTGTGTACTGACCGGGTTCAGTATGATTTGCTGATGGACCGGCTGCCGGTATACTGACAGCGGCATCCCTTACATCATAATCCCGACAGCCCCCACTCAGCCCCCTAACCCTCACTTTTTCCCTACTCTAACCCTCCATTCTGAGGGGCAGATGTATTAATCCTGAAGAAGTGATAAAGCCGTGACAAGTGGAAGGTGATAACGCACCAGCCAATCAGCTCCTAACTGTCATTTTTCAAACCCATAATGATTGGCAGGTGCATATCATCTTCCACTTATCACTACTTTATCACTTCTCCAGGCTTAATACATCTGCCCCTGAGTGCCTAACCCTCCCCGCTTAATGCCTAACCCTAACCTCCCCGGTCCCTAACCCCCCTTCTGCCTAAACCGAACTTCTTCACTTTATGCCTGATTCGGATTTGTACGCAAAACCGATGGGTTACATACGATCCAATGTCTGTGGGTCTAAGCATTCCACTGACATGCTGTGGCGTTTGGGGGGCAGCAACCTTTCTTCAAAACGGGCGTGTTACATTCCGGAGTTTGGCCTCTCAGCTAACCCCATTTGCAGATGGCATTGTACTGCTGTAGCCTATGGGCTGCACTTTGCAAAATTAGCCAGCAGAGGGTTCCCCCAGCAATGGTTGCCTCGCACTCACAGTTCTGCTACCAGTCTGAACACCTCACAGGGAGCCCATGACGCTGCGGATGAAGAGTGAGTGATACATGCCTGTAGTATACATACCTCCAAACATGACCCATTCCAGGAGGGACAGAATGACTTTTCTCATAATGTATGATTGCCGGCACCTGTTTTGAAGACTTTAATGGATAAGAAAGGTGTTTCAGCACAGGTGATGGCAATCATATATTAAGAAGGAAGTCCAGGAGCAGAGCATTCTGTATCTCCTGGAGAGTGTCGGGAGGTATTGGTATAATCACAGACCACAATGCCATTTGGGCAGTAACACTGTGCCCAGATTGCAATGCAGATGCGATTATTGATAAATTGTCTCACCAGTTACCTAAAGGGCAACTATATTTACATTGGGTTCAGTATGGTATACCGACAGTGTGGCGAGCGCAAATGAGCCCATAGCGGGCTCGCTGCGCTCGCCACGCTGCGGGCACGGTGGCGCGCTACAATATTTTATTCTCCCTCCAGGGGGGTCGTGGACCCCCACGGGGGAGAATAAGTGTCGGTATGCCGGCTGTCGGGATTCCGGCGCCGGTATACTGTGCGCCGGGATCCCGTCAGTCGGCATACTGAAAACCACCCTTTACATTACATATATTATTACAAAACACATTTTATTTATGTCTCAAACACAAAAAAAAATAATAAACATAAAGGACTATTAAAAAATAAATAAAAAAAAAGTGGTTCAACTACACACAGCAGACCCAAATAACTGAAGTTTTAAACTGGAAAAACAGAGGGAGTCCAAAAGAGCATAACTCCCAACATGACCCTCTCCAGGAGGGACACAATGCTCTGCTCCTGGACTATTCTCTTAATGTATGATTGCCGACACCTGTTTTAAACAGGTTAATGGATAAGAAAGGTGTTTCAGCACAGGTGATGGCAATCATAAATTAGTAGGGAAGTCCAGAAGCAGAGCATTGTGTCCCTCCTGGAGAGGGTCATGTTGGCAGGGCCGTAACTAGGGGGGGGCTAGGGGGTCACGCGGCCCGAGCGCTGGAGCGAGGGGGGCGCTAGGGAGGCTGTTTCCACAGCCAAAATTCTTTGAGGGCAGCGGGCGCTGTGCGCGATGCTGTCACACGCATCACGCATTAATGGAGGAGAGGGAGAGAGAACGGAGAGTCTGGCAGCGGCTAGCAGGTTAGAACAATGGCGCGCGGGACTGATGAGGGCATGCTGGCTGCAGTCAGTGACAGTGAATGAGTCACTGTCACTCACGTTGCAGCACTGCAGGCTCCTCTGACAGGGGATCGTCCACAGCAGTCTCCGGCAGCCCTGAACAGTGCACACAGCCCTCCCCCATGCCTGGGAACAGGGGGAGGGACACAGTGCAGCAGGTGGACTCTGAATGAGGGGGAACTGGAGCCGACCTGTGACAGAGAGAGGAGATTTAGGAGGTATGTTTCTCTGCCAGACAGCTCCCCCTCTACAATGTGTGTGTGTGTGTGTATGTGTCAGTGTGCATCTGGTCCCTATACAGTGTGTGTGTGTGTGTGTCAGTGTGCATCTGGTCCGTATATACAGTGTGTGTGTGTGTGTGTCAGTGTGCATCTGGTCCGTATATACAGTGTGTGTGTGTCAGTGTGCAACTGGTCCGCATATACAGTGTGTGTGTGTCAGTGTGCATCTTTTCTGTATACAGTGTGTGTGTGTGTGTATATGTCAGTGTGCATCTGGTCCCTATACCGTGTGTGTGTGTGTGTGTGTGTGTGTGTGTGTGTGTGTGTGTCAATGTGTTCATATACAATCTGTTTTTGTGTCAGTGTGCTCCTGGTCTGTGTGTGGGTGTCAGTGTTCTCCTGGGACCTGCACCATATGTGTGTCAGTGTGCCCCCTATATAATCTATGTAATGTGTATACACGGCTCCTCTGTGCTGTAATGTGCATAAGTGTCTCCTCTGCGGTGTAACGTGTATAAGCTGTTGTACTGTGGTGTAACATGTATAAGTAGCTCCTCTGTGGTGTAACGTGTGGGATTATATATTTTGATTGTATTTTAATTATAATTGTCTTTTTTTATTTTAATATTTAATGTAATTGAATTTGTTTTTTATTTATTAAATGGTTTGTTTTTTGTTTTTGTTTTTTTTGGGTTTTTTTTTGGGGGGGGGCGCGCGCAAATTTACTGTCTTTTACTGTCTTGCCCCGGGTGAGAGCAATCCTAGTTTCGGCCCTGATGTTGGGAGGTATGAAAGAGGTGTATCTGCTAGGAAAGCTGCATGTGCGGCAAGTAGCAGTGTGACGTCACAGATGATGCTGTACCTTTATGGTTCCCCATGAGGATAGCGCAGTGTGCACACAGCCAGGTACATCACCATACAGCTGCACGGAGCTGTCAGCGTTACGAACCCTCCATACTCCGTTCAAACTAAACACGTGTGCAGTGGAATCACCGGCCGGCTGTGGGTACCCAGAGATCAGGTGCAGCCAGCCCAGAGCCATACACCACCAGCGCAGCACCGAACCCCGGCATCCTGAGGGCATGGTGATGACAGGAGCGGCGGGTCTTGCTCCCTGAGTGGGCATCACATGGAATCCGGAGCGATCTCACGTCAGCGTCACATTGTACTAGTAACTAGATTGCGATTAGTAACGTGACTTGTCGGCGTCACTAGCGATATGTTTGTCTGACTCTAACCCTTACTTACAGCCCTTCCTCCTCCTCTGGGTCTCGTCAGGAGGTGTGAGCGTATGGGGCGGTGTTTGCTCAGATCATGTGCTGCTGAAGCTCCTGCTGTATACGGAAGTGAACAATAACTACTCTTGGCACTGGGTACTTGTTGCTTGTATTCAATAGCAAATTTCAACCTATGTACTTTTTATGAATCTGGATGGTTTGGGGCAGATGTACTAAGCCTTGGAGAGAGATGAAGTGTAAAGAGATAAACTACCAATCAAACAGCTCCTGCATAGCCTCCAACTGTACCGATTTTGCTAGTACAGTACCGTTTTTTAAAGGTCTACTCTGTACCGGTTAAAAACCCCTATACCGTTTGTACCGGTTTCTGGCATTTATATCAGTAACCAGAGCCATCCATTTCTCCTAAGAGCTGCGGAGACACGGACTCCCGCAGCGCTGTAGTTACTGACAGGGGGCTCCTCCCCCCTCACCTTCTGTGGCTGTCTGGAGTGTCTGCTCTGTGTGTTCACTGAGCCGCTCTGCACTGGCGTAATGAAGTCATCACACTAACACTATTGCAGACAGAGGAGAATTCGGGAAGTGCAGATGATCCGGCGGTGATTTGTACACTTTGCAGTTCAATTCTTATATATCACTGGGGGTAGGGTGCCAGGTGGCGCTGGCTGGTTACTATTGTTACGTAACTGTAATCAGCCAGCGCAGGCTGGTCCCCAGCCCCCAGTCATATATAGAGATGAACTTCAAATAACACAGTAACTGGCCAGCACCAGCATAGAGATGAACTCAAAAGTGTAGAAACTTTATACCCGAGGCCACGCCCCCTTGCCTCATCTGTACCGATTTTTTACTGGGAAATGTTGGAGAGTATGCTCCTGTCATTTTTCAAACAGCCTGTAGCATGGCAGTTAGAAGCTGATTGGCTGGAACTTTGTCCCAGATTTATAAAGCCTTGGAGAGTGATAACTTGCACGGTAATAAAGTACCAACCAATCAGCTCCTAACTGTCAAGTTACATGCTGTGTTTGAAAAAAGACAGTGAGGAGCTGAGTGGTTGGTATTTTATCTCCGTGCAATTTAACAGACTACAAGGCTTGTTAAATCTGGGCCTTTATCTCTCTCCACTTTCTGTTTCCAAGGCTTAGTACATCTTCCCCTAAGATCGGTGTTTTAAGATGGGTGTTTGTTGCGATGAGTTCTACAGAATATATCTGTACCTCAACTAGTCCTGACTTTATTTTTCTCCCTTATACACAAACACGGATTAAACAAAGTGTTAAAGGAGCCAATGAGAGTCCTGTAGTTTATACAAAACACTTTTTGGGCACTAACACTTGTATCGCTCACTTCGTGAGGCAGATGGTTTTCCTCCATTCAATATTTCTCGTGTTGAATCCCTCGAAAAGAAGAAACATATATAGTGTAGTACTGTCTACTTCATATCAAGTATTTTTCCAAAAAACAGGGAAAGATAGTTCTTTCAATCACCGATGGTGTATGTAAATTATAGTAGCGTACCGTACTCATATCAAAGTGGAGTAGATTACTCCTATAAAAGTATCTTCATACTTCCTTATACAACACCACTTCTGGCCTGTGAATTCATTAGCTTACTATAGGGTCACCCCACTGTGCACGGCAAAGGTATTATCCAATGGGCGTACCCAACTTACGGCAACAAATACTGTAACCCGCACATAAAGTTATCTTTCTTGGGATCAAGAATTTCTTGTCTGGTTCCCAATCCTTCCTAAGAATCCTCATGCTCACAGTTAGATGTCACAAAGAAAAAAAGGGCATCTATGTCAGGACTTGTGTCTTAAAAAACTTCACATTTATTTCACATACAAGATATAATTTAAAACCAAAAATAATTGTACATAGGTTACACTCCTAAGGTAAAAGATGTCATATAAGGGTACACCACCAGATGGGGATGATGTATCCGGACTAAACCCACCAAGGTAGTGAACACCTTATCTCCTCCAGAGTCGAAATCCTACAGCGCTCTCCACCAACGCGTTTCTACTGTTACGTTTTCCTCAGGGTGTGAGGAGAGCGCTGTAGTGAAGGAGATTTATACCATACTGCGTCCCTCACTCATTACGGGCGGGACATGTACCATTTGCTCAATAAACCTTCTAAATTCACATCACATTATTATAACACTCTCATACAAATGATGCTTAATCAAAGCGCTATTCATTCGTCCTGCTTAGCGATATAAGAAACTCCTCTCCAGGCTATAAAACCTTCTCCAAAGGCGCAATGCGTTCCACCGCACAGAGCTTCCGGTGGAAGTCGCGTATTGCACTACTTCCCCTTGCCGCGGACATACGTGTATTGGAGATGATTGAACTCATACTTAGAAATAACTTTTTTTGGTTCGATGATTCCTATTTCTCTTACGTCCTAGAGGATGCTGGGGTCCATTTTAGTACCATGGGGTATAGACGGTTCCGCAGGAGCCTTCAGCACTTTAAGACTTTTTAAGAGTGTGAACTGGCTCCTCCCTCTATGCCCCTCCTCCAGACCTCAGTTTAGAAAATGTGTCCGGGAGACTGGCTGCACATCAGTGAAGCTCTACTGAGTTTGACTGAAAAAGACTTTGTTAGGTTTTTTATTTTACAAGGAACCTGCTGGCAACAGCTTCCCTGCTTCGTGGGACTTAGTGGGGGAAGTAGGAACCAACTTCTCAGTTTAATGACTCTGCTTCCGCTGACAGGACACCATTAGCTCCTGAAGGGTACTGCACACAGCCCTTGCCTGGCTGCTGCTCACTCCCACAGCACTGCCGCAACCCCCTAACAGAGCCAGAAGTCAGAAGGCTGGTGAGTATTAACCGGAGACCTGCAGAGAGGGGCCCTCCGGTCATCATGGCGGCATAAAGCTACCAGCACAGCGCGGGACGCTGCGCTGCAACATGTCTCTCAGCACAGGGTGCAGGGCGATCTGGGGGGGGGGGGCGCGCTCTGAGGGACAAAATAAATCCTTACTCTCACTGGCAAAATGTACATACATGTGAGCCGCTGATGTACACTACCCCCGCCAGTATAAATATTACTGTGGCTGAATCGCGCCATTACAGGGGGCGGGGCTTCACCTCAGAATTGCTTGTAACACTCATTTGGCGCCATTTTCTCCTCACAGAGACGCCGAAGCGCTGATCCTACAGGCTGCGTCTCCTCACACATCGCTGATACAAGTACCAGGGTGTTATAGAAGGGGAGGGGAGCACATCATTTATTGAAGTCTGAGGGCTTCACATTTTTGGATATAAAGCGCTGTTTTGGTATATATGTATATTCATTGTATGTAATACATATAGGGCGCGTGGTGTGGACTGGCAATTCCCTTTGGGTCCCTCTGACAGACATTAGTGTAAGTCTGTCCCCATTAGCGTGTGTGTGTGTGTGTGTGTGTGTGTGTGTGTGTGTGTGTGTGTGTGTGTGTGTGTGTGGTGTGACTGTACACGCGTGTACCATGTCTAGAGTAAGTAGTTCCCCAGAGGAACCCATTTTGGAGGCACAAGAGTGTTCTGAGCCTGTGTGGGTGAGAAATCTGCAGAGTAATATGGCTAAACTAGCAAGGAAATTCTCTGAGTCTGAAGAACAGACAACGTATTGGAGACAGTCTGTGGAAGATGCTTTATTTGCTGACTCACCTACAACATCCACTCGGGACCCCTCCAGTTCCCAGAAAAGGTCCCTGGCCCAAATTATGCAAAGGGACACTGACACAGATTCCGACACTGACGTCGACACTAGGGATTTGATGGGGGTAGATCCCAAACTGGCTAAGAGCATTCAATGTATGATAGTCGCTATAAAAGAGGTGTTGGAATTTCCTGACACAACACCTCCACCTGAGGAAAAAAAGATTATTTTAAATTAAATAAAAAACAGGTGGTGACTTTTCCTCCGTCTAAGAACTTAAATACCTTTTTTGAGGAATCCTGGGCTAACCTGGAAAATAAATTTGCTATCCCTAAAAGGTTACGGGTAGCATACCCTTTCCCTGAAGAGGATAGGCGTAAGTGGGAGTCACCCCCAATGATAGACACCTCAGTCTCTAGGTTGTCAAAGAAAATAATTTTACCTGCCCCCGGGTCAGCTTCATTAAAAGAACCTGCTGACCGCAAATTAGAGACGACTTTAAAGCCCATCTATGTTGCTACGGGTACATTACTCAGGCCCACAATTGCTTCTGCGTGGGTAGGTTTAAAAGTGGGCAGATAACTTGATTGTTAATATTGACACGGTCGATAAAGATTACATGCTGCAAATTCTAGGTCATATCAAAGACTCGGCAGGTTACTTGGTTGAGGCTATGAAGGGCGTAGGCTTACTGGGCTCACGGGCCTCTGCTATGGCAATTTCAGCCCGCAGGGCACTCTGGATTTCGGCCTTGTCAGTTTTATTTCAAAAACAATTGGCTTCTCTTCCTGAGGTCCAGACGTTTGTAAAAGGGGTTCTGCACATCCAACCTCCCTTTGTGCCTCCTGCGGCGCCATGGGATCTTAATGTGGTGTTGCAGTTCCTTAAATCAGACTGGTTTGAGCCTCTACAAGACATAGAGTTGAAGTTTCTCACTTGGAAAGTGGTCATGCTATTGGCCTTGGCCTCAGGCAAACGGGTGTCTGAGTTAGGAGCTCTCTCACACAAGAGTCCTTACTTAATATTTCATGAAGATAGGGCTGAACTGAGAACACGTCAGCACTTTCTTCCGAAGGTTGTGTCTTCTTTTCATATCAACCAACCAGTGGTGGTGCCAGTGGCTTCTGACACCTCAGCCGTCTCAAAATCCTTGGATGTCATCAGAGCATTGAGGATTTATGTTGCAAGAATGGCTAGGATAAGGAAAACAGAATCTTTGTCTTCTATGACCCCAACAAGATTGGGGGTCCTGCTTCTAAGCAGACTATTGCGCGCTGGATCAGGGGTACCATTCAGCACGCTCATTCCACGGCAGGATTGCTGTTACCGACTTCGGTAAAAGCTCACTCTGCAAGGAAAGTGGGTTCGTCCTGGGCGGCTGCCCTGGGTGTCTCAGCTTTACAAATCTGCCGAGCTGCTACTTGGTCAGGTGCAAACACGTTTGCTAAGTTTTATAAGTTTGACACCTTGGCTGCTGACCTAAGATTTGGTCAGTCAGTTCTGCAGGAACATTAGCACTTTCCCGCCCTGGAAGCTTTGGTACATCCCCATGGTACTAAAATGGACCCCAGCACCCTCTAGGACGTAAGAGAAAATAGGATTTTAATTACCTGCCGGTAAATCCTTTTCTTGTAGTCCGTAGAGGATGCTGGGCGCCCGCCCAGTGCTCATTTTTCCTGCTGATTACGTTTATCTTTTTGCACATTTTTCATGTGTACAGTTGTGTTATGCATGCTGGTTGGCATGACTTATGTTAAAGGCCACGTTAGCCGACATGTTGTTTATGGATGGTGTGAGCTGGTGTGAATCTCGCCACAAGTTTAATAGTAATTCCTCTCTTGAGAATGTCCATCTCCTCGGGCACAGTTCCTATACTGAGGTCTGGAGGAGGGGCATAGAGGGAGGAGCCAGTTCACACTCTTAAAAAGTCTTAAAGTGCCGAAGGCTCCTGCGGAACCGTCTATACCCCATGGTGCTAAAATGGACCCCAGCATCCTCTACGGACTACGAGAAAAGGATTTACAGGCAGGTAATTAAAATCTATTTTTTTTTACAATTAACCGGAACAGCAATGGGCATCAGGTTAGCCCCCATTTATATGAATTTATTCATGTCCCACTGGGAGAAATTTTTAGTATACGAGGGACATGAATATGGGGCAAACCTGGTGCTTTGGACCAGATACATTGATGATATCTTGTTCATATGGAAGGGAAATGTGGAATCTTTGGAGAACTTTTGTCTACATCTAAACAAGAACAATAAGAATGTCAAAGTTACCTTTGATATAAGCAATCAAAAAGTGAATTTTTCAGATTTAACAATTTTCATTGAAAATAATGAGATTTATACAAAAACCTATAATAAACCAACGGATTGCAATTCTTACATTCAGGCTGATAGCAATCATCACTTTAATTGGCTTGCATTTAATTGATGACTTCCAGATCCAAGGATTACTACTAAAAGAACAATTCATTAAAAAGGCTATAGAGCTGAAAACATGAATACAGCATTTAAAAAGTTTAAGACCTGTGATAGAAATACAATCATAAAGAAAATACCAGAAAAAAAAGAGAAGGATTTGGGTATTCCGTTTATATCAAGGTATAATTGTCAACATAAAGATCTTGAAAAAATCATAAAGAAGCATTGGAGTACACTTTTGAAGGATCCACATATTGAGAAACACCTGCAGAAGAAACCAACTTTCATCGATCGGAATGCAGAGAATATGAAAAATAAGATCATGAACAGTGCTTTGAGAGATACGGATAACAAAGGAATTGTAAAATGAAAAGGTATCTATAGATGTGGCACTTGTGCCATGTCTAAGAACTGTAAAAGTGATAGTATGAAAATCATAGAATACAGATCCAAACAAAAAAAACAAGGATTTCCAGATCAAGGAACAGCAAAAATGTAATATATCTTTTTGAATGCTCCTGTGGTAAGCAGGAAGGACATGTAGGAAACTGAAAGAAAGAAAGAATGGCAGAACACCTGCAGAATATCCGTAAGGGATTGATGACCCATAGTGTATCGGCACATTTTAAGAACGTCCATGGATGTAGAACGTCAGACTTGGTATCTTTTTGTAGAATCCAAATGGCAAATAGTAGTTTGCGCAAAACTAATGGTGAAGAAGTGCTAGCAAAAAAGAGATGCAAGCCATCTTCAATTTAGGTACATTACACCCTGGAGGTCTTAATTTGGAATTTGAGACAAAGCTGTTTTTATAATAAGATTTTACTTACCGATAAATCTATTTCTCGGAGTCCGTAGTGGATGCTGGGGTTCCTGAAAGGACCATGGGGAATAGCGGCTCCGCAGGAGACAGGGCACAAAAAGTAAAGCTTTTCCAGATCAGGTGGTGTGCACTGGCTCCTCCCCCTATGACCCTCCTCCAGACTCCAGTTAGGTACTGTGCCCGGACGAGCGTACACAATAAGGGAGGATTTTGAATCCCGGGTAAGACTCATACCAGCCACACCAATCACACCGTACAACCCAGTTAACAGTATGATAACAGCGGAGCCTCTGAAAGATGGCTTCCTTCAACAATAACCCGAATTAGTTAACAATAACTATGTACAATTATTGCAGATAATCCGCACTTGGGATGGGCGCCCAGCATCCACTACGGACTCCGAGAAATAGATTTATCGGTAAGTAAAATCTTATTTTCTCTATCGTCCTAGTGGATGCTGGGGTTCCTGAAAGGACCATGGGGATTATACCAAAGCTCCCAAACGGGCGGGAGAGTGCGGATGACTCTGCAGCACCGAATGAGAGAACTCCAGGTCCTCCTTAGCCAGAGTATCAAATTTGTAAAATTTTACAAACGTGTTCTCCCCTGACCACGTAGCTGCTCGGCAAAGTTGTAATGCCGAGACCCCTCGGGCAGCCGCCCAAGATGAGCCCACCTTCCTTGTGGAGTGGGCCTTTACAGATTTAGGCTGTGGCAGGCCTGCCACAGAATGTGCAAGTTGGATTGTGCTACAGATCCAACGAGCAATCGTCTGCTTAGACGCAGGAGCACCCATCTTGTTGGGTGCATACAATATAAACAACGAGTCAGATTTTCTGACTCCAGCTGTCCTTGCAATATATATTTTTAATGCTCTGACAACGTCCAGTAACTTGGAGTCCTCCAAGTCACTTGTAGCCGCAGGCACTACAATAGGCTGGTTCAGATGAAATGCTGACACCACCTTAGGGAGAAAATGCGGACGAGTCCGTAGTTCTGCCCTGTCCGAATGGAAAATCAGATATGGGCTTTTGTAAGATAAAGCTGCCAGTTCTGACACTCTCCTGGCCGAAGCCAGGGCTAGAAGCATGGTCACTTTCCATGTGAGATATTTCAAATCCACCTTCTTTAGTGGTTCAAACCAATGAGATTTTAGAAAGTCCAAAACCACATTGAGATCCCACGGTGCCACTGGAGGCACCACAGGAGGCTGTATATGTAGCACTCCCTTAACAAAGGTCTGGACTTCAGGGACTGAAGCCAATTCTTTTTGAAAGAAAATCGACAGGGCCGAAATTTGAACCTTAATAGATCCCAATTTGAGACCCATAGACAATCCTGATTGCAGGAAATGTAGGAATCGACCCAGTTGAAATTCCTCCGTCGGAGCACTCCGATCTTCGCACCACGCAACATATTTTCGCCAAATTCGGTGATAATGTTGCACGGTTACTTCCTTCCTTGCTTTAATCAAAGTAGGAATGACTTCTTCCGGCATGCCTTTTTCCTTTAGGATCCGGCGTTCAACCGCCATGCCGTCAAACGCAGCCGCGGTAAGTCTTGAAACAGACAGGGACCCTGCTGAAGCAAGTCCCTCCTTAGAGGTAGAGGCCACGGATCTTCCGTGATCATCTCTTGAAGTTCCGGGTACCAAGTCCTTCTTGGCCAATCCGGAACCACTAGTATCGTCCTTACGCCTCTTTGCCGTATAATTCTCAATACTTTTGGTATGAGAGGCAGAGGAGGAAACACATACACCGACTGGTACACCCAAGGCGTTACCAGCGCGTCCACAGCTATTGCCTGCGGATCTCTTGACCTGGCGCAATACCTGTCCAGTTTTTTGTTGAGGCGAGACGCCATCATGTCCACCATTGGTCTTTCCCAACGGGTTACCAGCAAGTGGAAGACTTCTGGATGAAGTCCCCACTCTCCCGGGTGAAGATCGTGTCTGCTGAGGAAGTCTGCTTCCCAGTTGTCCACTCCCGGGATGAACACTGCTGACAGTGCTATCACATGATTCTCTGCCCAGCGAAGAATCCTTGCAGCTTCTGCCATTGCACTCCTGCTTCTTGTGCCGCCCTGTCTGTTCACATGGGCGACTGCCGTGATGTTGTCCGACTGGATCAACACCGGTTTTCCCTGAAGCAGAGGTTCTGCCTGGCTTAGAGCATTGTATATTGCTCTTAGTTCCAGAATGTTTATGTGAAGAGACGTTTCCAGGCTCGTCCATACTCCCTGGAAGTTTCTTCCTTGTGTGACTGCTCCCCAGCCTCTCAGGCTGGCGTCCGTGGTCACCAGGATCCAATCCTGTATGCCGAATCTGCGTGGAATCTGCCGAATGGAATTGCTTCGTAAGAAGCCACCATTTTTCCCAGGACTCTTGTGCATTGATGTACAGACACCTTTCCTGGTTTTAGGAGGTTCCTGACAAGCTCGGATAACTCCTTGGCTTTTTCCTCCGGGAGAAAAACCTTTTTCTGAACCGTGTCCAGAATCATCCCTAGGAACAGCAGACGAGTTGTCGGCATTAACTGGGATTTTGGAATATTCAGAATCCACCCGTGCTGTTTTAGCACTTCTTGCGACAGTGCTAATCCCATCTCTAGCTGTTCTCTGGACCTTGCCCTTATTAGGAGATCGTCCAAGTATGGGATAATTAATATGCCTTTTCTTCGAAGAAGAAACATCATCTCGGCCATTACCTTTGTAAAGACCCGAGGTGCCGTGGACAATCCGAACGGCAGCGTCTGAAACTGATAGTGACAGTTTTGTACAACGAACCTGAGGTACCCCTGGTGTGAGGGGTAAATTGGAACGTGGAGATACGCATCCTTGATGTCCAAGGATACCATAAAGTCCCCCTCTTCCAGGTTCGCTATCACTGCTCTGAGTGACTCCATCTTGAACTTGAACTTCTTTATGTACAGGTTCAAGGACTTCAGATTTAGAATAAGCCTTACCGAGCCATCCGGCTTCGGTACCACAAAAAGAGTGGAATAATACCCCTTCCCTTGTTGTAGAAGAGGTACCTTGACTATCACCTGCTGAGAGTACAGCTTGTGAATGGCTTCCAAAACCGTCTCCCTTTCGGAGGGGGACGTTGGTAAAGCAGACTTCAGGAAACGGCGAGGTGGATCTGTCTCTAATTCCAACCTGTACCCCTGAGATATTATCTGCAGGATCCAGGGATCTACCTGCGAGTGAGCCCACTGCGCGCTGTAATTTTTGAGACGACCACCCACCGTCCCCGAGTCCGCTTGAGAAGCCCCAGCGTCATGCTGAGGCTTTTGTAGAAGCCGGGGAAGGCTTCTGTTCCTGGGAAGGAGCTGCCTGTTGCTGTCTCTTCCCTCGACCTCTGCCTCGTGGCAGATATGAATAGCCCTTTGCTCTCTTATTTTTAAAGGAACGAAAGGGCTTCGGTTGAAAAGTCGGTGCCTTTTTCTGTTGGGGAGTGACTTGAGGTAGAAAGGTGGATTTCCCGGCTGTAGCCGTGGCCACCAAATCTGATAGACCGACTCCAAATAACTCCTCCCCTTTATACGGCAAAACTTCCATATGTCGTTTTGAATCCGCATCGCCTGTCCACTGTCGCGTCCATAAAGCTCTTCTGGCCGAAATGGACATAGCACTTACCCGTGATGCCAGTGTGCAGATATCCCTCTGTGCATCACGCATATAAAGAAATGCATCCTTTATTTGTTCTAACGACAGTAAAATATTGTCCCTGTCCAGGGTATCAATATTTTCAATCAGGGACTCTGACCAAACTACCCCAGCACTGCACATCCAGGCAGTCGCTATAGCTGGTCGTAGTATAACACCTGCATGTGTGTATATACTTTTTTGGATATTTTCCATCCTCCTATCTGATGGATCTTTAAGTGCGGCCGTCTCAGGAGAGGGTAACGCCACTTGTTTAGATAAGCGTGTTATCGCCTTGTCCACCCTAGGAGGTGTTTCCCAGCGCTCCCTAACCTCTGGCGGGAAAGGGTATAATGCCAATAATTCTTTGAAATTATCGGCTTTTTATCAGGGGCAACCCACGCTTCATTACACACGTCATTTAATTCTTCTGATTCAGGAAAAACTATAGGTAGTTTTTTCACACCCCACATAATACCCTGTTTAGTGGTACCTGTAGTATCAGCTAAATGTAACGCCTCCTTCATTGCCAAAATCATATAACGTGTGGCCCTACTGGAAAATACGGTTGATTCGTCACCGTCACCACTGGAGTCAGTGCCTGCGTCTGGGTCTGTGTCGACCGACTGAGGCAAAGGGCGTTTCACAGCCCCTGACGGTGTTTGAGTCGCCTGGACAGGCACTAATTGATTGTCCGGCCGTCTCATGTCGTCAAACGACTGCTTTAGCGTGTTGACACTATCCCGTAGTTCCATAAATAAAGGCATCCATTCTGGTGTCGACTCCCTAGGGGGTGACATCCTCATATTTGGCAATTGCTCCGCCTCCACACCAATATCGTCCTCATACATGTCGACACACACGTACCGACACACAGCAGACACACAGGGAATGCTCCTAACGAAGACAGGACCCACTAGCCCTTTGGGGAGACAGAGGGAGAGTTTGCCAGCACACAC
Source organism: Pseudophryne corroboree (assembly GCF_028390025.1). Lineage (NCBI taxonomy): Eukaryota > Metazoa > Chordata > Amphibia > Anura > Myobatrachidae > Pseudophryne > Pseudophryne corroboree. The sequence goes on along the minus strand of NC_086444.1, from coordinate 788,433,707 downwards.
CAAAAGCGCTATATATAACAGGGATAGCCTTATAATAAGTGCTCCCTTATAGCTGCTTTATATATATCAAAATATCGCCATAAATTTGCCCCCCCTCTCTGTTTTACCCTGTTTCTGTAGTGCAGTGCAGGGGAGAGACCTGGGAGCCGTCCTGACCAGCGGAGCTGTGAGAGGAAATGGCGCCGTGTGCTGAGGAGATAGGCCCCGCCCCTTTTCCGGCGGGCTCGTCTCCCGCTATTTAGTGAATCCAGGCAGGGGTTAAATATCTCCATATAGCCTCTGGGGGCTATATGTGAGGTATTTTTAGCCTTTATATAGGTTACATTTGCCTCCCAGGGCGCCCCCCCCCAGCGCCCTGCACCCTCAGTGACTGCGTGTGAAGTGTGCTGAGAGGAAAATGGCGCACAGCTGCAGTGCTGTGCGCTACCTTTAGAAGACTGCAGGAGTCTTCAGCCGCCGATTCTGGACCTCTTCTGACTTCAGCATCTGCAAGGGGGCCGGCGGCGCGGCTCCGGTGACCATCCAGGCTGTACCTGTGATCGTCCCTCTGGAGCTGATGTCCAGTAGCCAAGAAGCCAATCCATCCTGCACGCAGGTGAGTTCACTTCTTCTCCCCTCAGTCCCTCGTTGCAGTGATCCTGTTGCCAGCAGGACTCACTGTAAAATAAAAAACCTAAGCTAAACTTTTTCTAAGCAGCTCTTTAGGAGAGCCACCTAGATTGCACCCTTCTCGGCCGGGCACAAAAATCTAACTGGAGTCTGGAGGAGGGTCATAGGGGAGGAGCCAGTGCACACCACCTGATCTGGAAAAGCTTTACTTTTTGTGCCCTGTCTCCTGCGGAGCCGCTATTCCCCATGGTCCTTTCAGGAACCCCAGCATCCACTAGGACGATAGAGAAAATTACTTACCCACTTTGTGAAAAAAATCCATAAGTACTAGTATGACTGCCGTTTTTTAAAAGATGCCCCCATAAAGAGATTATTCAGGTTCCTTGTGGGTATATATATCATTAGAAACGGACATGTTTCACGGCATACCGACAGCTGGGCAAGCGCAAATGAGCCTCTTGCGGGCCAGGATCCCGACAGCCGGCAAACTGTGCGCCGGGATCCCGACAGCCGGCAAACTGAAGACCACCCCTAAACTATATATGTTTCTTTTTTTCGAGGGATTCAACACGAGAAATATTGAATGGAGGAAAACCATCTGCCATTGACCACAATTGTTGGAGCAAGCGTTGAATTGAAAGACTGACTTCTGTTAAAATATTTGGTGTTAATTGATTATATACAGTACATCTTGTTTGCCTTACGAAGTGAGCACTACCAGTGTTAGTGCCCAAAAAGTGTTTTGTATAAATTGTTGAAGTGGTGTGTGGTGACACACTGAGTGCACTCCCACAGGCTGCTGCTCCTGGAATGCACACGGGATCACCTAATAACTTGTATTGTTCTGGAGAGTCCTGTAGTGTAGGATTGTCTCTATACAATTTTGTAGACCATTCAAATCTACAGAATACAGAAACTCTCTTCCTCAATGTCTCAGAAGTTGGTATGAAATAGAGAAAAACAAATAATGTATCATGTTAACTAGAGATGAGCGGGTTCGGTTCCTCGGAATCCGAACCCGCCCGAACTTCAGGGTTTTTTACACGGGGCCGAGCAGGCTCGGATCCTCCCGCCTTGCTCGGTTAACCCGAGCGCGCCCGAACGTCATCATCACGCTGTCGGATTCTCGCGAGGCTCGGATTCTATATAAGGAGCCGCGCGTCGCCGCCATTTTTCACACGTGCATTGAGATTCATAGGGAGAGGACGTGGCTGGCGTCCTCTCCGTTTATAGAGATTCGAGAAGAGAGTGAGACAGTCTCACTAGAGAGAGACACAGTAGTAATTTTGGGGAGCATTAGGAGGAGTAATACTACTACTAGTACTTGCTGAAGTGAAGTGATAGATAGTGTGACTGTATTGTATTATCTGACTTGTGGGGGAGACACTGACAGTGGGGAGCAGTTAGAGTCTGAGAGCAGGACTCAGAACTCAGGAGTACATATAACGTACAGTGCACACTTTTGCTGCCAGAGTGCCACACCAGTATAATATATATTGTGATTGTATGCTTAGGAGTACTACTTGCAAGTTGCTGATAGTGTGACCAGTGACCTGACCACCAGTTTAATAATCACCACCAGTTTCATTAATATATATATATATATATATATATATATATAATTGTATATAATTAATATATATATATAATATTATAATTGTATACCACCTACCCGTGTTTTTTTTTTTTTTTCTTTCTTCTTTATACATACTACTATAGTAGCTTACTGTAGCAGTCTGCGGTGCTGCTGAGCTGACAGTGTCCAGCAGGTCCGTCATCAGTCATTACATAATAAATATATATACCTGTCCGCTGCAGTACTAGTGATATTATATATACATATATATATTGATTTCATATCATTATCATCCAGTCTATATTAGCAGCAGACACAGTACGTTAGTCCACGGCTGTAGCTACCTCTGTGTCGGCACTCGGCAGTCCATCCATAATTGTATACCACCTACCCGTGGGTTTTTTTTTTCTTTCTTCTTGATACATACTACTATAGTAGCTTACTGTAGCAGTCTGCGGTGCTGCTGAGCTGACAGTGTCCAGCAGGTCCGTCATCAGTCATCATTACCTAATAAATATATATCTATCTGTCCGGCTGCAGTACTAGTGATATTATATATACATATATATATTGATTTCATATCATTATCATCCAGTCTATATTAGCAGCAGACACAGTACATTAGTCCACGGCTGTAGCTACCTCTGTGTCGGCACTCTGCAGTCCATCCATAATTGTATACCACCTACCCGTGGTTTTTTTTTTCTTTCTTCTTGATACATACTACTATAGTAGCTTATTGTAGCAGTCTGCGGTGCTGCTGAGCTGACAGTGTCCAGCAGGTCCGTCATCAGTCATCATTACCTAATAAATATATATCTACCTGTCCGGCTGCAGTACTAGTGATATTATATATACATATATATATTGATTTCATATCATTATCATCCAGTCTATATTAGCAGCAGACACAGTACGGTAGTCCACGGCTGTAGCTACCTCTGTGTCGGCACTCGGCAGTCCATCCATAATTGTATACCACCTACCCGTGGTTTTTTTTTTTCTTTCTTCTTGATACATACTACTATAGTAGCTTACTGTAGCAGTCTGCGGTGCTGCTGAGCTGACAGTGTCCAGCAGGTCCGTCATCAGTCATCATTACCTAATAAATATATATCTACCTGTCCGGCTGCAGTACTAGTGATATTATATATACATATATATATTGATTTCATATCATTATCATCCAGTCTATATTAGCAGCAGACACAGTACGTTAGTCCACGGCTGTAGCTACCTCTGTGTCGGCACTCGGCAGTCCATCCATAATTGTATACCACCTACCCGTGGTTTTTTTTTTTCTTTCTTCTTGATACATACTACTATAGTAGCTTACTGTAGCAGTCTGCGGTGCTGCTGAGCTGACAGTGTCCAGCAGGTCCGTCATCAGTCATCATTACCTAATAAATATATATCTACCTGTCCGGCTGCAGTACTAGTGATATTATATATACATATATATATTGATTTCATATCATTATCATCCAGTCTATATTAGCAGCAGACACAGTACGGTAGTCCACGGCTGTAGCTACCTCTGTGTCGGCACTCGGCAGTCCATCCATAATTGTATACCACCTACCCGTGGTTTTTTTTTTTCTTTCTTCTTGATACATACTACTATAGTAGCTTACTGTAGCAGTCTGCGGTGCTGCTGAGCTGACAGTGTCCAGCAGGTCCGTCATCAGTCATCATTACCTAATAAATATATATCTACCTGTCCGGCTGCAGTACTAGTGATATTATATATACATATATATATTGATTTCATATCATTATCATCCAGTCTATATTAAAAGCAGACACAGTACGGTAGTCCACGGCTGTAGCTACCTCTGTGTCGGCACTCGGCAGTCCATCCATAATTGTATACCACCTACCCGTGGTTTTTTTTTTTCTTTCTTCTTGATACATACTACTATAGTAGCTTACTGTAGCAGTCTGCGGTGCTGCTGAGCTGACAGTGTCCAGCAGGTCCGTCATCAGTCATCATTACCTAATAAATATATATCTACCTGTCCGGCTGCAGTACTAGTGATATTATATATACATATATATATTGATTTCATATCATTATCATCCAGTCTATATTAGCAGCAGACACAGTACGGTAGTCCACGGCTGTAGCTACCTCTGTGTCGGCACTCGGCAGTCCATCCATAATTGTATACCACCTACCCGTGGTTTTTTTTTTTTCTTTCTTCTTGATACATACTACTATAGTAGCTTACTGTAGCAGTCTGCGGTGCTGCTGAGCTGACAGTGTCCAGCAGGTCCGTCATCAGTCATCATTACCTAATAAATATATATCTACCTGTCCGGCTGCAGTACTAGTGATATTATATATACATATATATATTGATTTCATATCATTATCATCCAGTCTATATTAGCAGCAGACACAGTACGGTAGTCCACGGCTGTAGCTACCTCTGTGTCGGCACTCGGCAGTCCATCCATAAGTATACTAGTATCCATCCATCTCCATTGTTTACCTGAGGTGCCTTTTAGTTGTGCCTATTAAAATATGGAGAACAAAAATGTTGAGGTTCCAAAATTAGGGAAAGATCAAGATCCACTTCCACCTCGTGCTGAAGCTGCTGCCACTAGTCATGGCCGAGACGATGAAATGCCAGCAACGTCGTCTGCCAAGGCCGATGCCCAATGTCATAGTACAGAGCATGTCAAATCCAAAACACCAAATATCAGTAAAAAAAGGACTCCAAAACCTAAAATAAAATTGTCGGAGGAGAAGCGTAAACTTGCCAATATGCCATTTACCACACGGAGTGACAAGGAACGGCTGAGGCCCTGGCCTATGTTCATGGCTAGTGGTTCAGCTTCACATGAGGATGGAAGCACTCAGCCTCTCGCTAGAAAAATGAAAAGACTCAAGCTGGCAAAAGCAGTAGCACCGCAAAGAACTGTGCGTTCTTCGAAATCCCAAATCCACAAGGAGAGTCCGACTCCAATTGTGTCGGTTGCGATGCCTGACCTTCCCAACACTGGACGTGAAGAGCATGCGCCTTCCACCATTTGCACGCCCCCTGCAAGTGCTGGAAGGAGCACCCGCAGTCCAGTTCCTGATAGTCAGATTGAAGATGTCAGTGTTGAAGTACATCAGGATGAGGAGGATATGGGTGTTGCTGGCGCTGGGGAGAAAATTGACCAGGAGGATTCTGATGGTGAGGTGGTTTGTTTAAGTCAGGCACCCGGGGAGACACCTGTTGTCCGTGGGAGGAATATGGCCACTGACATGCCTGGTGAAAATACCAAAAAAATCAGCTCTTCGGTGTGGAAGTATTTCAACAGAAATGCGGACAACAGGTGTCAAGCCGTGTGTTGCCTTTGTCAAGCTGTAATAAGTAGGGGTAAGGACGTTAACCACCTCGGAACATCCTCCCTTATACGTCACCTGCAGCGCATTCATAATAAGTCAGTGACAAGTTCAAAAACTTTGGGTGACAGCGGAAGCAGTCCACTGACCAGTAAATCCCTTCCTCTTGTAACCAAGCTCACGCAAACCACCCCACCAACTCCCTCAGTGTCAATTTCCTCCTTCCCCAGGAATGCCAATAGTCCTGCAGGCCATGTCACTGGCAATTCTGACGATTCCTCTCCTGCCTGGGATTCCTCCGATGCATCCTTGCGTGTAACGCCTACTGCTGCTGGCGCTGCTGTTGTTGCTGCTGGGAGTCGATGGTCATCCCAGAGGGGAAGTCGTAAGACCACTTTTACTACTTCCACCAAGCAATTGACTGTCCAACAGTCCTTTGCGAGGAAGATGAAATATCACAGCAGTCATCCTACTGCAAAGCGGATAACTGAGGCCTTGGCATCCTGGGTGGTGAGAAACGTGGTTCCGGTATCCATCATTACTGCAGAGCCAACTAGAGACTTGTTGGAGGTACTGTGTCCCCGGTACCAAATACCATCTAGGTTCCATTTCTCTAGGCAGGCGATACAGAAAATGTACACAGACCTCAGAAAAAGAGTCACCAGTGTCCTAAAAAATGCAGCTGTACCCAATGTCCACTTAACCACGGACATGTGGACAAGTGGAGCAGGGCAGGGTCAGGACTATATGACTGTGACAGCCCACTGGGTAGATGTATGGACTCCCGCCGCAAGAACAGCAGCGGCGGCACCAGTAGCAGCATCTCGCAAACGCCAACTCTTTCCTAGGCAGGCTACGCTTTGTATCACCGGTTTCCAGAATACGCACACAGCTGAAAACCTCTTACGGCAACTGAGGAAGATCATCGCGGAATGGCTTACCCCAATTGGACTCTCCTGTGGATTTGTGGCATCGGACAACGCCAGCAATATTGTGTGTGCATTAAATATGGGCAAATTCCAGCACGTCCCATGTTTTGCACATACCTTGAATTTGGTGGTGCAGAATTTTTAAAAAAACGACAGGGGCGTGCAAGAGATGCTGTCGGTGGCCAGAAGAATTGCGGGACACTTTTGGCGTACAGGCACCACGTACAGAAGACTGGAGCACCACCAAAAACAACTGAACCTGCCCTGCCATCATCTGAAGCAAGAAGTGGTAACGAGGTGGAATTCAACCCTCTATATGCTTCAGAGGTTGGAGGAGCAGCAAAAGGCCATTCAAGCCTATACAATTGAGCACGATATAGGAGGTGGAATGCACCTGTCTCAAGCGCAGTGGAGAATGATTTCAACGTTGTGCAAGGTTCTGCTGCCCTTTGAACTTGCCACACGTGAAGTCAGTTCAGACACTGCCAGCCTGAGTCAGGTCATTCCCCTCATCAGGCTTTTGCAGAAGAAGCTGGAGACATTGAAGCAGGAGCTAACACGGAGCGATTCCGCTAGGCATGTGGGACTTGTGGATGGAGCCCTTAATTCGCTTAACAAGGATTCACGGGTGGTCAATCTGTTGAAATCAGAGCACTACATTTTGGCCACCGTGCTCGATCCTAGATTTAAAGCCTACCTTGGATCTCTCTTTCCGGCAGACACAAGTCTGCTGGGGTTGAAAGACCTGCTGGTGAGAAAATTGTCAAGTCAAGCGGAACGCGACCTGTCAACATCTCCTCCTTCACATTCTCCCGCAACTGGGGGTGCGAGGAAAAGGCTCAGAATTCCGAGCCCACCCGCTGGCGGTGATGCAGGGCAGTCTGGAGCGACTGCTGATGCTGACATCTGGTCCGGACTGAAGGACCTGACAACGATTACGGACATGTCGTCTACTGTCACTGCATATGATTCTCTCCCCATTGAAAGAATGGTGGAGGATTATATGAGTGACCGCATCCAAGTAGGCACGTCACACAGTCCGTACTTATACTGGCAGGAAAAAGAGGCAATTTGGAGGCCCTTGCACAAACTGGCTTTATTCTACCTAAGTTGCCCTCCCACAAGTGTGTACTCCGAAAGAGTGTTTAGTGCCGCCGCTCACCTTGTCAGCAATCGGCGTACGAGGTTACATCCAGAAAATGTGGAGAAGATGATGTTCATTAAAATGAATTATAATCAATTCCTCCGTGGAGACATTGACCAGCAGCAATTGCCTCCACAAAGTACACAGGGAGCTGAGATGGTGGATTCCAGTGGGGACGAATTGATAATCTGTGAGGAGGGGGATGTACACGGTGATATATCGGAGGATGATGATGAGGTGGACATCTTGCCTCTGTAGAGCCAGTTTGTGCAAGGAGAGATTAATTGCTTCTTTTTTGGTGGGGGTCCAAACCATCCCGTCATTTCAGTCACAGTCATGTGGCAGACCCTGTCACTGAAATGATGGGTTGGTTAAAGTGTGCATGTCCTGTTTATACAACATAAGGGTGGGTGGGAGGGCCCAAGGACAATTCCATCTTGCACCTCTTTTTTCTTTAATTTTTCTTTGCGTCATGTGCTGTTTGTGGAGTGTTTTTTGGAAGGGCCATCCTGCGTGACACTGCAGTGCCACTCCTAGATGGGCCCGGTGTTTGTGTCGGCCACTAGGGTCGCTTATCTTACTCACACAGCTACCTCATTGCGCCTCTTTTTTTCTTTGCGTCATGTGCTGTTTGGGGAGTGTTTTTTGGAAGGGCCATCCTGCGTGACACTGCAGTGCCACTCCTAGATGGGCCCGGTGTTTGTGTCGGCCACTAGGGTCGCTTATCTTACTCACACAGCTACCTCATTGCGCCTCTTTTTTTTTTTTGCGTCATGTGCTGTTTGTGGAGTGTTTTTTGGAAGGGCCATCCTGCGTGACACTGCAGTGCCACTCCTAGATGGGCCCGGTGTTTGTGTCGGCCACTAGGGTCGCTTATCTTACTCACACAGCTACCTCATTGCGCCTCTTTTTTTCTTTGCGTCATGTGCTGTTTGGGGAGTGTTTTTTGGAAGGGCCATCCTGCGTGACACTGCAGTGCCACTCCTAGATGGGCCCGGTGTTTGTGTCGGCCACTAGGGTCGCTTATCTTACTCACACAGCTACCTCATTGCGCCTCTTTTTTTCTTTGCGTCATGTGCTGTTTGGGGAGTGTTTTTTGGAAGGGCCATCCTGCGTGACACTGCAGTGCCACTCCTAGATGGGCCAGGTGTTTGTGTCGGCCACTAGGGTCGCTTAGCTTAGTCATCCAGCGACCTCGGTGCAAATTTTAGGACTAAAAATAATATTGTGAGGTGTGAGGTATTCAGAATAGACTAAAAATGAGTGGAAATTATGGTTTTTGAGGTTAATAATACTTTGGGATCAAAATGACCCCCAAATTCTATGATTTAAGCTGTTTTTTAGGTTTTTTGGAAAAAAACACCCGAATCCAAAACACACCCGAATCCGACAAAAAAAATTCGGTGAGGTTTTGCCAAAACGCGGTCGAACCCAAAACACGGCCGCGGAACCGAACCCAAAACCAAAACACAAAACCCGAAAAATTTCCGGCGCTCATCTCTAATGTTAATACCCTTTACTATTAACATAATACGCTATTATTTGTATTTGTCTGTCATGCCAACATTGGAAACACTGAGGAAAACAGAAGATTGCATTTATGTGATCTAGAAAATTGTTTATAGAGACAATCCTTTTGGACCGTTGTTGGCTCCTTGATTATTTTATTCTTGTTTGTGTATATACTATTTTTTTCTTAATTAGATAATTTCTAGATTATGTGAGACTGAAGGTCTATACACACTAGACGCCGTCGCTCTATGAGCGACGTCGTCTAGTGTTTCCCCTCCCGGGGAACGCTATATGACCGCTCATATAGCTCAGTGACATCATGCAGCCGCCGGCCGTGCATGCAGTTCCTGGACAACAGTCCAGATAGAGCATGCATGCACTGCCGACAGCGACGATTGTTGCCGACCCGCGGGGCCATGCATCGATCGTCGCTGGCGGCATACACACTTGCTCAGAAAATGAGCAACGTCGCTCCGGAAGGGGGAAAATGAGCGACGTTGCTAATTTTCTCGGCAAGTGTGTATGAGCCTTGACTTTGAAGAATCATCTTAAAGACTGTATTTATGTTTTATTTATTTCTCTGACGTCCTAGTGGATGCTGGGAACTCCGTAAGGACCATGGGGAATAGACGGGCTCCGCAGGAGACTGGGCACTCTAAAAGAAAGATTAGGTACTATCTGGTGTGCACTGGCTCCTCCCTCTATGCCCCTCCTCCAGACCTCAGTTAGAATCTGTGCCCGGCCAGAGCTGGGTGCTCCTAGTGGGCTCTCCTGAGCTTGCTAGAAAAGAAAGTATTTGTTAGGTTTTTTTATTTTCAGTGAGATCTGCTGGCAACAGACTCACTGCTACGTGGGACTGAGGGGAGAGAAGCAAACCTACCTGCTTGCAGCTAGCTTGTGCTTCTTAGGCTACTGGACACCATTAGCTCCAGAGGGTTCGAACACAGGGCCTGACCTCGATCGTCCGTTCCCGGAGCCGCGCCGCCGTCCCCCTTGCAGAGCCAGAAGACAGAAGAAGAAGATGAAATCGGCGGCAGAAGACTCCTGTCTTCATTTAAGGTAGCGCACAGCACTGCAGCTGTGCGCCATTGCTCCCACTGCACACCACACACTCCGGTCACTGTAGGGTGCAGGGCGCTGGGGGGGGGGGCGCCCTGGGCAGCAATTATATTACCTTTTGGCAAATAATACACATAATACAGTCAGTTAACTGTATATGTGTAAAAAAAAACGCCATTAAGTACAGAAAACGCGGGACAGAAGCCCGCCGCTGAGGTGGCGGGGCCTTCTTCCTCAGCACACCAGCGCCATTTTCCCTTCACAGCTCCGCTGGAAGCACGCTCCCCAGGCTCTCCCCTGCAGTATCCAGGTACAAGATGGGTTAAAAAGAGAGGGGGGGCACATAAATTTAGGCGCAAATCGACAATAGACAAGCAGCTGTTGGGAAAATCACTTATTAGCAGTGTAAATCCCTGTGTTATATACGCTGTGGTGTGTGCTGGCATACTCTCTCTCTGTCTCCCCAAAGGACTTTGTGGGGTCCTGTCCTCAGTCTGAGCATTCCCTGTGTGTGTGCGGTGTGTTGGTACGGCTGTGTCGACATGTTTGATGAGGAGGGTTACGTGGAGGCGGAGCAGGGGCAGATAAATATGGTGTCGCCCCCGACGGGGCCGACACCTGATTGGATGGATATGTGGAAGGTCTTAACCGACAGTGTCAACTCCTTACATAAAAGGTTCGATGACGCAGCAGCCTTGGGACAGCCGGGGTCTCAGCCCGCGCCTGCCCAGGTGACTCAGAAGCCGTCAGGGGCTCATAAACGCCCGTTAGCTCTGATGGTAGACACAGATGTCGACACGGAGTCTGACTCCAGTGTAGATGAGGATGAGACAAATGTACAGTCTACAAAAGCCATCCGATGCATGATTACTGCAATGAAAGATGTATTGCACATTTCTGACGTTAACCCGGTTACCACCAAAAGGGGTATTATGTTTGGGGAGAAAAAGCAGCCAGTGACTTTTCCCCCATCTGATGAATTAAATGATTTGTGTGAAGAAGCGTGGAGTTCCCCTGATAAGAAACTAGTGATTTCTAAGAGGTTACTGATGGCGTACCCTTTCCCGCCAACGGATAGGTTACGTTGGGAAACATCCCCTAGGGTGGACAAGGCGCTAACACGCTTATCTAAAAGGGTGGCACTGCCGTCTCAGGATACGGCCGCCCTAAAGGATCCTGCGGATAGAAAGCAGGAAGCTATCCTGAAGTCTGTGTATACACACTCTGGTACTCTACTGAGACCTGCTGTTGCTTCAGCCTGGATGTGTAGTGCTGCAGCAGCATGTTCTGATACCCTGTCAGACAACATTGATTCCCTCGACAGGGATACTATTTTGCTAACCATCGAACATATAAAAGACGTCGTCTTATATATGCGGGATGCACAGAGGGACATTTGCCTGCTGGCATCTAGAATTAATGCAATGTCCATTTGTGCCAGGAGAGTATTATGGACTCGGCAGTGGACAGGTGATGCTGATTCTAAAAAAACACATGGAGGTTTTGCCTTATAAGGGTGAGGAATTATTTGGGGATGGTCTCTCGGACCTCGTATCCACAGCAACTGCTGGGAAGTCGACTTTTTTACCTCAGGTTCCCTCACAGCCTAAGAAAGCACCGTATTATCAAATGCAGTCCTTTCGGCCTCAGAAAGGCAAGCGGGTCAGAGGAGCATCCTTTCTGGCCAGAGGCAAGGGTAGAGGAAAGAAGCTGCACCAGGCAGCCAGTTCCCAGGAACAAAAATCCTCCCCTGCTTCCACTAAGTCCACCGCATGACGTTGGGGCTCCACAGGCGGAGCCAGGTGCGGTGGGGGCGCGTCTCAGAAACTTCAGCAACCAGTGGGTTCGCTCACAAGTGGATCTCTGGGCTGTACAAATTGTATCTCAGGGATACAAGCTGGAGTTCGAGGCGACTCCCCCTCGCCGTTACCTCAAATCAGCCTTGCCAGCTGCTCCCAGGGAAAGGGAGGTAGTACTGGCGGCAATTCACAAGCTGTACCTCCAGCAGGTGATAATCAAGGTCCCCCTCCTTCAACAGGGCAGGGGTTACTATTCCACAATGTTTGTGGTACCGAAACCGGACGGTTCGGTGAGACCCATCCTGAATTTAAAATCCTTGAACACTTATATAAAGAAGTTCAAGTTCAAAATGGAATCGCTCAGGGCGGTTATTGCAAGCCTGGAAGAGGGGGATTTTATGGTGTCGCTGGACATCAAGGATGCTTACTTGCATGTCCCCATTTACCCACCTCACCAGGAATACCTCAGGTTTGTGGTACAGGACTGTCATTACCAATTCCAGACGTTGCTGTTTGGTCTCTCCACGGCACCGAGAATATTTACCAAGGTAATGGCCGAAATGATGATACTCCTTCGAAAGAAGGGAGTTATAATTATCCCGTACTTGGACGATCTCCTCATAAAGGCGAGGTCCAGAGAGCAGTTGTTGGTCAGCGTAGCACTCTCTCAGGAAGTGTTGCAGCAGCACGGCTGGATTCTGAATATCCCAAAGTCGCAGCTGATTCCTGCGACGCGTCTGCTTTTCCTGGGCATGATTCTGGACACAGAACAGCAGAAGGTGTTTCTCCCGGTAGAGAAAGCCCAGGAATTGTCATCTCTGGTCAGGGACCTCCTGAAACCAAAACAGGTGTCGATGCATCACTGCACGCGAGTCCTGGGAAAGATGGTGGCTTCTTACGAAGCAATTCCCTTCGGCAGGTTCCATGCAAGGATCTTTCAGTGGGATCTGTTGGACAAATGGTCCGGATCGCATCTTCAGATGCATCGGTTGATCACCCTGTCCCCAAGGGCCAGGGTGTCTCTGCTGTGGTGGCTGCAGAGTGCTCATCTTCTCGAGGGCCGCAGGTTCGGCATACAGGACTGGGTCCTGGTGACCACGGATGCAAGCCTCCGAGGATGGGGGGCAGTCACTCAGGGAAGAAACTTCCAAGGCCAGTGGTCAAGTCTGGAGACTTCACTACACGTAAATATACTGGAACTAAGGGCCATTTACAACGCCCTGAGGCAAGCAGAGCCCCTGCTTCAAAACAAACCTGTACTGATTCAGTCAGACAACATCACGGCGGTCGCCCATGTAAACCGCCAGGGCGGCACAAGAAGCAGGATGGCAATGGCAGAAACCACAAGGATTCTTCGATGGGCGGAGAATTACGTGCAAGCACTGTCAGCAGTGTTCATTCCGGGAGTGGACAACTGGGAAGCAGACTTTCTCAGCAGACACGACCTCCACCCGGGAGAGTGGGGACTTCATCAAGAACTATACTCATCGTTCCGGATTGGCCAAGAAGAACTTGGTACCCAGAACTACAAGAAATGATCTCAGAAGACCCATGGCCTCTGCCTCTCAGACAGGACCTGTTACAACAGGGGCCCTGTCTGTTCCAAGACTTACCGCGGCTGCGTTTGATGGCATGGCGGTTGAACGCCGGATCCTAGCGGAAAAGGGCATTCCGGATGAAGTTATTCCTACGCTGATAAAGGCTAGGAAAGACGTGACAGCAAAACATTATCACCATATATGGCGAAAATATGTTGCTTGGTGTGAGGCCAGGAAGGCCCCTACAGAGGAATTCCAGCTGGGTCGATTCCTGCACTTCCTACAGTCAGGAGTGTCTATCGGCTTAAAATTAGGATCTATAAAAGGTCCAGATTTCGGCCCTATCTATTTTCTTTCAAAAAGAACTGGCTTCACTGCCTGAAGTTCAGACGTTTGTTAAGGGAGTGCTACATATTCACCTCCTTTTGTGCCAGTTGGGATCTTAACGTTGTGTTGGATTTCCTGAAATCTTAAATTTTAATTTTAAAAAAAGTCATTACATCCAGTCCTAATTGTTAATTATCCTTAATAAATAAGCACGTAAAACAAACATTTTCTGTAATATACGGTACTGTACAAAAGTTTTAGGCAGGTGTGGAAAAATGCTGAAAAGTAAGAATGTTTTCAACATAGAAGTGTCAATAGCTTATTTTTATCAATTACCAAAAGGCAAAGTGAATGAACAGAAGCGAAAGCTAAATCAAATCAATATTTGCTGTGACCTCGCTTTGCCTTCAAAACAGAATCCATTATTCTTGGTATATTTGCAGTTTTTTAAGGAACCCGGCCGTTGGCATGCGACTGACAAGGACTATTCCCAGTCACCGGAACCTGTGGCAAGTGCAGCGAGCCACTGAGACTGCAGAGTAGTGAGCGCAGCGAGCCACTGAGACTGCAGAGTAGTGAGCGCAGCGAGCCACTGAGACTGCAGAGTAGTGAGCGCAGCGAGCCACGGAGACTGCAGAGTAGTGAGCGCAGCGAGCCACTGAGACTGCCGAGTAGTGAGCGCAGCGAGCCACTGAGACTGCAGAGTAGTGTTCGCAGCGAGCCACTGAGACTGCAGAGTAGTGAGCGCAGCGAGCCACTGAGACTGCAGAGTAGTGTTCGCAGCGAGCCACTGAGACTGCAGAGTAGTGAGCGCAGCGAGCCACTGATACTGCAGAGTAGTGAGCGCAGCGAGCCACTGAGACTGCAGAGTAGTGAGCGCAGCGAGCCACGGAGACTGCAGAGTAGTGAGCGCAGCGAGCCACGGAGACTGCAGAGTAGTGAGCGCAGCGAGCCACGGAGACTGCAGAGTAGTGAGCGCAGCGAGCCACTGAGACTGCAGAGTAGTGAGCGCAGCGAGCCACTGAGACTGCAGAGTAGTGAGCGCAGCGAGCCACGGAGACTGCAGAGTAGTGAGCGCAGCGAGCCACGGAGACTGCAGAGTAGTGAGCGCAGCGAGCCACTGAGACTGCAGAGTAGTGAGCGCAGCGAGCCACTGAGACTGCAGAGTAGTGAGCGCAGCGAGCCACAGACTGCAGAGTAGTGAGCGCAGCGAGCCACTGAGAATGCAGAGTAGTGAGCGCAGCGAGCCACTGAGACTGCAGAGTAGTGAGCGCAGCGAGCCACTGAGACTGCAGAGTAGTGAGCGCAGCGAGCCACTGAGACTGCAGAGTAGTGTTCGCAGCGAGCCACGGAGACTGCAGAGTAGTGAGCGCAGCGAGCCACGGAGACTGCAGAGTAGTGAGCGCAGCGAGCCACGGAGACTGCAGAGTAGTGAGCGCAGCGAGCCACGGAGACTGCAGAGTAGTGAGCGCAGCGAGCCACTGAGACTGCAGAGTAGTGAGCGCAGCGAGCCACTGAGACTGCAGAGTAGTGAGCGCAGCGAGCCACTGAGACTGCAGAGTAGTGAGCGCAGCGAGCCACTGAGACTGCAGAGTAGTGAGCGCAGCGAGCCACTGAGACTGCAGAGTAGTGAGCGCAGCGAGCCACTGAGACTGCAGAGTAGTGAGCGCAGCGAGCCACTGAGACTGCAGAGTAGTGAGCGCAGCGAGCCACTGAGACTGCAGAGTAGTGAGCGCAGCGAGCCACTGAGACTGCAGAGTAGTGAGCGCAGCGAGCCACTGAGACTGCAGAGTAGTGAGCGCAGCGAGCCACTGAGACTGCAGAGTAGTGAGCGCAGCGAGCCACTGAGACTGCAGAGTAGTGATCGCAGCGAGTCACTGAGACTGCAGAGTAGTGAGCGCAGCGAGCCACTGAGACTGCAGAGTAGTGAGCGCAGCGAGCCACTGAGACTGCAGAGTAGTGAGCGCAGCGAGCCACTGAGACTGCAGAGTAGTGAGCGCAGCGAGCCTGCAAGGGGCTTTGTTGCTCTTTCCTCTTCCCACCCCCAGCGCCGGTCTCCCAGTTCCAACCCGTTTCAAGCATCTTGGAGAACTAACCACAGATCTTCTGGGCTTTCTCAGATCCCTTTGTTTCTTCATGTAATCCCAGATAGACTTGATGATGTTGAGATCAGGGCTCTGTGGGAGCCATATTCATTCTTACAGTATTTTGCAGCATTTTTGCCAAACCTGCCTAAAACTTTTGCACAGTACTGTATATCACAGAGAGTATCTGTCACCAGGAAGTCAAGATACATGTGGGGTATTGGACTGGGTGTGGTATAAAAGATAGACAGTGTCTAGTTAGACAGTCAATAGATAGACACCATATCCTGTCACACAAAAACAAAGGTGTTGGATTTTAGAAATGCTGACTTTACAAAAATGGGGAGATGTTTAAGTGATTCATTGGCGGACTGGAGAAACTTGGAAGGGGTGCAGGAGAGATGGGAAAAACTGAAAAGTGCAACACTAAGGGCAACAGACCTTTGTATCAAAAGGGTTAGGAAAAGAACCAGGAAAAGGAAGCCAATGTGGTTCACAAAAGAAGTATCAACTAGTGTGAAAGCAAAAAAGATGGCTTTTAGGAAATACACACAGACTCAAAATAATAACGACAAAGAGGTGTATCTTGACAGACGGAAGGATGCTAAGAAAGTGATCAGACGTGCAAAGGCAGAAGCTGAGTAGACAATGGCCCAGTCGGTAGATAAAGGGGGCAAAACTTTTTTTAAGTATATAAATGAAAGGAGAAAATCAAATGGAGGAATAATAAGACTTAAGACAGAGAGTGAGAATTTGGTGGAGGGAGACAAGGCATTAGCAGACCACCTAAATAATTATATTTGCTCAGTATTTACTACAGAAGGAGAAGGGAAGGGGCCCCAGTTATGTTGCAAGGACATTCATAAAAATAAGGTAGATGAAAGTACATTTACAGAGAAGAAGGTCCTAACTGAACTTTCAACACTAAAAGTGGATAAATCAATGGGGCCAGATGGGATACACCCAAGGATACTAAAAGAGCTAAAAGATGTGCTGGTGGCACCATTAACAGAATTATTTAACCAGTCACTAAATACAGGTGCCATTCCAGAGGACTGGAAAAGAGCAAATGTAGTTCCATTGTACAAGCAAGGAAGAAGCAAGTAACTACAGACCAGTAAGCCTTACATCAGTAGTAGGGAAAGTAATGGAAAAACTACTAAAAGAAAGAGTTGTGGAATATCTTAACTCAAACAACTTACAGGATCCAAAACAGCATGGATTTACTGGTGGGAGATCATGCCAAACAAATCTTATTGACTTTTTTGACTCTGTGATGAAAATAATAGATCAAGGGGGAGCTGTAGATGTAGCATATCTAGACTTTAGTAAGGCATTTGACACTGTCCCACATCGCAGACTGCTAAATAAACTTGAAAGTGTGGGGGTGGATTATAGAATAGTTAAATGGATAAGAACCTGGTTGCAGGATAGGAAACAGACAGTTGTAGTAAATGGAGTGCAATCTATGGAGGGAAATGTTACCAGTGGAGTACCCCAGGGATCTGTACTCGGACCAGTTCTCTTTAATATCTTTGTTGGTGACATTGCAAATGGTATTGAAGGGAAAGTATGCCTTTTTGCAGATGATACAAAGATATGCAACAGGGTAGACACACCAGGAGGGGTAAAACAAATGATTGATGACCTAGCTAGGCTTGAAAAATTGTCAAGAACATGGCAACTACAGTTTAATGCTAAAAAATGCAAAATCATGCACTTGGGTCTCAAAAACCCAAAGGCTAAATATAGTATCAAGGGTACTATAATGGAAACTACTGAGGAGGAAAGGGATTTAGGAGTCACTATTTCAAGTGACTTAAAGGCAGGATAGCAATGCAACAAAGCAATGAGAAAGGCAAGTCAGATGCTTGGTTGCATAGGGAGAGGAATCAGTAGCAGGAAAAGAGAAGTAATAATGCCACTGTATAGGTCATTGGTACGGCCTCATCTGGAATACTGTGTCCAGTTCTGGAGACCATATCTCCAGAAGGATATAAATACATTAGAGAGTGTACAAAGAAGGGCAACTAAAATGGTGCATGGCCTACACCACAAAACTTACCCGGAAAGGCTAAAAGATCTTAACATGTATAGTATGGAGGAGAGAAGGGAAAGGGGAGACATGATAGAAACTTTCAAAATATACTGTACCAAAGGTTTTAACAAAGTTCAGGAGGGAAACATTTTTCAAAGGAAGAGAAGTATTAGAACTCGAGGACATACACTGAGACTGGAGGGAGGCAGGTTCAGGGGAAATTTAAGGAAAAATAATTTCACAGAAAGGGTAGTGGATAAGTGGAATAGCCTCCCATCAGAGGTGGTAGAGGCTAAGACTGTGGAGCAGTTTAAACATGCTTGGAATAGGCATGTGAATATCCTTACAAGGAATTAAGGTTCAAAGAGGGTTGCGATTACCTAAAGGATAAAAAAGATAGGCAGACTAGATGGGCCAAGTGGTTCTTATCTGCCATCAAATTCTATGTTTCTATGTTAGCAGACATTAGGTCGACAGGGTCAAAAGGTCGACATGAAAATGGTCGACATAAAAAAAAGGTAGACACCATGTTTTTGCATTTTTGTGGTTTGTGTGGATAGTTTTGTCATCTGGAACACCCAATTGTAGAAAGACTTCGCTCACCACGCTTCGGGCTCGCCACAAGGTTTATAACCTACTCTATGCCGACATGGATAGAGAAGGTATGAAATAGTTCAAAAACATGTTACATTTAAAAAAAAAAAATTGTCTTTTTTTTGTCAACCATTTTCATGTCGACCTTTTGACACTGTCGACCTTTTGTACTGTTTTCATGTCGACCTTTTGACCCTGTCGACCTAATGTCTGTCTAACATATGGTGTCTATCTATTGACTGTCTAACTAGACACTGTCTATCAACCGGATACCATTGGACCAAGTACGTTCAAATTGTAATGCAAAGTATGCCTGTTTAGAAATGACAGTAGGTATGTTACCATCACACTTTAGTTCAGTGAATTTCAACCTTTTTTTTACTTGCGGCACACCGAAAAATATTTGAAAATTGCCAAGGCACACCACCAGTTCCGCACAGAAAAAAAAACAAAACCAACCCACACATATTGGCCCTGACAAAAAAAAATCCACACATATATTGGCCTACACAGAAAAAACAATCACATTTCTCCCCACATAAATCCTATTGCTCCCCACATGAATTATTCACATTGTTCCCCCCATAAATCCATAAATTCTTATTATCCCCACATAAATCCTATTGAAATCCTATTGTTCCCCACAGAAGAAATAATATAACAAATTATAGCCCCTTCCTGTCAGCTGTCCTCCTCCCTGTCCCTCAGTGGCGGGGGTTGTTCATAGTGGAGTTCTGCGAATACTGAGCAGCGGGCAGTCGGGCAGGAGTGGATATGGGTTGGCAAGGAAAGTTGTGTATACAGGTGGGAACTGGAAGATGTGTATGCAAGGTGGGCTGGCTGGGTGGTGAGACGAGGCAGCCGTGACTTATGATATCACACCTTCGTGTTTTCAAGGCATAGGTCACGGCCGGAGCACGACTGATCCTCTAAGAAGAGTCTGGGCCAACAGTTCACTCTGAAGGTGCAGTAAGCTGCTCTGGCTCCGCGGCACACCTTGCAACTGGTCACAGCACACTAGTGTGCCACGGCACACTGGTTGAAAAAGCCTGCTATAGTTAATAGATTCAATATTAATTAGGATTAGTGATCCTTGAGATAAAGGGTGGAGTCTAACGTATCACCAAGGCGGAAACTATGATGCTTGTCACCCGGGGTAGGCAGTAAATTGGCGCGGCACTTCCGGACCTGCTGTCTGCACATGAACCCTAACTGAACACTAGAGACGCCCATTTTCCCCACTGTATTGATACAGGAAAGTTTAGTTAACTTGCCTGGCAATTTACTAACACTGCTGATAAGGGATGCATTCATTATGTCGACATACTTTGATATGGGTTAAATAAATACTTATCTCCCAAACCTCGAATGTGCACCAGCAGAACTTAATGCATACGCCAGAGGCTTGTCTCGTGTCCACGCCCCCTAGCTCATGATGTTTGGGTCTTGACTGCGTGTCATACCCTCATTCTCATCACACTTGGGGCTTGCCCAATGTTCCAGGAGCTGCTGGGGAGCCCCTAGCCTTTCCCTTGGAAAAGCATGCATCTGACTTTGCTGCCAATCCTTGCCACTGTGCGCCCAGTGTCTAAATTGACCAGATTACAGCCAATGTTAAACACTCCTGGTCTTGTGGTGCTTTATTTCACCTTGTGTAGTTTTCAGTCCTCATAGTCTCTCCTATATCATGTTCACCAGGTACAATCTGGATCTGGCCTGTCTAACCAGACTAGATGCTACCCAACAGAATGTGAATAGAAGCATCTCAAAAACAAAAGGAATAGCCACAGTAGCAATGTGGGCTTACCTACCTTTTGACATGATGTAAAGGTTTTTTTTTTACAATACATACACAGACTTAGTTATACAAAGCAATGCATAAGTTGGGCAAGAAGTGGGTGTAGACCCAGCTTGATCTTTATTTAAAATGCCCAGCATGATCACTAATCTAGTTGTTGTGGACCCTGCTGCCTCTATTCCACCCACCACATAATTACGCTGACTCTGTAATGTGCAGGCCTGTCTCCACTTACAGTTTCAGTAGTGAACATTCTCAACCTACCAAATGTTCAGCAAGTTGGGTATGGTTGACCGCTGCTGGGGAGCCTGGCGGTCAGCATACCGACCACGGAATCCCGGCGGCAGAATGCCGCCGGTGGGTGGGCAAGTGCAACAAGCCCATTGCTGGCTCGGTGGTGAGCTGCGCTTGCCACAGGTTCTATTCCCACTCTATGGGTGGCGTGGACACCCACGAGTGAGAATAGTCCCTGCTAGTTGGCATTCTGACTGTCACGATTTCGGAGGGGCGGGATGTAGCCGTCGGTAATGTGACCGCCAGTCACATAACTACATCCCCGATCAGCACACTTATCTTCTAAGATAGCCTGAACTGCTGTAAGCATTCTCATATTAGAACTGACAGTGTTGTTCTATACCCATCAGCTTCAAAAATGGGCAATTGAAGTATGAGCAGATGAGCCGTATGCTCTGATCCATGAAAATCACTTAAACAATTTTCACTATAGTACCCACCACGGTATGCTTCAAAGTGGTTTCAGAGTTTTAAATATGTACTTTGCCACGTGAAGCTACCCCTTTGGAACATGTTTCAACAGTTTAAACTGGGTACAATAGTATATTCTATACAAAAAACAAGACCCCATCCCTTATTACTACTTAATTTTGCAAAGTAGCAAATAATATGAAACCGTACAAATCCGTCACGAAAGCAAAAAAGCTTAAATAACAAAAATGGCAGCTTGTAGGAACGGCACCAGCTCTTCAATTTTCTGTATGGGAGCTTTAATCTCTCCTCCATTCATTTATGCACAATAAAAGTAAACCATGGAACAAATGCATTGAAACTCTACATATACACATAGATCAATATGGCTTCTTTCACCATAGTATTGAGTTAACTACAGTATACCAACAAATATGGCCTAGGAATTGATATATTTCTTTAATATGTGTTACATTGCTAAATACTCGGACATTTCTTGTACTTTATACTCCTACCAAGTATAATAATGTACAGCAAATACTGGACAAAATCAGCATGTCTATGCAATCATTAAATTATTTTTGTGAGTTTTAATCAAAGACGGGTAAACTATATTAGGCAGACCACGCACAGAGTAAAATCCTGCAACCTACCACAAGGTGCGTGAGAACCAGTGTTTCGGGGATGGTGTTTGATTTATAAAAGAACTCACATAAACATCTATTTAAGTATCTGTATGGAAAATAGTGGAGTATAATGAAGCCAAATGAAGACTGGTGAAGTTATAGATAGATGTCCAGTCTGCTGCCTTGCAAAGTTCTGTCATCAAGGCCTGAGCCCATTTTGGTTGCCATCGCTCAGGTTTTATGGGATCTTAATATTTCTATGTCCTGTTGAAATCAACTTTTCCATATTCCTGAAGTCTTCTGTAATGAAGAAAACATGATTAAAGACATGGCCATAGAATCCTCACTATTATTTCTACTTTCTTAACATATGAGAAATAAGAGGAAATGTATAGACTAGTTGAAACCTCCATGGGATTGGTAATGCATCCATGATTTTGGATCATTCCTTGTAACTGAATTGGTTTTGTTGTCATTTGAAAGAATTCTCGATGTAGAGGCCATATCCTTGGAACACTTTGCCTCATGGGGATGCGTTTAGCATCCCGGCTTTCGGGATGCCGTCGATCATGTGACCGCCGAGATATAGGGCCTAATTCAGACCTGATCGCAGCAGCAACATTTTGCTCTAATGGGCAAAACCATGTGCTCTGCAGGCGGGGCAGATATAACATGTGCAGAGAAATTTAGATTTGGGTGTGGTATGTTCAAACTGAAATCTAAATTGCAGTGTAAACATAAAGCAGCCAGTATTTACCCTGCACAGAAACAATATAACCCACCCAAATCTAACTTTCTCTGCACATGTAACATCTGCCTGCCCTGCAGTGCAATTAGTTTTGCACATTAGAGGAAGATTATGCTGCTGCAATAAGGGCCAGTATTTACTAAAAATCCGAGTTTGTCCGATTTGTGTTTTTTTTTTCTAAGTCCCAATCCGGAAATTCACTAAGCACAAATCTCGGCAGTGTTTGGACTATTCGTAATGGTTTGAATGACAACGTTCAGAAATACGAATGAATAGACCATCGGTCAAACGCGGCTGTTATTACATAGAATACGGGAATTCACTATTCATTCGTATTTGGGTGTTAGTCTCTGAGTGCTCAAATGCGGTCGTATTTTTTTGCGATTCGTTAAAAAAAGCGGCAAAAAAATAGACCTGCTTTTTTCAGGCGTGTTTACATGTGTTGCAAATAAAAAATCACTCACACCTGAATTAGGATGCCTATAAAAGGATGTTAGGCCCATTTCAATACACCTACACTCAGAAATGGCAGCAGGACTGTGGGCCAGTGATCTTTTGTGTGCTGTGGGATTCCTCAGACTCAGACATCAGCCTGTAAGTACCCAGGGCCAAGAAACTGAACATGGTCAGCAGGTTGTACAGGTTCCGCGGAGGCTGCGCAGGCCTCATTTTTTTAGGGGGCGTTTAAACTTGAACGCATTGTCCGATGATAAGGTCATACAGATGTTCCGTCTAAATCGTAACAACATTTTCCGTCTGTATGACCTTGTCAAACTGGGCCTAGACCCTGAGACAGCACGCTCTCGCTCTGTCTCAGGCCTGCACAAACTCCTGGCTGTGTTGCACTTTCTGGCTACTGGCAGCTTTCAGGCTGTGTCTGGGGATGTCATAGGAATCTCACAGCCCTCATTTTCCAGAATCTTAACACAGGTGATGTATACCTAACTACCTCTTCTGTTTTTTGTTTGTTTTAATTTCTCAGTGGCCAGTTCTGTCCTAAAATCTCATGTTTATTGTTCTTTAAAATATACACACAGGTGTTGGCTATTTTGCAGCCCCACATCGAGGCCTCAATCTGCTTCCCTACCCAGGAGTCTCAGTGGCATGCCGTCAGGGTAGATTTCTATGAGCTGGCTGGCATGCCCAATGTGCTTGGAGCCATAGATTGCACACACATTCAGCTGAGACCACCTAGGGGCAGGCAGCACATATATACTAATCGCCATTTCGAACACTCCACAAATGTGCAGGTGGTTTGTGATGCAAATCTCAAAATAATGAGTGTTGTTGCTGGTTACCCTGGGGGCTGCCATGACTCCTTCATCCACAGTCAGTCATCCCTCTTTGATAAGTTTGAAGACGGACAAATGCCAGATGGATGGCTGCTGGGTATGTAATTTGATATGTGTAGGCCTGCGTATACTTTGTCCAAATACAGGTGCAGATGTATTAACCTGTAGAAGGCATAAGGAAGTGAGAAACCAGTGATCTGTGCAAGGTGATAAAGGCACCAGCCAATCAGCTCCAATATGTAAATGAACATTTAGGAACAGATTGTCTGCTGCCTTTATTACCTTGCACATATCACTGGTTTATCACTTCCTTATGCCTTCTACAGGTTAATACATCTGCCCCACAGTGTGTTACTTATGTGTTGCTGTATCTTAACATGAATCACGTTACTATATCTGTCTTTTAGGTGATGGAGGATATGGCTCTTTCTCTTGGCTTCTAACTCCATTGTCCCGACCTGATACCCCTGCTGAACACAATTACAATCATGCACATAAGTCCACGCGGAATGTGATAGAAAGATGTTTTGGTGTGCTGAAATCTAGGTTTCGGTGTCTGGATAAGTCTGGTGGCCTTTTGTTGTATAGTCCCTCCAAGGTGACTCAAATTTTGTTCTGCTGCTGCTTTCTTCATAACATGTGTTTGCAACAACATCTGCCACATGTTGAGGAGGAGGAGGAGGAAGAAAGCAGCCAGCAAGCAGAGGAATTAGAGACATCTGGTGATACTTGGAGTACAGATGTAGGGAGGCAGGTTAGGCAAGAGCTCATCACTCGCTATTTCTAAGGTAAGTTTGGTTTGCTTATTTCATTTGTTGTGTAATCAAATAGATGTTTTGCCATTTTTATTGGCAAAACCATTACTCAGAATGTGTCTGTCTCCTTGACACATACAAACATACCCTCGCTTTATGCAAAACAAATGTCGCATGTGTATTGTGTGTATTTTTAAAGTCAAAACAACAGATTATGAGTGGCATGCATTAAGTCTGGATAAATGATCGTAAACTTGCAGTGCTAATTTATTACAAGCCCACATAATCCATTTAGTATTTCACTTTATCATTGTGTGTAACGTCCTAATGCACAGGTTCACAAACTCGGCCCTCAGGACCACACACAGTGCATGTTTTTCACGTAACCCAGTAGAAGCACAGGTGTATGAATTACTCACAGACATATGTTAAAAGGTTCACAGGTGGAGCTAATTATGTCACTTGTGATTCTGTGAGTAGACCTGCAAAACATGCATTGTGTGGGGTCCTGAGGGCCGAGTTTGAGAACCTGTGTTCCCAAAAAACACTCCTCAGCATATAATATGTTAGCCTTCAGGAATACATGTGTCCTTATGTGTGATGCTCCATCATATTTAAGAGACACAAACTTACTGTAATCAGGAATAATTTATTTCCTAATGTTTGATGCAGTAAACTTGATGATGTGTAAGTAAATACACAGTTTGCCACATATATACATTATTACACACATTCTTTGTTTTTTGGTTAAAAAGTTCTTATTTGTTGGTTTCTGCATCATGTGTAATAACATTCTTACTAATTTTTAACACACACAAACATGTCCCAACAATACTGACATTAATTTTGTCAATATTTTGTTAAAATTTCAATGCCAACATATTAAAAGCTTTTTACGCAACTCAATTGTGTTCTTCTTGTAATGTTGTATAGAGAAGAAAGGTAAAATAGTTAACAATAACATTGTAATTTGGATTGTCTGCAGGAAAAGAGAATGATTTCAATCTAGAAAGAGTAATGATTAGAAAAAAATCAATTGGTCAGTTTACTTCCTGCTAAAGACATTCTGCCTGGCTGCCAATTATTGTGTCTGCAGGAAAAGAGAATGATTGGAATCTAGAAAGAGTAATGATTAGAAAAAAATCAAGTGGTCAGTTTACTTCCTGCTAAAGACATTCTGCCTGGCTGCCAATTATTTTGTCTGCAGGAAAAGAGAATGATTGGAATCTAGAAAGAGTAATGATTAGAAAAAAATCAAGTGGTCAGTTTACTTCCTGCTAAAGACATTCTGCCTGGCTGCCAATTATTTTGTCTGCAGGAATAGTGAATGATTGGAATCTAGAAAGAGTAATGATTAGAAAAAAATCAAGTGGTCAGTTTACTTCCTGCTAAAGACATTCTGCCTGGCTGCCAATTATTGTGTCTGCAGGAATAGTGAATGATTGGAATCTAGAAAGAGTAATGATTAGAAAAAAATCAAGTGGTCAGTTTACTTCCTGCTAAAGACATTCTGCCTGGCTGCCAATTATTGTGTCTGCAGGAATAGTGAATGATTGGAATCTAGAAAGAGTAATGATTAGAAAAAAATCAAGTGGTCAGTTTACTTCCTGCTAAAGACATTCTGCCTGGCTGCCAATTATTTTGTCTGCAGGAAAAGAGAATGATTGGAATCTAGAAAGAGTAATGATTAGGAAAAAATCAAGTGGTCAGTTTACTTCCTGCTAACATGTATGTGCGGCTCCATCAACATTTCCCTCCTCCAATACAAAAAAAAATGGTAAAGAATAAATGTGCGTACAAATTTTATGTTGTTTGTACCACTTATAATTAATGATGTTGTAAAAATTGTCAAGGAGCTAAGTGTTATATATTTTTTGCCAAACATACACTTACTAACTATTTTGAGTTACTTATCACAAATGTCTAACTTGTATTATTTTCACGTTTGTTTTGGTGGCTGCTTGTCCTGCCCTTTGCCTTTAGCACTGTCATGTTGTCGTGCTCTGGTGGAGCGTCTTGGTGGTGATGAGACTGGCGTGACATTTGTAGTAGTCGTACCAGAACTGCTGCTTGTTTGCTGTTGGTGCATGCATCTGAGTGTTTCATTCAGGTTAGTCAGGGTGGCATTTAGTTCACGTGTAGCAGCATTTTGATTGTCTACAATTCGGAATAAACTTTCATTGATCTTTTGATTGTTTTGAAAAATGTTCATATAACTTTGCTGTTGCCTGTGCTGTTCTTCCATTAGTCTGTGCTGTTCTTCCATTAGTCTGTGCTGTTCTTCCATTATGCATTGTAAGTTGCCCATGACCTGTGTAATGTCTGTACTCATGAGTTCCATGGTATTGCCTATTCTGGTTGTTTGTTCATTTTGTCTACTCAGATTTCTTGATATTCTTCTGAGGTGAGATGGTAGGCTTGCAAACATTTGTGTCTGCCTACGCAGGCAATCTTCATTAGTGGCCTGCTGTCTAGCCCAAATGGACCAAAAACCTGATCAGGGCCTTGTGTTACTGGTGTTGTTGGGCTGTGTTGTGGTGGTGGTGTGCTTTGCTGTGGTAGTGTACTCACAGGTGCTGGGGGGCTCATTCCTTGCCTTAATGTCTGCATGTCTAAGATGTTTGTCTCCTCCATGTCACTGTGTTGCTGTTGTTGCGGAGGGATGCTGTTTCCATGACTAGAAGCTGAAATGTAAAAAAAATCTCCGTTAGCTATCCATATGTTTGAGAAATGTAAACAAATCACTATACATGGAACACATGTCATTCACTGTTGCTTTCAACTATTCTGCCTAGCAACATCATCACTCATAACTTAAATACATACATATGCCTGTTTGTGGCAAATGTGTCTGGTTACTTAATTGTGAAAGCAAACACTTTAGTTTAATTGTAGCTCACACATACTCTACCATAAAAACACATTGTAATCCATAATGTGTTACCTTATAGCTTTGATCAAACAAACATAGTAATGTTTTTATATGTATTTTGCAATGTTACCTCAAACACACATGTGAAATTTGGAAAAACAACCTTACTTTTTTCAATTAAAAAAACATGCTTTTTTGTTGCAGCATCTTACACACAATGTCATACTGTATGGCTCAAGTGGACATACATATCTTTACTGGATGTGGACAAGGCCATTTAGCTTGGATTGCATTTCAGCTTTTACTTACTGCAGTAAGTATCTAAGTTTTTTATGTATTTTGGCTTAATGCGGTTATGGAAAATTTTGATTACGTTCAGAAATTTTTTACATTTATTTCAGTTTGATACTCACAATCAAGATGAGGGGAGTGTGGATGATGTCTTGGAGGTGTGTCCAAAATTTGGAGTGGTGGGACAGAACATACGGACGATAATCTTCGTGGCGGGGTAGCCTGCTGTGGTTGGCCCGGGACATACGACCTTGCTTTCTTTTCGGCCACAGGTTTTTTTGTGGTGATGTCTTACAGAAGTGCCACTTCTGCTGCTCCATACTTCTTTTGATGGACCTTTTAATGAAAGTGCAATTTTGTTATGGCCATTCCTTTACAAACATACCCTATACTACAATGGACACTTTACCTGCTTCCGCAGCGTCATCATCATCAGATGTGATAGGAGTTACTGGCCGACGAGTAGTACTGCTTTTTTCAAACACTGTATAAAATATTCATGCTATTTGTGGATACATCCACCCATTTATGCTTATAAACATTTATTCTTTAAGAAATGCTTGGTTTAAAAAAAACAAAAAACATAAGGACCGGAAAAAAAAACCCCATAAAACAATAAACATTGTCCAATAGACATATGCACTATGGCAAAATCAACACAGGAAAACATGTACAGGACACTGACATAGGCCACAAGTAAAAAAAAAAAACATTACCAACCAAACACACACACATCTTCATTTTGTATTGAAAGGAAAAATATTACAGATGCAATATATAAATTGCTCTGTGATGTGGCACTCCAAACACACATTACCACTATATGAGCCAAACCAAAATGTAGCAATATTTTAAAAATTACACTGCAGTGTGGTGTCACGGTACAAATACAAGCTACAAATTAACAATGAAATAGTGTTATTTTGTTTAAATATTTTACATTATCTAATAATGACATTACACATGTAAGTGGTTTCCAAACCACTTTCCACTACTCCAGCCTCTAACATGACAACCACTGTTTTTTAAACATTGCACATGGATCACAAAAATATAAAACATAGTCACAATTTTAAATTAAAAAACGCCCAAAAGGAAAACATTATTGCAGGACAATTCAGAGACACACCAAGTCCAAACTACACAAGCAAAATATCTTTCATAAAAACACATGACATACAATAAAGTAAGATGTAACATTGGCTTTTGTATAAAACATTAACCAAGACAATGTATTTGCTGACACACACTTGAAGATGGGAGTAATATGCAACGTCACATGACACACATTTAAAAAATAAAAAATAAAAAAATCATAGAATGTAAATGCAAATACACATGCTCACCATTCTTCCTGG